>NC_087482.1:41732534-42032534 GCF_036417665.1 Passer domesticus | reverse complement strand
TAGGACATAAATATTTTACTTGTCCAGAGCTGATCTTGGGTACTATTGTGCCTTATATCTACATCTGTTCTCCTCAGACTCCTTAAAATCCAATCCTGTTATAAGAGTACACTGAGGCTCCTGCTGGTGCTGGGTACTCAGATCAAGCGGGTTGAATGTGTCCCTGGTCCTTGATGAGTCACATCAAGAGACAGCAACAATAGTGGGGTCCACAGTTCCAGGGATGGATCCAAATGTGCACTGAAATGTGTAGGTTCACATCTCACACAGATAGGAATACAAATGTGAATAGTTATTCACTCAGAAACATGTGGCTTTTGCTCATGTGATGAGGGATCTGAGCTCCATGAGCTACTGCAGGCTCCCTCCTCGTGCCCAGAGGTCCCTGGGCAATCCCATCATGAGGGGCTCAGCCAGAGCTTGGAGGCTCTGTGAGGGAAGTTCTGCTGGTCTCCAAAGCAGCTCAGTCCAGGTTCCCACCTGCATTAGGGAAAACAGCTCTGTCCACAACAGGGGACCTCAAAGACAGCAAAATATTTGTTCTCCGTGTGTCCTTCCTGGCTATTCCTCCAAAAAAGCAATACATGACCCCCTTTTTGTTGTAGGATTTTGAGCTCAGAGCTAGAGTTTAAGACAGGTAGAGGTGATCAAAATGCAACCCTGTGCTGCCTTGAAAAGTAGAAAGAGAAGCTATTTTTTCTCCATGCTTTGGCAACTGTCTCCAGAAACTTAACTTCTCTAGAAGTGAGTTCTTGCTTCCAAGCTGTACAAAACAATGAGTTTTGATCATTTGGTGCCTATTTTTTAAATTTATGTAAGCTCCTAAGAAATGGGTAATTCCTCCTGAAAGAGCCTTCTCATCTGTAATTGCTGTGAATGTGGCACAACTATCCCACCTCTGCTGGTGCAGATTACCCATATGTTTTCAGACACAATTCCTGCCAGGTCCTGCTGAGCTTCCCTAATTCCCTTCATCTCCCCAGCTCCCAAAAGCCAGTGTAAATTCACTAGTGCTAGTTGTAGGAGCACCATTACAGTGCTGCTAGCATGGGCACGGGGAAAATCCCATTAGGAAGTAAGAGGTTGTTGAAAGAATCTGTGGATCACGTAGAGCGACGGCTGGAGTCTCTGGTATAATTAGTAATAAATAATCATAAGGAAGACAGCTAGCACAAGCAAGGGGAGAGCAGAGCAGTGGTAAAACCAGAAGCACTTGCCATTAAGCTCTGTGATTTTTTTTCTCCCCCTCCACTTTGTGGATTAAAATATGTAATTTGTTTTCCCTAATTTGATCTACATTATTATCTTCATTATTACAATTTAACTCCTGGGTTAAAATCCTGCCCTTCTTAGTTACTCTGATTGACTTCAATGGTCTACAGAATTTGACCGCTTCCAATTAACGCTATCCACTTGGGTTTCTGCTCAGCACTATCATGCACTGCTAATTGTTTAATAAAATGACTGGTTGGGCATGTGTGTGAGAAACAGGGAGAGACAAAGTGGATCTGGTAGGAAAACTTTTCTTTGTTAATAAATACCCTAAAACACAGAGCTTGAAATCTCCAAAAATAAGAAAAATGCAATTTATAATTTTTATATATATATATATATATATATTTACAAAACTACACCTGGCCTGCTGTGTCTGTTGGAGCTGAACAGTAGCTCAATAACAGCAATAAAATGTAGCTTTTAAAGTGTCTTTGTATTTGTCTCAAGTAAAAAGGGAAAAGAAGTATTGTCTCTTACGTGTCAAAAACCCTTTCTTTACCAACAGAAGGCTTGGACAGACTAAAGAAATATTTCATCTGGAAAGGAAATGCTAAAAACTACCCTTCACATTATTGGAAAACCTATTACCAAATGCTAAAACCTCTCCTTAAATCCCTGAGTATACACAGCAACAGAGCAGGCTTGGTTCTAAGTATTTAAACCTTTGTTAAGGAAAAGACAACATAAAAAGGGATGCAATCCACCTGCTAATTAGAAACTTTATTTGCTGAGATAGTGTTCATTTGAGCTTTGTAGAACATTTCATTCCCTTTGTAGTTTCAAAATGAGACTACATTTTACTTACGGGGAAATGCAGTTGACTTTTACTCCTCTGTCAATCCACTCGGCTCCCAATGTCTGTGTTAATTTTACGACCCCGGCTTTGGAGGCGTTGTACGCCAACTGCTTCTGTGGGTGAGGGACTACAAGGGATTCAGAAGAAGAAAATTATTTATTCTTCCCAAATTAAAATAGCTCAGGCACTACACAGACAACCCCCTGCATTGAGATGAGCTATTTGCCCTTTTCCCAGGTACCAGGCAGGGAGCAGCAAGAATTCAGCCACCTACAACACAAACCCCTAAATATGTATTTTGCCATCTAACAATTTTGTCTCAGCAGATGGGCTGCTGGAAAACAATGGTAAAAATAAAAATAAAGATATTTAAAAGATCCCATATTTGGGCAAAGACAAAACCAATGTATTAAACATATATATGCAATACTTGACTGCTCTGAAGAAAGATAAATAATCATATGCACACATGCACATTCATATATTGTACACATAAGTATGTTTATATACTTGTGCACTGTAGCACTAATAAAATATATTATCATATATTCTAAAATATTATATAATCAATAATATAATGGCTAACATATGTATTCTGTGTTATGTAATATCTGAATATTATTTATAATATTATGTGGTAGATAATATGTGATAGCTGAATGTAACAGTAAATTGATTGATATGACATTATATGATAGAATATGATATAAGTGTATAATAGATTTTTATATAACTTATTATATATAGCTTCTTGGAACAAATTATTCTCCCTAATTTTTAAATTATCCATAGTCTGAGGCAAACACATCTTATGATCTAACTAATGTTTGTGTGGATGTGAACACAGGTGCATCCCAAAAATTCAGAACACCCACCACTTTCAAAATCTGAAGCTTTTGAAAGTGTTTCAGAGATGTCACATGTCAGTCAAAGACAGAAAATGATCAGCTTGCTAATTACAATGTTCAAGCTTGTTAGTGCCGTGTGCTCGGGTGGCTCTGCCCCTCTCCAGCTCAGTGAAAGCTACTTAAGGACAAATCCCCAGTGGGTGTAAAGTGCCTTAAACCCACGGGAGTCAATCCAAGTCAGTCCAGGTGTTGGCATTCACACCCACAAAATATCTCTCCTTGGACTTTTCTGGCTGCCATTAGGACTTCATTAAACAAATCCAGAGCAAAGCATCCATCCATAATTAGCTCTGTATCAGCACAGAGCTTCACTGAGCTGCCGACTCTGATGGAGGGAGAGAGGGGAAAATCAGGGCAAATATCAGTAGTCACAAAGACAGGCAATTCCAGCCTGTGGGATTGGATAATGCTGAGCCCTGGAAGAAAGGGAATCACTGGGTTTGTGCAAGGTTCAGTAGCCAAACCCCAGCTCCCAACATTTTGATAAAAGCACATAAGCAGCACTGGTAGCTGACATTAAACTGGTCTCAATAAATTAAGCTGATGCATCAGTTCTATATCACTCCCACCCATGGCATCCCAACACACCCACTACTGATTTTATTGACTTAAGGTCTTGGGTTTGAATACGTCAATGTAAAGGGTGGAAAGAAGGTGATAACTGAGTTACCCAAACTCTGAAAGAGCCAAAAAGCCCTGCTGCAAATCAGTGAATATGTGAACAAGGACCTTTGCCTTGAACAGAGATGTTTGTGAATATATTTAAAGCACACACATGATAGCAGCAACAATTAGAGGGTTTTCTTTCTGCATATGCTTCAGGTTTGTTCAGAATTTAGAGGCTTTTTCCTTGTTAAAAAGATCGTTTCCTACCATGGCTCTCCTCTGCCAGCATTTATTCTGTGCCCTTTTTTGTTCAATATGAAATAATTTGCATTTTGACCAGCAGAACTGCTTTGCCCTCAGTGTGTGCCTGTTGCCCCCTGACGCAGCACGCCGTGGGGGCTCTCAAAGAGAAGTGGAACGTAATTTCTTGATTAATTGCCATGCATCAGCTCCAAGTTACATACAACTTCGGTAGTTAACCTTGTAACCTCCCAAAAGCAGTTCTTTGCTAAACTTTCCAAACATGTCTGTCTGTGATAAATCATTTTGGTGATCACTTGCTAAGAGGAGAGGAGTTCTGGCACTGGCTCTGCACCCACAGTGCATGTGGGTGAGAACAAGTTGCTGCAAGCCACAAGAATCAGCTACTGAGTTGGGTGATGGGACACAGCTATCAAAAGCCCTTCCATGGACTTTTGTCTTTATAAGAATATTTGAAGAAGGTAAGTAGCAGCATGAAATTTTCTCCTGCTGAGACACTCAGCCCCTCTCAATTGGAAGAACTCAAGGAGAATCCAACAGGTGCTGTGAATCTCTGGCATTGGATGGGATTTCTGCAGCTAAGCACCCCATACCACCTCCTCTTCCCTTACCTAAAGTGGTCTCTTACAGAGAGAAAAGCAAATATGTAACCCTCCAAACTCATGCAAAATGGGGTTTGTGAATAAAGCCATGCTTTCAGCAGTGTCACCAAAAAATCTGCATTGCTAAGGCTTCTGGGAAGCGAGGACACTCACTCCTATTCAAGACAGATGAGAGGAGAAAGCAGATAAAAATTCTGCCAACATCAGCTGTGTTATGTTTTAAACACCTTTGTTCTGATTTTGGCTGTTTTGGTTTTTTTTCCCCAGTAACTGTTACAGTGTTGTGTTTTGGATTTAGGACAGGAATAATGTTAACACACTGATGGTTTAGTTGCTGCTGAGCAGGTCTTACTCTAAATCAAGGACTTTTCAGGGCCCCCTGCTGCCCTGCTAGCGAGGAGGTCGGAGGCAAAAGAACCTGGGAGGGGACACAGCCAGGACAGCTGACTCTAACTGGCCAGAGTTTCAAATCACATGACATTGTGCTGAAAAACAAAACTGGTCTGAGTTGGCTGGCTACACTGACTGGGCATTGGTCAATGGGTGGTGAGAAACTGCACTGTGCACCACGTGTTTTTTATGTTCTTTTTTCCTTATTATTATTTACCTCTCCTTTTCTGTCCTAATAAACTGTCTTTATCTCAACCCACAGGTTTCACCTTTTTTCCTGGATTCTCTCTCCCATCCTTAGTGGGAGGGAAGAGCTGTGGGGTTGTACCACAACAACCTGACACTGCTTTCATACCCTTGTTTGGTGCATCAGGCTCCCAGCCTGACCTTGAAGCAGCCACACAATATTAATGAGAGGAGAGCAGACCACTTCCCACTGAAGATATCCACTGTAAAAATTACAGCTCTGAGTTACACCTGTGTGAACGGCCGAGCCGCCGCTGCCGGAGCGAACGCCTGGAATAATTCCATTGGAACACCAGAATCAAAATGCACATATGCAAAATGTATGCAGCTTATCTTCGATTAATTAAAGCTGATTCTGAGCAGTGTATCTGGAAAAATCACAAACAAAAACCTCCCTATCCTGCTAAGTGTCTCCTCATTTTCCTGTATCTCTGAGGAAGGACTCAACCTACAACAACAACAAAAAAAAATATCCCCTAACTATTTCTAGAAACATTTCATACTATGCCAGTTGGCCAACGTACTTAAATAACCAACCAACCAACATATTTATTTAACATTCAGCAGATGGACATGATATGAACATCGTGGTTTTCAGTCGTAGTTTCATAACTACTAGATTTTCTCAATGCCAAGATTCAAACAGGTTCAGA
This sequence comes from Passer domesticus, assembly GCF_036417665.1. Classification (NCBI taxonomy): domain Eukaryota; kingdom Metazoa; phylum Chordata; class Aves; order Passeriformes; family Passeridae; genus Passer; species Passer domesticus. Next base: position 42,026,797 of record NC_087482.1, on the reverse strand, counting down.
AGGTAAACACATCTCTCAATCTCTTAACTTCTGGCCTAACATGCATTAACTTTCACTGACATTTAAATGCATCTTGGGATGACCCTTCCAGCTTGCTCTCAGGGCTGCTTTCCAATGTTCCTTTCTGTTCCAGGACAGGTATTGCCCTCAAATGTGACCCCCTGGGCTTGGCTCACCAGCCAAGGAGCTCCAAGCTGGGGCTGGGATGGATGCTGTGTTGGAATGGCATCACCACCCTGCTCGGCACAGCTGTGCCAAGCCCCAAAGGAAAAGTTGGAAAAAGCCTCTCCTTAAGCAGAGCAGACCACTGCTGGGCTGCAGCAGGGCTGGGAGCTGCGTGCCAAACCAGCAGATCCCCAGTTTGCACCAATTCCCAGAGCTTCCTAACTTTCCCCAGGATGGACTACATCCTAGGAAATTTTGCTTTGTGACAATGATGTGGATGGTGACAGCCCAAGCACAGACCAGAGCCAGACTGCTCAGAGCAGAGCAGGAAAGTCTGAAGTATTTGAAATTTAAAGCCGCACAATCTTTTCAGAACTACTTTTCTTGGGGAGTTTTTGTAACTTTACAAAGTTGGGTCCCTGTGTTTAAGCATAAGTAAAACAGCTGGTAAAGACACTTGAAAAAATATTAACAACAACATTATAAATGGATTTTTGAAGAACCATTTAAAGTTATTGGGCAATAAACTGAGTAGAATGACATTGAATGTCAAACTGGGCACAGTAAAAATAAACATTATTCCAAAGGAAAATAAAAAGACTGCATATTTATGTAACCTTCAGCAGATGGACACGATATTAATACAGGGGTTTTCAGTTGTACTTTTATAGCTACTAGATTTTCTTGCCTAACTTGGCAACCCAAGGCACCATTTGATTTTTGGATTTGGACAATACTGCAACAGATGTCCAGACCAATAAAATAAATTCCTAAAGGGCTATGCTTAATTTGTGTAATTGATCAATTTTTGTTACATGGGCTTCAGCTCAGCAGCCTTCCAGATTAGCTCAGCAGTAGGGATTTCATTCCATATGTTACAATGGTTTATTGGTCCTTTTGATGACACTGCTGATTCAGCAGCCTTGGTGCAGGCACCTGTTGGCAATGAGAATGTTATAAAACCCATGGGTACCAGAGAAAATATTGGCACAAAATCCTGTGGGTGGCTTGTAAGCATCTTGTGGGCTCAGCTTCCCACGTGCCAAGGAGTTTGCCTGGAACAGCATGGAGGGAGCAGCACCTCTCCTGTTCCAGAGTCAGAGAAGGTGACTCCGCCTTTTCTATAAAAAGTAATAAGTGCTCTAAAACATTGAGGACAGATAAATGTTGAAAAATGATATCAATAAAAATTTTGTAGTACATTTCCTCTAATACGAAATGTCAGTGATTTACTCCTTCCCAATACAGGTTTAATTGATTCAAATAGCATCGGTAGTAATTAAAATATGGATTCTGAAGCACAACTGTTAGCTCTCATCACTCACCTATTAAACTTGCCATAGATGCTGTGTTAATTATCTTCCCATATCCTTGATTCAGCATAATGCGGCCTGCAGCCTGTGACAGAAATTAAAGGAAAGACCAGTGACCCTTTCTGTGATTGTGCTAATAATGACATGATAATAAATTAGTCTTTTCAGAAGAGTTGATGTGCTAACACATTTTTTTTAAGTACCTGATATAAAAACTTGGTATAAAAATGGCTGATGCAGGGAAAAATCCCATTGCCATTTCACACCCCTCCACCTCTCCAATATTTTTTCCAAAAAATCACAAATGTTGGGAATTCCCCCCCTCCAAGTTTTCTGGTTTTCAAATAACCACCCTTCAAAAAAATTTTGGCCATTCTTTAATGCCTGGGCTTGGTTTGCCAAGAAGTACTACCTGGTTTGAATGTATTGACCAAAATCTGTAATTAATATAAAGCAAATCTCTCCTAAACTCCACCAAAACTAGGACCAATTTTATTGTGATAATTATAAATAAAGTGCTGTTATATCTTGACATAAAGTAAACACTTAGAATATTAGTAATCAATTGCAAAACTAACCAGTGCAGCACTTCACACTTACTTGGCAGCACAAAAATAATCCTCGCAAATTAACATTAAAAGTTTTGTCCCATTCCTCCAGGGAAGTCTCTTCACTTGCAGAGTTCAGGTTGATTCCTGCATTGTTGCATGCAATGTGGACTGTGCCCCAGCGAGCCACGATTGCATCCACCATCCTTTGCACATCCTCAGGCTTGCTTACATCTGCTGCCAGGGCAAGGCTTTTAATGCCTGCATTGAAATAAGAATGATGGAGTCAGCATGGGAATTCACAGGGAAAAAAAAAAATATTCTATTTTATGATTGTTTTTTAATTCATATATATAGAGACATTTTATATATGGCTGTGTTTTACACATGCATGTGTGTATATATATATTCCACCTTAATTCATTGCTCCACAAGTAGTAGCAGACCGTGTGTTTGTTACTGCAATGCCTTTATAAAGTTGCTGACTGCTGCGAGGTTTGCTTGCTGGAGAGCAGCCTGGAGCCCAGGTGTGGGAGCACGGCTGCCGCCGGGCAGGACGAAGCTTGGAACACTGCACCATCTTCTGTCCAAACCCTCAACTGCAGCTTCCCCAGCTCCCAGCCACTCTGCAGAGGCTTTTCTTATGCCAGGTCCCCCCCAAAGATGCTGCAGAAATCAAATTAATTTGTCCCAAACTGCTCTCTGGGTGAGCTACAGCATGCAGAGAGATGGGAGCCTCAGACAAACCAAACCAGTTTTAGGTGGGAGCTAAGTGGGGATACCTGCAGGTGCACAGGTATGGCAGTCACAGTGACTTATTTATTGCAAATCACACTGCCAGAATAATGCAAACATCTGGAAGTGATTTACCAAATTTGAAACATGAAGAAGCTTTGCATTTTTTCCTAAAATAATCAAGCCACTGACTTTTGCACCAGGGCTGATCTGTAAATAACTTAATTTAATTCATCATAAAAATCAGCTTTAAATAACCTTATTGTTAGACAGCATAAGAAGCCTGCTGAGGCATCTGATGCCACTGGGATTATACCCATCCTCAAAGCCATACAAGGCTACACCATTAAGGGCTGTGGTGAAATGGGTCTTAATTAAGGAAGGAGGGAGGCAGCCACTGGGGTTGGACCATGATCAGCAGTCTGGGAAGGAAGTTGCAGCTATTAAAGCAGATCTATTTCTTCTGTATAAATGACAAATTTGTTCCACACTGGTACCTCTTTTAGATCATTCTGATGAAACATTTAAAAAAGGGATAAGCCTGTTCCAGGAGGAGACTCCCAAAATGAAGCTGAGATGGAGGTTTCCAGGAAAGCAAGGCAAAGCAGGAATTGCCCAGTGGTGCGTGTGTGAAAAAATGACAGGAAAGAGTCTTTTGTATGGAAAAGCTCCTCCTCATCTCCAGTGCCTCCAGGAGCTGTCAGAGTGCACAGCCCGAGGTGATGCCACTCTGGGGTGCCAGGGCATGGGAGCTCCTGTCCCTTTCAGTGATGGCACCATTCTCTTGATTTCCATGGCAGAGAAAAAACACTGACAACTAAAAAATGGATGCATGCTCTGCCACAAAACAAGACCTCTTATTTTATGGCAGGTTTCATGCTAAACATGCTGAAAGAATAAGGATAGCCAGACAGCCCCTGTTGCTCCTCCTAATTGTTATCAAGACATGTAACGCACAGGGAGTTGCTGCAATCTTCCTTTTTCAATTTACAGATAAAATGGGTGCAAGTGTGTTACTAATGGTAACAGAAAGACTCTTCACCTGCCCTCCAACTCTCACCCCGTTTAGAGCTTCATCTTATAGGTCAGTTTATAAAAATGAGACAAAAGGTGCCACGTGTGACTGTCTAGTGAAGAAGCAGTGAAACCAAGCTCACTTCAAACCAGAGTCCCACACTCCATGTTAATCAGTTTATCTGATATTCCTGCACTCTGAGAGGGGGGAGGAAACCACTTTCTGTCTCTCCACTGTCCTCTCAAACCACCTGTTAAAAAAAATAAATAAAACAAACTATGGGAAAATAGCTTCAAATCTACAGACACAAGACATCCAGCACAGGATGATGCACAGGTGGGGCCAGTGCATCTCTACAGTGCTCAGCTCACTTTTGTGGGGCTCATGGAGGCAGGTTTGTGATGAGGGGGGCAGGAGAGGAGCCCAGGGGCTCTGTGCAGGAGACAATCACTGTGCTGGATATGCCTTCTGTGTCCTTCTGCAGGGACAAGCACACGTCCCCCTGCCACGGGCTTCATGTCTGGTGTCTCGGCATAAATGGAAGTAACATGTTGCATATAGACAAGAAGATCAGGAGTGACATTGCACAAGGCATTTGCATAGTTTACAGTGAAAATGCACATTTTAAAAATCCCATCAGACTAATTCTTCCCTTAGGGTACAGGCAGTGATTCCCCCTGAAGACAGAGGTGTGTGTAGTGGAAGGTAACCCTTAGGATTTTTTGGTTATGTTTCATCATTTTTGGTTCTTCAGTCAGGATCCATTAGTAACTGTTGAAAAAGGTATTCACACAGGATCTAAAAACAAAGAGCCCTGCAGCCAAGGGACGTACACCCGAGCTGTCTAACAAAGCTAAAACTGAGATCACAGGCGTTCTGATGTTTAAAACTCATCATGAAATGATGGCACCATCCCAAAAGGCAGGAAAGGGCTCCTTGATATAAGAAGCAAAGCAGCTCTAAGCAAGCTAAGCAAAATGTTTTGAAAAAGTATCAGTATGGGAATGACTTGGGGCACTGAGGTTCCAACTTTGAGTTAGAGATCTACAGCCATAGAGAAAAAAAATCACAGCCCCTTTGTCCTTATTACAGCAGGAAAAATACGTATTAATGTTATGATTGCTTCAATTTACTCATGTGAATATTTTGAGTGTAAAGCTAGCTGAACCTTTTTGTCAAAATTTATTTCCAACAGAGCATGATACTTCTTTGAAGCCATAATGTTTCATGGAAACATTGATTTCAACAAAAAGTTTTCAAGGGAAAGCTTCTGAGGTCCAGGCTAGAATCTCTAGTTACCTCTGGAGAGAAAGAGATTGAAAACCTGACCTTTTCAGATCCTTTCCAAAAACGGGCATTTGGATATAATTCCCTTGCACAAAAGCTTTACAAAGTTTGGGGGTTGTTCCAACAGGGAAAGACAATAAATTCAAAACCTCAAAACCCATCATGAGATGGAAGAGATGTGCCCTGACCAGCTGCACTGGTCAAATTGATAGATAATATTTGACCTCAAAGGATAAAGATGTGTAAAGAGTGAGAAGTGAGATTTTCTTTACTTTAGACTGCAATAATATTTGCTATGCCTCATGACCTCTCCGACTGCATTTTGGAACAACCCCCTACCTCCTCCAGGCTGGCAGCCCACTGCTGAAGGAGCAGAGATGTAGGGCAGCCATTGAAGGGTAGATGATCAAACTCCTACTGAAAATGCCCTGGAGATGAGTTAAGTTCATTTTCCAATAGGCTGTTGGCATCCAAAGTCTCATGGCTCTATCAAGTAGCCCATTTCTACCCGAATAGCTCTGCTTGATATGCAGGATCTCCCAGGGAAACAATGTCCAAAAGGAGAGTTGAGGTGTAGGGCACAGCTATTTTGTGCCAAAACCATCTGGCTGTGGTGCATAAGAGAGTGAAAAGCTTCAGGGAAGGAGGGACTGGATGACTCAAAAATTTGTAATAGGAACTGGACGCTTTCTTCTAGGTCATTATTTGGGATCATAGCTTTAACCATTGCACTGACACTCCATGTGAAGTGTCTCCTGCTTAGCAGAGCTGGGGTTGTGCAGACAGGGGTGTTTTGTTTTAAATGTTCTCTGGGGAGCCTCAGAGAATTCTGGTACCTGAACCAGAATGACACCAATCCTTGTCTCTTCCCGAGACTGAGTGATATAAATGCATCTGCAGGGGCTGGTTTTGCTGGAGAATATAGTTTCTAATGGCCCAATCCCTTGCAGAAGTCAGAGTGGAAACAAATACTGTTGACTTTATCCAGGTGGGAATGTGAAAATTTCCTGAGTAATTGTCCATCTTTAGAGACAATGAAGTACTGAACTTTGAAGAAGGCCCAGGTGCAATCTCACAGAATGAATTATAAATTGAATAATACTTCCTTTCTTTTATCATTAAAAATATATTTCCAGTTTCCTTTTTCCCCCTTTACAATTGCAGTTTAGCACAGCTCTAGGGGGAAATTTGATTTTATGTTACATTTTCTTTTTTTACTGCTAAAACAGAAGTGGCTTGTAGAGGATTTTACCTCTTATTTGGGATTTTACTTATTATGTCTATCAGTATTTTGTTCCCATATCTGACCTTGCATACATGTTTGAAAGAGGGCTTGAAAATTGACTTGTCTTTAATTTAAAGAGCACAATGAGAGATTCAGATTGACAATACAATTACTCTGTTTTGGTGTTTTGGCTCGTGGTAGGAAGAGGGTCTGGAAGAGGGTGAGTTTGTAGGCTGTATCTTTCATTCACCCATAGTGAAACCTGCATGATTTACTTTGAGCAGCACCATCTCTGTTCAGTGCTGGTCATTCAGATCTCACTTGTGCAGGGTGACCCTTCTCTGTTGCTGTCAGCAATGGCTCACCACTTTGGACACTTTTAGCAAGGAATTTTGTTTGGGTCACTTTGCCTCTCTAGAGGAGTTTATATTGATAAACAACTCTCGCAGATGATGTGGTATCAGTGACTGCTGACACAACACTGACAGGGCAGGAGAAGCTTTATGCCCATGGCATGAAAATCCTCTACTCCAACCACTTTACCACCAGGGCTGGATGGGAGGGATTGCTCTGCAGAGCAGTGTCAGGTTTGAAGGAGGAAAGACACCCATTACAGCGCCCACCACGCTCAGTGCTTACCTTTGAGGCTGAGCTCACACGCCACCGCTTCTGCCTTGGCAAGGACCAGATCCACCACAGCCACCTTAGCCCCAGCTTCCCCCAGGGCGTGGGCAAAGGCCCTGCCAATTCCCTGCCCTCCTCCTGTGACGTAGGCCACCCTGCCGTCCAAGCGCAGCCGCTCCAGGATGCGGCGCCGGCTGCAGCCCCAGAAGACATCATCCTTCACCACTTCTGTCTGAAACAACACAAACACCCTGCACAGTCAGGGGCAGAGCTTACCAACAGCTGTGGAGGACTCTGCTGGCAAGACCAAGGTGGGAGCATGAGCAGGGATCCATGTTTTCTTGCTCCATTAATTAATACAAAAAGTACCACTAATTCAAGCCCAAAAGCCCCCTTATCCATACAGATATTAAGCTCAAACAGAGCACTGAGGTGCCAGACAATTGAAGAAAGGCTGTGCTTTAGGGAGATGCTACAACCATTCCATTTTCAGGAGAGTAGTGTATGGCATTTCCTAGCCTGGCTTGGGTACAAAGTCTCAGAAGTTGACTGATTAGTCTTCCAGTTATTTCATCCCCAGGGCCCAATCTTGCCCTCAGGCTCAGCTAAGAGGCTAAGAACAAAGTTTCAAAGGCAGGATTTGGGTCAAGTAGAGTGCAATCAAAATATCTTCACAAGGCTGGTGCACAAATAAAGATATCAGCCAATAACTTAAACCAAGCTGTCATCTGATCAGCTGCCATACATCATTTCCCCCAACTGGAATCAAAATGCAAAATACAAGATGTTTAAAATATTGAGCTTGAAATGCCAGGAATTACCAGTGGGTGTAGCTTTGAGAGTGCTCAGAAACTGCAAAACAACTAGCATGTTTGGGTCTGGGTTTACTGAGGAAGGCCATTGAGATTCCAGATGGGAATTTCATTACAGCTGGATGATGCCCACTACATAAAACAGAGAAAGATAAAAGCACCATTTTTTCCTTGGGACAAGCAAAATGTAAGGCCATGAAAATATGCAACTCAGAGAGCACAGGAGGGCATCCTGTGCTGCATTGGAGCAAAAAGATGAACTATTTCAGAAATTTTGTATTGGTTCATTACAGCTGGTCCTCAGCTCCATCTTCCCTTGCATGGGAAGGATGGAAGAGCACCAGGCACTGAAACCTGGTGAGCAGTACACCAGTCCCTGCAGAGACTCATCACAGAACCAGCTGATCTGAAAGGCTTTGCAAGGAATCAGCATTTATCAGCTTTAGTGCAGCCCTGGACTGGTGATGCTAAAGGGTGCCAAGCTCTAAGCTGCTAAACCCATGATCACGGTGCCACATGTTTGGGTTCTTGCCACCAAACCTCTGAAAATTATTTTGTCCTTGTCCTTGGCAAAGTCAAAAAAATTCCCAGAAATGCTCACAGAGAGGAAATACCCACCTTGAACTCAGTCACTGCATCTGGAGGCACAGGGCTCCTTCGGATCAGGCTCAGTCCACTCTGCACAGGCAAAATCACCTGCAAATACAACAAAATCCTCATCTGCTTGGTACCTGGCTTTCTGTCACCCAAATTCCTCTGATATGAAGGATAACCCTCAGGCCTCAGGACTTTTTCCCCTACTCCTGTTCTTAAGTTGAAGCTCCCTCCAAGACAAATATTTCAGGCATTTGTATTTGCTCCCATTCCTCTTCCAAACTCATTGCTTACACAAACGCCTGGGAAAAAAATCCAGTCTTGTCTCTCCCGTTTCTAAAATCATAAGATATTGTTTGTGCATCCTATTACTTCTCCTTTTTATTCTCTTTGCTGACTCCTGTTGTGCTGGTGATGCCCTACAGGCCCCAGAACCTTTAAAGCAGAGTGGTGATGCTTTAGTTGTGCTGTAGAGCTGATTATTTACTCTTAAGTGCTCTCCTTTTATCTTGCCTTTAACACACTACAAGATGTAGACAGGGCAGGGACCACTCCTGAATATAGAAACTCATACCTAGAGCTCAAGTGAGGTGAATTATAATAAAATCTGAGTTCATTTTAGGTCCTTTGGATAATGGCACCAACAAAAGAAGTATTTTAAAGAGTACTTTGCAAAATCCATAGATACAGCACTGCGGGCACCTTAACCAATGGCATTGCACTAACCTGCTCAACACGAGGATCTGAATTAATCACTGAATTTAATTTTCTGACAGCTAGTACATTTTCATCTGATACATTCTCCAGGTAGACTTGTCCTTTCATGAGTGTATTCTCTACGCAGATCACTGCATCCATGCTCAGCAAGTGGTTATCCATGACAAAGCTGTAGTACTGAACAGCATTCCTTTGATCAGCATCAATAAAGACTATATCAAAGTGCTCGTCCTCAGCATGTAATGCCTGGGAAAAATAAAAATTATATTGGAAAAAACACTAATTATTTACCTGAAAGTTTTAACATGATGCCATTAATTTGTTGTTTATTTAAACCCCAAACCAGACATAAACTTGTTCTTTTAAGGTGACACTGCTAGAAATGCTTCTGGAGACCTTGGGAGTTTTCCATGCTTTGCAAACAATTCTTCAGCAATGAATCTCTGAACTTCTCAAGGAAAATCAGGATATAAAAGAGGATGGCTCATCCCAGCTTATGGTGTTGAGAGTCACAGCAGAAACACCTGCATACCTTGAGTCAAAGTAAATTGATCCATCAGGGTAAGACTGACATCAAACCCTGACACTGAGGTGCTGCAAGTTCTCTCCTCTCAAAAGAGCAACTATCAACAAATTGAAGAGTGGCAATTATATCAGTCTGGGGAAAAAAGGAGGCATAAGGCAGATCTGGGAATTGCAAACTAGTGTGTCCCACTTCAGTAGCAGGAAAAAGGTTGAAATCCCAATTAATATAGAATTATAAAGCACATGAAAGAACAGGTCATGATAGAGATAAAGCAGCACAGCCCCTGTGAAGGAAAATGATGTTTCTTTAATCTAAAAAAATGCTTTGGATGGCTCAGCAACAGAGAGGATAAAAGAGAACTGGCTGCTATCATCTAATTGGATTTTCAGAAATGTGGCACACCTTCCCTCCAAGCAGGCTGCTGATGATAATGTATAAAAGTGTTGATGGATGACCAGATGGGAGCCTTTACAGCCTTCTCCTGTGGCAGTTAATGCACTCGCTGCCCAAGAGGCTGCTATGGAATATTTCAGATTCCATCTGGGACTATTTAACTGCATCTGTGTGCGTTGCAATGAAACAACAGCTCATCCACCTATCTCAGGGAGCAGAAATGCTTTCAAGTCTTTGCATTTCAAGGGAAAAGAGAAACAGTTCTGTTTTCCAGAAGTCACTGCCTCCACCACAACTTTTAACAGTGTTCTTGCATCCAGATTTCCCTTTTGTGTTTAGAGACATTGTGCACAACGAGTGATGAGCCATCCCTTGGGAAGTACCAGCAAAAGCATCAACAAAGGCAACAGAATGTGAAAAACTGGTTTGGTTTTGGGAGTAAGTAAGGTTAATGTCTCCCAGAGAGAGATTTCAGGAGCCTTTCTGAGGCAGGAGTGTGTGGATCAGACAAGGAAATTGAGGAAAGCAGATTGTTGAAGCTCTGAACTCCTCTGTTGTGCAAACTGGTGTCATTGTGAGCTTGTTAGTGGTGGGGAATTAAGCTTGGATAGCCACATTTCACTGTGGATGCTTGATAGCACAGAAACTCTGCTGAAAGCATTCACGAGCCCACATTTAGGATACGTTACACTGTAATGAGAGAAGACCTTAAGGCCAAATATATGCTGGTTTATTATAAATGTAGGAGAAACTGGGACATCTGGATTCCTGGGATTAATCTTTTCATCTCATGACCAACAAGAAAATCTTGCCCTGGTTCCCTCTTGAGCCACATTGGTGGAAAGCAGCAGGGACATTTTTGCTACTGTGGAAGAGAATCTTACATCAGGCTGCACCTCAGTCACTGTGTCCAGTGTGGGTACTTCAGGAAGGGTCAGAAGATGAAAGCTGGGTGCAGGAGCCCATCACAAAGAGAGGTTAGAGGTCTCATTCCTCAGCAAGAAGAGCCAAAGCCAAATTCAAGTAATTATCATGACTTATCACCACTTTCTGACTTGTAACCTTCCTGGGTGGAGGGGGTGGGGGGCAGACATTCAGAAACAGATGTGGCCATGGCTGAACATATGTTACTCCTGCTCCGTGGGATGGCTCCCTAATGAAAAAGAATCTCACTTTTATGCATTGACTTCATTAGGTCCATATGGAGTTGTGCAGCTCTCTGGATATTAGCTGGACTTCTCATTTCAGCCCTCTTTCTGTACTGCCTACCTGCTGACAGCTTATCTCTTTCTTATCTGTCTTCTGATACAGATAAACCACCTTTCAACATCACAGCATCCATCCCAGGAGGGTGCTTGGGTTGGATGTGTAATCAGGGCACACCAGCTTGTCCTTGGGTGTGCCAGGCCATGGTTTCTAAGACATTTCTCTTCTGCCACTTCACTGAGTCCTGAATGGCCAAGCAGAAAGGTCACTTGGGCATCCAGATACCTGACACATGGAAGGAATAACCTGAGTTTGTCCTGGGACCTGCCATCATTTGAGCTTCTTGTTTACACAGGTTCATAATTGCTGCTGGGTTTTCCATATTTAGCTAGAAACAGCTCCAGGGCTATAAGAGCAATCCATTAAATTCCTTAAACCAGACTTACCTTCTGAGCAGCCTCTAAACAGCAGGATGACAGCCACAGGGAGAGGAAAATTCCCTGTTTCCTGGAGCCCCTTGGCTAGCAATACACAGGTCACCCAGGTAGGTGTTCACCATGGCCAGAGCACCACCCTGGAGAGGGTTTCCTCACTGCCAGCACCCACTGCTGGACAAAACCAGCCAGAAAATAAAAGATCTGCTCTAACTGCAGAGCCAAGCACTGGAAAGACGGGTACAGTGGTTGAGAGGACAGCTCCATGCTGTCCAGTATGGATGAGGGGGTTTAAAATGAGGGATTGACACCCTGGCCCTCCCAGCACAGACTGGGCCAGGCCCTGCCTGGGACCTCACAGCACTCTGGAGATGCCATTGTCCTTTTCTTGGAGAGGCAGAGCCCAAATGCCTCCAACTGTGAGGAAAGCTGAGATCCAGAAGGAAATAATCTGCCTGCAAAATATCCTGCTGAAACTAATTTCCTGAGTGTTTACAGTGCAATCCCTGCTCCTTGCTACAGAGTCATCATAGATGGTAACAGATGGCAATAAGAGTTTTAATTCAGAACAAACTTGGCTAAAATTAATGCTTTTGCTTACAGTGAGTCATTAACTTCCTTTCAGATTAAAAAAAAAAAAGTGTAACACTGCATTCCATTGAGGAGATGTACCAAAAGTGACCATGAGAAAGGGCACAGCAGCACTGCTGATGGATACAGCAAAGGATCAGGGAGAGGACATCCTGAATAAAAACACGAATTAATCTTCTGCCAAAGCTCAGAGCAAACTTGATTGGAGTCCTGATCAGAGACAACACTCTCATAAGGCACATACAAACTCAATCAGAAAAAAAATGACTGCCCAGTTCCTTTGATATGGATCATACAGTCAGCATATTTGTAATAAAGATGTACTCAAAACTTATTACCTTTCTTGTGCCTTGTTCTTGACCTAAATGTAATAGCAATCCATCCTTGGGGTGCACAGAATACATGAAAAAGTACAGTTTCCTTTTAAAACACCATTAGAATATTTTACTGTGTGTGGACATACACTCTTGTTACTCCTAAATGCTATTCTATTGAGAACAGTTTATATTCACCAGCAAAGCAAAATCTCTAGGGAAGCCAGAGAGGGAATGCAATTTCTAGTAATAACAGCTCACAACAGTGAATACTATCCACTTATCCCCACAATTTCCAGCTATTTTGGACTCCTTTCTGAATTAACCTTTCATATCAAAAGGAGCAATTCTAGAGCACACTAGAGACTCCGACACAATTTCATGCATAATTTATTCACTCAGTTCAACATTAAACGCAGAGTCCTTGACTTTGTCAAGGTGGATTCTGTTGGCAGACTTCACAAGCAGCAAAACAGGAGAAATGAGATCTGCAGCTCAACCTCTTCACCTATTCTGTCTGCTAACAGGAGGGAAAAAAGAAGAAAGCAAACCCCGACATGCTTCCACACTGCCCTGCAATCAGCAGAATTGGCTGCAAACACCGTGTTATTTTTGTGTTGCATTTTCAATTTGAAAATGGAAGGATCAAAATAATGGATGGAAATAATTTCCTGATAGTTTGCATTCCCTCCAGACTCCATCCTGCATCCATTGTTCATCAAAATCCACTGGGATTTGAAGGAAGCTCTTTGTGCAGGATCAGGCTCTTGCTGGTAGCAGATCCATGGCAAGGCACATTATCCAGGCATGGCTCAACAGAGTTCAGACTTCAGGGAAGATTTGTTGGGAAATGTTTTTAAACACTGGCCCAGGACACATTAAATAGGTAACTAATTCCCACCAAAAACACCTGTACCTGAGACTGAACCTGAAGAAAGGCTTCCCCTCAGTCCACATATTAAAATACCATGTAGAATTCCTGAAGCCCTTGGGCACAGAGGGTTTGTGGTCCGTGTGAGCTCTGTGCTCTGCTGGGGACCTCACCCAGCTTGACAGTGTCTCTCCTCTGCGTGGGGAAGGTGGAATTTTATCACCGTGCCCTCAGGTATCAAGTGAACCCTACCATGTATTTGAGATATCTGGCTCCTGTCTGAGACTTAGCATCCCTTGACAGGTCAAAATCCCAGATGTTTTGTGATGTGGGACAAGAGGGAGGGAAACAGGCCAACCCCAGTGCTGTGTGATAACACAAGGGAGCACCAAGAGGCTTCAGAGAACCTGGCCAAGGTGCTGCCATGGATTGCTGTGCTGCCTTTGCTCTGCTCTCTGCTCACTCCCAGCCCTGCTGGGCCATGGATTTGGGTGAAAGAGCCAAAGCCACAGGGGTGACATAATGGCCCCACTGTCTGAGGTGCACTGGCACAGATTTTATCCTTATGGCAACTGCTGCAAGATCTGGCAGCTTCCTGTAAAGGGCAGAAGCAGTTGTGGGGACAGCCCTGGACACATCCTGCAGCACATGGATGATACCTGAGGCTGGGATGCAGCTCCTGGTAGACTAGTTTTACACCAGAAGGGAGAGATCCTACTTCTTCTGCCAGTTTGGACACACTGAATCACAGGTTCATGCAGCAGAGAAGGAATCCCCTGACAGGTAGTTAATCTATAGACCATATGACATTTTCTTGCTTTGAATGGGCCAGGGCAGTGAGGCAAATCCTGCTTCCAGGAGTTGTGTTACTGTGAAAATTTGAGGAGCAGCAGATAAGCAGAAATATTGCCTTGCTGTACTCAGCTTAGAAGCAAGATTCAGCCGTCATCACCAAGAAAGAAAGCTGCACCAGACACCTCCAAAGAGCAATTGGTGGGTGACCAGCTCTGCCCTCCAGTTTCTCCACAGGGATGAGAATGACACCTAGGGCTGCAGACTCTGCAGGCAGCAAGGACAATCCTTGCCAGAATCCAGCTCTTCTAAACCTCACTGTGCTCCTCAGCAAACGCTAGCCAGCTCTGCCTCCCCACAGACCATGAGGGACTGAAATGTTCTCCACCTCCTCTGTGAAGCTGAGCCGTGACAGCCCTGCTGTGCCATCCCACCCCCCAGCTCCTGCCTGTGTCCTCCTGCCTTTCAGCAAAGGAGCCTGCTCATTCTCCAACCTACACTGGTATCTGGGAGGGAAAAGGCAGCATGCTGTCCACAGGCTGAGCACCTTCCACATCCCCAGGCATCCCATGCAGCTGCCACACTGCAGCTGGGCAGCCCTCACGAAGCCCAAAATGCAAATGCACCAGAAAGGCCACCAAATTCATTGCTTCAGCATTTACAGCCATTGTGGATTAAACCTGTAGGACAATCCTGATTGTCCTGATACTGATGACAAAACGCCTGCCACACTGAATAGCAAAAGTTCAGAGCCCAGTGCAGAAATCCTGCACAGAAAGGTGTCCCCATGCTGGGAGCTCTCCTGCCAAACACGAGCATCTCTGTTCCCAACAGCTCCAAGAGGCATTTGAAGTTCTGAGCACCTGCAGAACTGGGGTCAGGATGTGCCTTCATGTTGCAATTGGAGGATATAAAATCAATTGCAACATTCTGTTTTAAGGATTTAATTTTCATGTCTTTGCTCCCTTCTTTAATCTCTACACAGCATGTACTCTGCCTGCCTCTAGATATTTTAATTCAGTCACAGTAAGTCAGTTGCACAGAATGGGCACTAGAGAGCAACAGCAATTCAATTAATTTCACACTCACTGCGGGGAGCTGGGATTTTAAATGCTGCACATTGCAGGTGATCTGTAACATTTCGGTTTTTTCATATACTTGCAAAGCTCTTTGTTTCTTTCTTATCAAACTTGGAGGTCATGAAAACCAGAGGTCAGAAAGCTCCTGGCCATTTCATTTCAGAAATAAATATGGTGCCTGCTAATGCAAATAAAGTTACAATCAAGCTCACACTGACACATCCTGATTGAAAGTGAAATCAGATCAAATTGATTTGTATTAATAATAGAAAGGCTTTTTAATGAACCTGGTATGGGCACCACCTGTCTCATGCTGGACCTGCAGCAGCCTCCTGGAGATCCATAAACTGGAATTAAATGTGAGCTGCCAGCAATCAGAAGATTTCTCTGTCTTGGGACAAAGTCACCAGTCAGAATGAAACAAGTCCAGCTAAGGCATTATTTGTCTGAGGCTAATCACTTTGCTCTGGAAGTGAGAAAGTGGGGTCTAATTCATCTAAGAGTTTGCTGCAGGGAAAAATAGTGGGAGGTTTTGGCAGAATTACAAACTTCTCCAGGAGTTTCCTAGCTCTTGTGAACATTGGGAGAAAGCTGTCCTTCTCAAACATTGGCTCAGCAGGGTACAGATCCATTCTTCCTGTTTGTAATATTTGGAATTAGGGACCCAAAACAAAGCCAACCCTTGTTGAGTTAAACTGCCATTGAAGCCTACTGACCTACATTGAGAGCCTGTGATTCCTCTGATCAAAAAGCTGCGGGATTTTAGTTCAAAGGGAGAAAAACTGTCTTGTGTGACAGAGCTGCCCCAGCACACACTGGAAATAAGAAATAACCTTGGTGCAAGAGTGTGTTCAAGCAAACCAGAGCCACCACCCAGCATCGTGGGGGCAGGGAATAAGACCTGCCTGAAATTCTTTAACGTGCTCTTCACAAGAGCTCCCAAACTCCCTTTCCAGCTGATTTTACCTCCAAGGTGTCTGCCACTGGTCCCACTCGCATGCTTATCTTTTTGCCATCTGAGGAATAATCAAATGCCTCCTGGCTGTTCACTCCGAGGTACGGCTCTTCTGCACAGGCAAAGATTTTGCCATTGTCTGGCAATTCCTCTGCAATAGCAAGGATACTGCAACCTTTAAGCTTGTCAATTAATAAAATCTTCCTGGCTCTGATCATGTGGACAAACATCCTAAAAATTTGGCCTGCGGAAAGACAAGAATGAAAATTTGAAATTAAAACCATGAGAAAGACTCTACTTTGTTCACAGTGAAAAGTAGATGTGCCTTTTAAGTGATCATTAAAAAACTCTAATCTTAAAACACTCTCAAATAAAGGTTTAACCACAGAATCTGACAAAATTTCACCTAAAAATGCAGCTAAAAGACAACAGAATAAAAGGACTGATTTTAAATGTAGAACCTTTATCATCAATGCTGCTATTGTTCAAGTGCTTGTTAAATAGTGCTTGAAATATTGCATATTTTAACATTCCCCCCATATGAAAATGGCTTTGAGATGGCTCCATATTCTTTCTGGAATCCAGCATTAAAAAAAAAAAAAAAATCACTACATTACCTTGCATTTGCTCTTAGAGTCATTATCCCTAGACAGCACCATCATTTAAGAAATTTATCATCAGTGGTGTCCTTCGAACAATGTATTAGTGTAATAGATTATAAGAGTACTTCACTGGGATGATGTATTACTCCAAAGATGAGAACATCTGGGAAGAATGAATCTGGGAATAGATTTAGTGTAATACGCTTTATAAGAGGATACAAGCCTGGGTATTTCTGCTTGTAAAGGTGCCTGGCCATAGCCACCTTCACCACAAAAAGCATATAAACCCCTATCAGACATCCCAAACCCAAATCAGAAGCACTTTTCCATCCCTTTCCCTTCCAGGAAGGTGATGATCTCTTGGCTGTTCACTGAGGGATGGGGCTGGCACTGGGAATTAAAGGACTTGTGTGTGGGCACGTGTGAGCAAATACAAGGGCATGGAAGGCAGGGTACAGGAAAACTCATGACAGAGAAGATCAAAGCCCACAGGAAGCTCATCTATTTCTTATAAGTAATTTCCCACATTTTATGAGTATTCCTATGGCATTCATCCTCACTACTCAAGACAAAGTAGAGGATGATAACTTCAACTTCAGTGAGAGCCTTTACACCAATCTGGTGCATTTTCACCCTCATGGCTGAGCAACTTGCCATTCAAAGAGCCAGAGGCACATGTTTCCTGCAGCCTGACTCTGCTTTCAACTCCTTCAGCATCCCCCGGGATGGGCTCAGGTGAAGATTTTCTGGGGGGGGAAAAAAAAAAAGACATTTTGATATTATGATAATAACCAAAATCTGAGCATCCAGCATAAAAAGCAGCAACCAAGAGGGAACTCCTGGAAAACCTCCATCTGTGTATGACCATGAAAAATTAGCCCAGAAGCATCACAAGTATCCTAAATTCCAGTCCTAAGAGAACCTAGTTTGGCAATATGCACATCTCAGTGCTGGCAGCCACCCCAGTCATAGGAGCTTGGGAAGGAGGGAACATGAGACTAAAGGAAAGAATTCCCCACTGTTCAACCCCAAACCTTTCCCATTTTCAGCTGGTCCCAGACAGATTTCTATCTATCTGCAGCTTTGGAGTGATTTACTCCATTTACCCTGGCCAGGTTTTGTTCAGTTCTACAATTATTAGTTTTGTTCCAGCCAAAAATAAGGTTTCTTTGCAGAACAGGGGAAAATATATAAAATCTAATTTTTTTTAATAAGACAGGGGGAAAAAAAATGGTTTTCCTCACAAAGTGCTCAGAAAGCAGGGTGCCTCCAGATGCTATTTCACAGAAGTCAGGCCTGTGACAATGACTCTGGATGAAGTGAGATGTTACCTATTACATAGGGAAGGCAATAGAGGACTGGAAGCAGCCCATAGCCTCCAGACAGGTTAGATTACCCTATGTGAAGAAAGTAACCACCTGAAATGGATGGTGATCGTTCTTTGGGCCAGAATTTGGAGCCATTTCAGTGGATTTTTTTCCTCCAGCTGCCCCCCTCCACTCCTCAGTAAAATGAGAAAGAATTCATAACCCGTGTCAGCCACAGTCAGATAATCCAAGACTTAAAGAGTAGAACATTTCATATAACCTCTTTTCTGCCCCTCACAAATGCTTTAACAACTTTAATAAGATAATGTATAGCTATTATCCTACAGCAAGTGTAAGTCAAACAACTATCAGCTATTATTTCAGCAACAGAGAGAAGGCTCAGCGTTCCCATAATCCACAGCCTGGAACAGTTTACACATTGTCAATTTTAGACAGAACTGGCTTTTTCCACATATCAAAATGTACACTGATAAATGGGAATTGTTTAGCAGACCCCACACGGCTGGGTAATATAATGTAGCTCAAAAAAGAATAATGAGGGTATCAGTTGGACTTCTGAATTAATGATACCTTAAATTAGTTTAATTAATTAGTTTAGTTACCAGAGTAATTTAGTTAGCAGATTAATTAATGTTTGTTGAGTGCTTGGAGATAAAAGCCACACATAAAGGCTGTTATTAGAGGGTGGATCCAGAGGTGCAGGTTTTCCTCACTCTTTATTTATCCCAGCACCAGCTGGATCCAGGGGCTCACTCTCTGAGCCTTCCAGCAAGCACAGTGTGGAGGTTGGTGTTCCCCAGGGATTGCTCCAACTCAGACACTGACAGCCAGCAATCAGTTGGGAGAATATCTCCAAAAATTTACACTTAAAGCTTTTTGTTCTCACTTCCTTTCCTGCAGGCTGTGGGCTCACACACACATCCATGCACACTTTGCTACATGTTTGGGTGCACTTAAGTCTCATTCCACTTCCTGCTGCTGTCCCCCACATCTCTGGCATGTTCTGGACAGAAAATCTAACAAGATATTCATCCCATCACAGACAAAAGCACCAGGCTACAAAGGAGAATCTGTACCTCTGGGAAGCTGCCATTGCATCCAGGTAAGGGTCTAGTCCAAGAGCAACATCAAGAGCTTTTTGTAAGTAATTCCTGAGCTGTTCAGGTACATGAGGGTCATTGAGGGCTATTTCTTTGGCTTTGAGAAGGTTCTCAGCAATGTGCCCAGCCGGAGTTTCTGAAATGGAAATTAAAAGGGAGAATAATGATTTTGTAACTGCTCAATCAGTGGAAGTGGAGTTTAAAGTACATAAGCACAGGGCTGCTTTTTTTAAATACAAAATATAGGGGTTTGATGGGCTATGAAAACAATCACAAAAACCTTTGCAAACTAAAAACGTCCTATACTTCTGACAGATTTTTGCTGCATGCATTCTCCCTTTTTCCCCTCAGAGCTGATCAAGAATAAGAATGTTTTAAACACATGAATTTTGTTTTTAAAGACAAAACAAACATCAAACATCCAATACAAACATCAAACACCAAGGACTGCATATAAACCTTGCTCCTCCAGGTCCAATTTTCCTTGAAGGAAAGAGAATGCTTTCCAAAACTGGTCTTGCCAAACCAGGCAGGAGATGCAGGCAGTGGGTGAAGCTTTGTAAAAAGGAGGATTTTTGTGTCAGTGGGATGCACAAGTGTCCCCAATCTGTGTCTGTGCCAGGGAGGCTGCTGTGCACCACACGTCATCATTTCTGAAATGTGGAAACCTCTCCAAGATCCAGATCACCTTGCTCTGGGAGCCAAATCAGTGCTGCCCATGGCACTGAACCTGCCCTGAGATCCCTGAAAACCTTTATGGCAGCAATCCACCATGGATCTCAGCAAGCTGTGGCCCCACAGGGCGAGGCAAGGCCCAGAGGAACTCCCCCACTCCTCCAGTGTGAGAGCACGTGCTGGGTTATGAAAGCACCTGTGAGACACAGGCCAAGAGGCTGGGGTGGAGCAGAGTGCCCCTGGCAGGGTTTTATTGCCTGGGATAGAAAGGCTGCAGAGAACTACATGGAGTGAGTGAAAAAAGGACATCTACTTCTGTAAAAAAGCATTACAGTACCTGAAGGGAGCCTGCAAGAAGGATGAAGAGAGACCATTTGCAAGGCATGTGGTGACAGGACAAGGGGAATGGCTTAAGACAGAAAGAGATAGGTTTAGGTTAGCTATTAGGGAGAAATTCTACTCTGAGAGGGTGATGAGACCCTGGCACAGGGTGCCCAGAGCAGCTGGGGCTGCCCCTGGATCCCTGGAAGTGTCCAAGGCCAGGCTGGAGAGGGCTTGGAGCAGCCTGGGACAGTGGAAGGTGTCCCTGCCATGGCAGGGAGATGGAGTGTGATGGGTTTTAAGATCTTGTCAAACCAGCCCATTTCAAACCAGAGTCTGTGATACAACGCCATGATTTCATCTCATCCCAATCTCTAACTGTCAGGGGCAGGTTTTATCTGTTCCAGCAGTTTTATAAATAATTGCAGCTGCAGGAATTTTCCCAAACCATGCTGGCTGCTGACCTCAGCCCAGCTGCACTTCCAGTGAAGAGGACACAAACTCTTCTTGCAGCATTTCCACCACTACAAGAGGAAGCATCCCTGGGCTCCCACTGCTCAGCTGGAGAGTGCTGGAGGTTAGGATCTGCTCATCCTCCCTGCCAAGCACTTTTTGCTAATTTAGGGGTAAAAACATGTTTATAATCCATGTAGGCTTTCAGTAATCATCATGTTCTGCTTCTGGATAAGTAACAGACAGGGATTGCCTGTCACACAAAGGGGAGGAAACAAGACTTACCCTCAGCTGTTTTGTAAGCTGTGTTATAACACCAAACATGAGAGCCAAGAGGTGCTGCAGGGAGGGGGTGCAGGCAGGGCATGCCAGGGGCAGCCCTCCATCCAAGCTTACACAACCTTTGCAGGGAGTGCTGCATTTTGTGCAGCTTGGTGATGCTTTGGGCCAACAGCAGAGGTCAGAATTGCCCTCATTTATGCAAGCACCAGACAAGTCAGAGCAGAGCTCAGGGCTGGCTGCCCGGCCCAAGGCCCTGAGCACTAAGGTGAACTAAATTTTATGTAACTACTTTTTTTTTTAAGGTTATTCCAGGAAAAAGTGTTTCATTTCAATGCAGAGCTCTACACAATCCCAGAAAAACTGCTGGAGTATATTAAGCACTAAATCAGATTTCCTGACTGTGTCCCTATGGATCTGTATGCACAGACATCTCTTTCCATTTCCCATCTAGTTGTACATTATCATCAATAGGAGAAAAGAAAAACAGCTCACTCAGAGGAAGAAAATGCTGAAAATAGCCCTTCCATGAAAGAGCAGGAAAGGGCTGCTTTAAGTCTCCAGCAGCTTCATAAAGAAAGAAAAGGTGGCAATTCTTAAAATGGATCATTCTTGATAACAGAATGATTCCCAGCATCTTTCTGGGCAGGTGCTGAGAGCACAGCCACCCTGCTTTACAACTAAGCTGAACAATAAATTGCAGCTTCTACTCTGTCTGAAATCAGGAACTTTTGATTCAGACCAAAGTCAGGATTGCAAGGTTGTACATGTGGGATTTCAGTGTCCCCTGAGCAGACAGGCAGTGCAGTGCCATGGAGGGACCTGCTGCTCCAGAATCACAATTAAACTCTGCAGTTTGTGCTCAGATGGCACTTTTTAGGTAGGAAAAAGAGGAGAACACTTCATTGTTTGCAGGGGGACACCCTGAACGAGGCACAGAGACAAGAGGACAATCTGGATTTGGCAAAAACAAAGCAAAAACACGAGACCAAAAAGAACAAATCTTTGGTTCCCATTTTAGGGCTATCCTCATTTCACCTTCCAGGCTCTGGATCTGTTTTGCAGCCCCAGCAATGCCTTCCAAAGAGCCCCCCTCCCCAGCCAGGGCCGAGCACTGAACCTGATCCACCTGAACTCTTTGCTGCCAGACTGTTTGGTGCTCCTGTGCCAAGCCCTTTGGCAGGAGCTGCTCAGTGCTAAGCACTTGGAAATTCAGTCTGCCAAAACCATCCCCAACAGCTCCAGCCATCATATTCACCAAGGCACCTCAGGCACTGACAGCAGCTTATCCCAACCCTCAGCTCTTTGCCTTGGTGTATAATGTCCCAGCACAGGGTTTGTCATGGCCCTTGTGGGACAGGGATGGGTGGGCAGCGTGGCCAAAAGCAGAGTGACCATCAGACATTGCAGGGAGCATGTCCCAGCAGAGCTCAGCCTGCCCAGCCTTAGCCTCAGCATCCACAGTGCCAGAGCCTGCAGCAAAGCAGCAGTGATGGCCTGGGGACAGGCAGCAGCTTAGGGATGGAGTGGGTGCTTGAGGAAGCAGCCAGAGGATGCTGCTGCTCATGGCATGAACCAGTGATCTGAACTCTGACTGAAATTCAGGGGAATGCAAGGAAAATGTACACTAGCTGATGCATTTTCTACAGGTACAGGTTCTACTGCTAGAAAATAAGTTGAAAAGCTGAATCTCCCCAGAGCTCCATTAGGGAGAGAAATTATTTCTAAAACAAGCATGACAACCCATCAGAAATTATTCACAGCCAAAGCTCTCTTGACATTGCAAGCATCCACCACCCCACCATTCCTTTCTCCTGGGACTGTCCCACTCCTTCCAGTCCTGGTTCCTGCAAACCCAGTTCCTGTGCTGAGCCTCTCCCTGACAAACCCACCCTCTGCTCCTTGCTGCCAAGCCACAGAGCCTGCAGGTACCCTCTCCATGGGGCAGGTGGGGACCCAGGACCAGGGCATCACACGGTGTCCCTGCTGTCACACCGCTCTCCCAGAGCTCCCCACCCCACACAGGGAGTTTACCTGAAGGGTTATTCATGTTCCTTCTTGTCCCCTGGCCTCAGAGGATGCTGTGGTGGGTTTGCTGCCTCTGCAGAGCAGGAGGTTGGTGCTTGGGTGCCTGGTGAGGGGACAAAGTCTCCTCCCTCAATCACCAGGGCACAGCTCCAGCCCTGGGGAGAGGCTGCCTGGGAAGGATGGCTCCAGGCTGGGGCTGCACCCTCCTGTCCCACCCAGAGCACAAGCAGCAGGTGAGATCCAACAGCATCTGACATGAGAAAGGCACAACAAAAGAGCCGACTTTCAGTGCCTCTGCTTTACATAAGAGCAAGTTCACATCCTGACCTTGGGAAGCTGCTGGCTCTCAAGAAAGTAATTGGCAGTTTCATAACCTTCTAGTTACATATCACAGACATGCCCCGGCTAAACCACCAGGTATGGGGCCAAAAATGCCCCAGGACTCTGAACCCCAGATTGTCTACAAGTGGTCCTTAGCCACAAGGTCACCACAGTACAGCCACACATTGGAGTAGCCCCTGGTCTGGGGGCCAAGTTTCTGCACAGGCTGGGGCTGGTACCAGTTGGTCTGTGCCCCAAGAAAGGGTCCCAGGAATGGACTGGCTGAGGGAGGCATCAGGAGCAAGCAGTGGGAACATCCCAGGTATCCCAAAGCCTGTGGTGGCCTGCAGCAGATCTGGGGCTGGTGAGGAATTAAAGCAAAGTCCTTAAAGAGCGTGTGATGGAGCTGAGCTGGGCTGGCCATCTCCTCTTCATTCAGTTGAAACACAACTGAAGGTAATGAGGAAATATGGACTGCCCCATAACCAAAACAGCATCTGCCACCTCTGGGGGATATCACCCTGGGCTCATTCACTCAAGGACAGACTCAATGCACCTGCAAAGTGTGCAGAGAGAGCCAGGGCTGGGCAGGGGAGGTGAACAGGCTGGGGGAGCTCACATTGCCCCTCACTGCCCCTGACTCTTGGCAGCCCCTCTGTAGGATGGAAGTAAAGAGACATGGCAGTCATTGGTGCTGGCAAGCAGCTGGATTGTGGAAAGTTAATTTGTCAGCTTCTCAAATGTAACAGAAGATATCTCAGTGTCCTCAGAATAAAATAGGGAAGTATAAATAGAAAATAAGCAAATACACACGATGAAGGAGTAAAAGAAAAGCAAATAAAAGAAGTCTCAAAGCTGACTGTATTGTTATTAATTAAAACAAATAAACAAGATTAATAAACCAGACCTCCTGGCATACCTAAGATTGTTCTATTTTATGACTTAGTAAACAACAAACTGCATTAGAATTGCAGTTCCTGCAGAAAGCAATAAAAATTGTGTTTAGATTGGGAGTTAAAATTTCAGACGAGTATTTGGTAAACAGGCTACGAGCTTTAGTGTGACATCTAATTCACACACACTAGCTTTAAGGTGACTTTGGGAAAGTTGTTTCACTTCTGAGACTCTATTTTCTTCTTCTACAAAATGGGGTTAACAGCCTGTCCTCTTTAAAAAGCACTTTGCCATCTGGAGATGAAGCCAGCAGTGAGGACTGGAGTCAGGAGTTAGGCGCTTCTTGGAGCAGGGCTACATGGCTTTGGAGATTTTTCTTGCAGCTCTTTCTCAATATTAATTTTGAGATAGATGAAGGTTCCAAAGTGAGTTTGGCTGCAATTAAGCCTTCAAAGCAATGACACAGAGTTGTCCAATGGGTTCTTTAAGACCCATTTTTTCCCCTCTCTGCTTTTGCATCTGATTTTGGTTTTCTTGATCTTTGTTTCTGAACAAGGACAGCTTTCAGAAACACGGCTGAGAAGGTGGCAAAGACAGGTTTGTGCCTTCAGGCACTACTGGTGAAATCAAAGGAAGATCTTCCTCTGCTCAGCACACAGAGCTGAGTGCCAAGGGAATACTTTGTGTGGCAACCTGAGCCTGAGGCCCTCCAAAAGCCCCAGCTGGAAGATCACATGGAAAAGTGAATTGTGCATCCCCCAGTCACGTGGGGATCAAAACCCAGCTCATGTCCCAAACAGCCCTTCAGGAGATAAACGCTCTCTGATAATTTTTTAAACCCACCATAAAAGCTAAAATATCCATTATATATATGGTTTTGTTCCTCAATTCAAGAAAATCCCAGGAATGTGAACTCAAAAGAGGTTTAACCAGCTGGCATTGATCCCCATGCTTCTGCTCCTGTCTCATCCCATAAGAGCAGCATAGAGCTGCAGCCAGATCAGAGGCTCTGCTCAGCAAAGGAGATTCCTGAATGATGTGAAGAATCACACAAACTGCCTTTCATAACTTTAAATTTGCTGTAGGGCATCATGTTGGAAGTAAATGTATGCACTTCTGTTGTACATCTTAAGCATTATAAAAGCAGCTGATTACACAACCCCATCCTGGTAGTCGCACGTGTCTTCAAACATTCCTGCCACCCCTAACATGCATCCCAGATTAGGTAATCTCAGTTTTGTAATTAGTCTCTCACATGGAGACGAGACCTCCCCTCCTGATGCCTGGTCACCCTGCAGCCTTTAAAAAGCACCTGAAAGGCACCCAGTGATGGGAGATCTCTGGGTAGGGAGATTTCACCTTCTGGAAGCATGCTGGTGACAGAGGAGGCGTGTGCTGCAGCAGTCCCAGGAGCCACCATGCCCCAGGAGCCCCAGCAGACGGATTTCCAGCTGGTGAGAATCAAGAGCACGTGGAGCCGCATCAAGAAGGGAGAAGTCCTTTCCAATGACGAGGACGAGGTCACTCTCTCTGAGGCAACAATGTGAGTAAAGGATGGGGCCTGTGTTGCTCTGGCTGGCCAAACTGGGCTGTCTTCTTGGTGGGATGGAAAAACCCTCTTGGGTGCCATGGCGGCTTCAACACGCAATGACAGAGTTACAGCATTATAGAATAGTTCAGGCTGGAAGGGATCTTTGAAGGTCGTCTAATCCAAACCCCTGAGATGGGCAGGGACACCTTCCACTAGACCAGGGTGCTCCAAGCCCTGTCCAACCTGACCTATGTGTACAAACCTGTGAACATGGCTTTGGAACATGGGTAGTATGGCACCACGAGCGGTTGCAGCGCTCCTTGACACAGCTCAGAGTTACAGAGGGAATTTTATCAATAGCCTCCATTTTTGTAGACAGGAATTTTCTTTAAACTTCTGAAAAGCTTACGCAGGGACATCTGTGTGCTGTACTTGGGCTCATTTTCTCCAGTTCTGTGAAAATTCAATCTGTGTGCGCGCAAAATCTCACGCCAAGGCATGGGAGACAGATGGGTTTATAGAGGTGGTTGCAGACAAATGAAATGGGTAGGTGGGAAAAATAAACTGTCACTGACAGGAGCAAAACCCCTAACACATCCCTCAAACTCCAGAAGTCACCTAATGCTGCTTCAGATAGAGCAAAGACAAAACTTTCCCCCAGGGATACACACAGCTCTTTGCTGATAGTACATCTCTCCAGCTAATTATCTTTTAATTACAGGATGCTCCTTTTCACAAGCACATGGAGCTCCATTCATGATGCAGATCTTTTTTAATACGGCTCTCTTCTGCATGTCAGAAGTTTTCCAGACTTTGTCATGCTCAGATTTTAATGGCACAAGTCTAACCCTTTTGTCAGCCAGGTCAGAGGGACCTTCACCAGCGCTGGCAGTGACACGAGCATCACCCAGGCAGAGCTGCAGCAGGTAGAGTAGGACTCTGGCAGACCCAGAAACAGCCCGATGGACCTCAGTTAATAGAAGGATGAATCTAGGGCCCAAAAACACATAGAAAAATCCTCAGCTGGCATATGCTCCCACAAGGGCATGTTCAGCCCCAAATTCCCTATGATTTTCACAGAGCAGAGGGGTTGCAATGGGTACTGGTTGTAACATCCAGCACCCAAAGCTGATTCCACCAAGAAATATTCCAAACCATCCTGTCTCTTAGAAGGGTCACACACCAGAGATGAATGCACATGGAGTTAAGTACAGCTATAGGATGTTACATTGAAATGTACGCAACAATGCTTTTTCTGATACCATATTTGAAAAGCCCGGAAGAAATTTTCTGGAAGGTGTAAATCTTCACTGGTTTTCTTTAACAGCTATGGAGTTTAAGGGCTTAGAGTCTTTAAGAGTTCAAGACTTAGAAACAATTTGGTAAAGAAAGCAGAGAAGCATCTATTTTGACCTCTAAGTGAATGTTCAGGCATGTGAAAAGAAATTGGGCATGTAGAGAAATCTGATTATCCAATGAATATCACAGAAAGTCATTTTTTACCAAAATGCAGCTCAAAAAACAGTCTTACATAAAATTCCTTTTCCTGTTTCCTTCTGCCTGTTTTTTTTTTTTTTTTTTTTTTTTTTTTTTTTTTTTTATTCCAAACTTGTTTTTTCCCTACTTTCCCATCCCACAGAAAGAAGGAGTTGTAGGGCTATGTTTTTCATTAGTTTAGATAGATAACTAATTTTGGCTTTTATTTACCCTTGAAAACTCCAATGTGGAAATGTTTCCCAACCCCCAAACCATTTTCTTTCTCTCTCCAGGAGCATTTCCTATTTCTATCACACCTATTTAGAGGTAGAGATCTGCTAGTTCAACTAAAACATTGTAGAAACAGCGGTCTGAATGGAGATGTGTGTCTGTGTATAGATAGACAGAAATAAATTAACTCCTACCACCCAGATACACCATCAGATGATGCTCCTTCCATAAATGTGGAAAATTTTGGCAATCTCTTCTCTTCCCCACTCCCTTTCTGAAAGCTGAGATGATTGGGCTGGCTCATTCTTTACAAGATTTCAACTTCTAGCATGAAAAACATGCCCCAGCCCTTCTGGACTGTATCTTTTTAATGCTGTGTAGAAATTCAGACATATAACTCTTCATTAAGACTTTGGAGAGCTTCTCCATGAATAAAATTGCTGAGCCCTGATACCCAGGGGGTGTCCCACCCTCACATCCCCATGTTTCTGCAGTGCACAGGCAGGATACTCCACATTCTTCAACTCCCAGCTACATCCTTAAACCAGCTCAGACATGCAAAGGTCAAACTAGGAATACAGTGATTTCAAACCATGTTTTCTGTTCCTTGCCAGAGGTGAATGCATCTCGGAAGGTGGGATTTCCTGGATCGTTGAAGCTCCCATCTATTTTTGCTACAAAGTGGTAGAAACATACAACATCCTGGAACCCTCTAACACCACTCTGCTCTGGGGCCACATCACTGACCCCCAGCAGACAGAGCTGGCCACGGCCAGCAAGAGGAAACTGCGGCGCTTCATCGTCATAGACGAAGTCGTTGACAAACTTTACGGCTCCAAAGTCAGAGAATACTTCGAGCAGAACAACGTCCAGCACAAAATCCTCGCCCTGCCGACCACCGAGGAGACAAAATCCATGGACTTGGTGCTGAACATCTTGCACGAGGTCCAGAGCTTCAGCCTGGACCGGCGGACGGAGCCCATCATCGCCATCGGCGGGGGCGTGTGCCTGGACATCGTCGGCCTCGCCGCGTCGCTCTACAGGAGACGCACCCCCTACATTCGGGTCCCCACCACCCTCCTCTCCTACGTGGATGCCAGCGTGGGGGCCAAGAACGGGGTGAACTTTCTGCAGTGTAAGAACAAGCTCGGGGGCTACACGCCACCCGTGGCGAGTTTCCTGGACAGATCCTTCCTGCAGAGCATCCCTCGGCGACACATCTCCAACGGCCTCGGGGAAATTTTAAAGGTATGAACTTCTGCAGCTGCAGCTTTCAAAATTGAAAAGTCATGCAATGGTTTGGGTTGGAAGGGACCTTTTGAGGTCACCAAATCCAATCCCCCTGTGATGAGCAGAGATAACTTTAACTCGCTCAGGTTGCTCAAAGCCCCACCTAACATGTTCTTAAGTGCTTCCAGGAATGGGGCAGGAATCTACCAGTCCCTGGAAAACTCATTCAAGGGTTTCATTACCCCCCTTGTAAAAAATTTCTTCCTCACAACTAGCCTGAATCTATGTCCTTTCAGTTTGAACCACTATCCCTGTTCTAGCACAACAGGCCCTACTAAAAAGTCTGTCCTCATCTCTCTTTCACCTTTTAAGTACTGGAAAGTAAAATGTCCAGCAGCATCCATGGCATTGTATAAAAAACTTAGAGGAATCAAGGTGGGCCATTGAGGGTGCATGAGGACTTTTAACTATCATTGAGTCTATATATAGTTTTTTTACAGCTGCTAAATTTGTTAGAACATCCCTTACACTCAGTGTCCAGTGCTAACCCTGCAGAGGAAACGCCAAAACTCACAGCCAGAAACAGCAAAAACTCACAGGAGACACAGCAAAGCCATGGAAGAAAAGCCTCATCTTTCCATTGAGGCTGATCCATAGCACTCTGTAATGAACTCCTGGCAGAGAATCTGAGGCTCATTATGCTGGGGATTAATAATCTGCAAGATCATTTGCACCTACCTCAGTGGGTATGTCGAGTGTGGTCAATCAATCTCCTGCGAGGCAAATTCTACTTCTAAAATTACCTGGAAAGTGCATAGTAAATGTTTTTATGTCTGGAGAGCTTTGGAAACTTTTGATAAAGCAGACTTCAAGCTATTAAAGTGTATTAGAGATGAGTTCATCAACAGCACTTTTCAGTTCTTGCACAGTGAGAAATCCCCAGGATATCTGGAGGTTTCTGGCAGGCACTGTGAAACCCTCAGGTCACCATTCCCCACTGCAGGGTGGGGCTAATGCCTGAGTCAGAGACGGAAAAAATATGTACTTCTAACAAGACATCACTTCTAAGCCCTCATATTTGCTATACTGCAGTGTTTTCCCTCCTTCCTTTGCCCAAAGAGCAGCTCCACTGGTCCCCACCACCCAGTCCTTGTCCTGGGAAGGGCCACCATCCAGTCCCAAGTTTCCTTCCAGGCACACAAATAACCAAAGTTCATTACAAACAACCTGCTGGGCTATGGGAGCACGTAGCAAACCCCAGCATGGGCAGAGCTGCCCAGCAGCAGGGGAACTAGTGTATAACATGTTATTGCAGTCCAATCTACTGAAACACTCAAGTTTCCAACAGCACATACAAGGATCAATTATCCTTAATTATCTCTTCTTTGTCCCAGATGGCCCTCATGAAACACAAAGGGCTGTTTGACCTGCTCAAGAACCATGGAAAATACCTACTGGATACTAAGTTCCAGTCTTGCAACAGCTTTGTTCACCAAGGAGATGCTGCACTGCAGACTACCAGGATTGCCATTGAGACCATGCTGGAAGAGCTGGCTCCCAACCTCTGGGAAGATGACCTGGATAGACTGGTTGATTTTGGCCACCTTATTAGCCCAGAACTGGAAATGGTGAGTGACAAACTTTATATTGCAATATCCACTTCAAAGACAAAATTAAAAAATCCATAGGCTTCATTAAAACCTTGTGAAAAGGAGTTGAAATTCCAGATTTTCACATGCTAGCTCACCCAACAATCCGGCCTGGTATCAAAGGGACTCCTTCTCCTGCCCTGTTTCCCCCACAACTGCACTCATTTCTAATTCAGACCTCAATCCAGTTGTTGCTTCTTACTGGGCACTTACTGAAGCTCAAAGAAAACCAGATTGCAGTGAAGCCACTGGAAATCACCAACACAAACTGTAACAGCACCAAGGCACGGAGGCCATAGCCTGTATTGCTGGGGAGAAATTGCCATTGTGGAATGAGGGGGGACACCTACATCTTATCCAATACCCAGAGCTCAACCCTCCATCTCATGGCGCTCTATCAGTGATTTAGATGAGAGAATTAGATCCTAGATCCCTATGGGAACTTTTAGCTGCGATTAATCACGTGTAAAGCGGATCATCCTAGCAACCCATAAATCACAAGACGCCAACATCCAGCAACCGCAGTGAGTCAAATGTCGATTTGCAGGGACACTTTTAGCAATAAACCCCACTTGTTTCCTCTTTGCCACCCCAAACCCGCTCTGCCACCCACCTTTGCTGTGCTGCAGAGGGTTCTGCCGTCGCTGATGCACGGGGAAGCTGTGAACGTCGACATGGCATTCATGACGTACGTGGCCCACGCGCGCGGGCTGCTGGGCGCCGAGGAGAAGGAGCAGATCCTGCAGTGCATGCGGGGCCTGGAGCTGCCGGTGTGGCACGGCGGCTGCAGCTGGGCCCTCATCCAGAGAGCCCTGCGGGAGCGCCTCAAGCACAGCGGGGGACAGCTGAGGATGCCCCTGCCCACCGGCCTCGGCGTGGCAGGTACGGCCCGAGGGAGCCCAGGCAGTGGCAGCCTGGGAAATGTGCTCTGCGGTTGGCAGCTGGGCATTTCTTGCATTTCTTGCGCTCTTTTTCGCATCTCGGTAAACCCATCGAGAGACAGGATGCCTCCTGTGTACCAGCCCCAGAACTCCGTTAAGGAATGAGGTCTAATTGATTGCATTATGGTTAACCAATTCGTTTTGCAAAGGGAAATGCAGTGCTCTGGCAGACAAACCAGCAAGGGAAAGAGAGAAGAATAAGTCCTCTGCTATACTTGAAAATACCTGTTAAATATCCTTGGCAAAAGGAATTTAATTAATTTTAATTTAATTATTTCTGTGCCTAGAAATAATATTTGCAAACTAAATCATATCTGTTCAATATGAGGGATTAAATACTCACAATATTTAAAAATAAAAGCTAATCAACCCCTAGTTCAGAAGCAATGCATGGTTGTGATCTCTGCCATCTCTTTCCTTTACACACTATTTCCATGAAGCTCAGTCTCCACACATAAGACAAAAGGCTCTCACAAACTGGATCAACTCTGCCACAGTCAGTGTTTGCAGGCAGGAAAAGCTCCTCTGGATTTCCTATTAACCACAACTCTTATTTTCCAGACATATTCAATGACACCAGTGAAGAGACCATGGAAAGAGCATACAAGCTGTGGGTCAAGGACTGCAAGATGGGGCTGGAGGAAGATCTGCAAACCCAAGGTGATGGTCTTGCCCCAAGCCTGAGCTGTGTGCCACTGTAAGGTAGTGGGCAGAACTCTATTTTGAGAAAGATAAATCCAGAAGCACCTGTGGCACTGCATACACTCCAGAGCTGTGTGGAACAAGCAGAATATCGGCATCTGACATGATTTGCCTTTTTCAATTGCTTTGTTTGAATGGAATCTACGATTTCTGAAGGAGTGACCACTCACAAATGAAACCACAGAGTGCCAGTAGTGTAGTTCATAGCAAATGGTCTTCTTTCAGGGAAAGTGACCAGGATTACTCATTTATTTAGTTAATCCAAGCTGGTAACTGCCATGTCCCTTGCCACTGGTGTCCCACCATTGCTTCTGCTTGGACCCCTGACATGAGCAGGTGTAGCTGGCTCATAGACCATGGTATGGCACCATGCAAAATTTCTATGCCACATAAAATATTGCAAGTAGGTTATCACCTTCACTGGTCATTCTTTTCTTCTTGGTGTTCTTATTGTTTTGCCTCATTCAAAAGAGCAAAACAAAGAAGCTCATCTGCCAGCCTTTGCACCCAGTATAAGGGAATGACACACTCTGATTAGAGGCAGCATCACAAGTCACAGATCAGTAAATATTGCTGCTGTGGAGCATGTGGGGGCTGCCTCCTGGCAGTAAGGCAGCCCTTTGTCTTGGGACTCCCAGATACTGAGGACTTGCTGGCAAGTCTCCCCTTGCTGCCCAAATGTTTGTGGTGGTTTCACTTTGTAGCCCCTGCAAGCCACCGGGGTGAAAAACAGGGCACAGCTTGCAGCACTGCTGCCTGAAAACAAAATTGGGCTCCTGCAATATTGCAGAACTCCCTGGTGTCCCCACATCTGCCACAGGCTCCTCGTACCTGTCAGACCCTGGCTCCTTTCCCATCTCAGCCTTTTCTGGTTAGATAAGGCCAGCTGGGGAAAACCAAGAGAAATTAGAGGACTCCAAGCAAGTTCATCATCTTCAAGCAGCTTCAGCGTCATGCCTCAGGATCCTGGCAGACTCAGAGCAGATTATAAAATGGATGCTTGTGGTGAAAAATGTAAAAGTAATGCCATCCTTCTCCCTGGAGGTCCAATCAAAGAAATTGCAATCAACAAACAGCCTTTGAATTATTTACAACATTATTTGATTTTTCCCCCGGTGTTTTTGTCCCACACCAGTTTGTGCTGACGTGCTGGCTTCTGTTTTGCTGAAGTAATAAAAGCTACTAAAATGAAAAACTTTTGAACTAATGATTACATTGCTGCCCACAGTGCATGCCTGAGTACCTTTGCATGTGCTTGAGAGACACAGACTGGAGAAGTGTGGCATAGATCTGGTATAATAAATCCCTTTTCCTCTTGATCCTGGAGAAGAGGTGCTTAAAACTACACAGAAAGCCCTGCCCAGCCTTCTCTAGAGCAGTGCATCCCTCCAGTTTCAGGACAGGGTTTCACACAGATGGTACCATCTTACCAAGGAGCTTTAGAGCATATCCTCAGAGCCACAGCTTCTTAAAAATAAACCCATAATTCCCAGAGTTAAATAAGCTGGGGCTAAGGATATCAGTGAACTTGTCTCCTTTTTCCAGAGCATCAAACACAGGCTCATTCAGTGGGTTACTGACAGCAGCCAGCGTGTGGGGAGAGCATCACTGCTTCTCTCAGGGATCCACCAGCTCTGACAGAACAGGCAGGAGAGCAGGTGAGGGCCCATGAGTGTCTGAAAGGAGGAGACAGAGCATGGACCAGGCTCTGCTCAGTGTGCCCAGCAACGGGGCAAGAGGACACAGGCAGAAACTGATGCTGAGAAAGTTCCACCTGAATGTGAAGAACTTTGTTGTGCAGTGACTGTGCACTGGAACAGACTGTCCAGAGAGGGTGTGGAGTCTCCCTCACTGGGGATATTCCAGAACTGTCTGGGCACAATCCTGTGCTCTGGGATGACCCTGATCAAGCAGGGAGGTTGGGCCAGGTGACCCACTGTGGTCTCTTCCAACCTGAAATATCCTGTGACCCCAACTTTTGGGGAGCATCACAGAGCCTCGGGGACAGCAGTCTGAGGGGCAAAGGTGCTGAGAGCCATTTAATGTTGTGCTTACAATGATCACCTGGGCACTCTCACAAACGGTCCTCCTCCTCTCCAGCAGCTCTGTGGGCCATTTTTCACACAGATAACCTAGAAATGAATGAAGCAGAGGATTATCACCTGCCCAAGTTAGTGTCCTGCAGCACAGTGTCCTGCTCCCATCTACATCCATGGAGGTACAATACAAACATCATCTGGAGCTGCTTATTTTAAATGTCCTGGGAGAGACTGTCAGGAGCCCAGAGGCATTTGGAACTTCATTTCCAGGGAAAGCCAAGGTGCAGCTTAGCTGGGTCGAGATGAACTGAACTAAAAAGAGTCACAGAATCACAATAAAAGCCCAGCATCCAGGCGCAATGTGCTATTGGTGACAGTGACCTAGCTGTGGGTCACCTGCCAGCCATTCCCCCATGTTGGCTTTGCCTCTGCCTTCAGAAGCCAGTGGTTGTGTCTGTGGCAACACATCCAAGGAGCTGAAGCACAATTAGGACTGAAAAGTGAACACATGATTATTATTATTTTTTGCCCTCACTTCTGCTGTGGGTGACAGAACACAATCAGCCCCTGACGTGCTCGGTTGCTTGGTAGCAGACAGGCACATTTTTAATTATATATTAAAATATGCTAAAGAACATAAAACGGCTGCGTGACTAATATGTGTGTATCAAGAAAGGCACATGACAGCAGCAAAATTGCTTCAGTGTCTGATAAAAAGTGCCTTTGCCAGGCTTGTCATCAAAAGATCAAGGGAAATGGGTGGAAAGTATTATTAATAAAACAGTGACTTTTTAAAATACCCCTCATTGTTTGAGGTGCATTTTTTTAATGTCTAGCATGAATTTAATTCTTTTCCATTTATTCAGCATTGATTTAGTTCCTGCTTTTTCAAACAGAACTATTATATTAGACCTAAGATCTCTGCTTATTCTCTTATGATGCATTTCTCCAAAGAGAACAGCAGAAAGTCCCAGCTGGGTCCTTACAGAGCAAGTTCTTCATGGATTTGTTTGAACAAAATTACTTTAGTGGTCAGAGAATCAAAAATTATTTTATTATTTACAAGTGCTGAAGCAATTTCTTTTGCAACAACCTGCTCTACAAACTGCTTTTCAGCAGGGAAAAAAGAAGAGGAATATTAATGAAGTCCCAACCAAACCAGTCTATGATTCTGTGGTTCTGGAATGCATAAAGGAGTATCTAAGCAGCAATCACTCATGCCCAGTGAACAGTAGCATTCAGTGTACTCAGTGTAAAATGAGGATCAGACCAAAGGTCTTGAAGACATTAAAAGATTTTGACTGAATGTATTTGAAGTGGCTGACGGAACAGCGCTGAACACAAGAGCAATGCCCCGTTCCCCATACAGCACCTGCTGCGTGCCTGCCCGCCTGGAGCTGATACCCCTGGGTGAATTACACTCTGCACTCACAGAAAACAATCTGCAAACGGCATCAGTAAATCACAGCTTGCCCTGGAGCAGGGACTTTGCAGGGATGGGATGGAGCACAGGAACCCGCGCCCGGTGGGTCTGTGCTGGGAAGGACACAGCCCCACAAGAGTGTGCTGTTCCCTGCTCTTTTAATCCAAGTCTAACTCCTGCGGCAGGCACAGGCACACAGGAGGAAAGCCAGAGGGAGCAGGGAGCTCTGGAGAGGCGCTGCTGAACAGCAAGAGAGCAGGCAAAGCATTTGAGCAGGACCAGAGGCCGCAGAGCCGTGTGCTCCATCCACCAAACCCTGCTTTGAGGCAGCACCCTCAATGTGGACACCAACCCCATGGTGACATTTATGTATAAGAACAATTGATAGTTACATACTTTGCACATAAATATTGCATATAAATATTTTTTCTGCCCTGGCCCTTCCTGCTGACCATAGCAGCCTTCTCCTTTCCTTGCACAGCTCTTGGACAGCACTCACACAAAGGGGTCTGTCACAGGAACCATCACTTCCCTCTTTGATGCCAGAGCACAGCTCCTGTTAAGAGCATCACTCCCAGAAACTGAGCTGGAAAAGGAGCAGTTTCAAGGAAGGGTGAAGCTCAGGTCACAGGCAAAGACAACGGTGTTGCTCAATGCACACACATTTGCCTTGTGAGCCAGCATCCTGTCAAGCCTCATTGATTTTAATAACTCAGGAACACTTTTCCAAGCCATTCCCCCGCAATTTTAAACAAGTGTATTTCAAAGGAGCTGGAGCAACAGTGTAGGACAATTTTCAGTACTGGGATCACCCCCAGGTGTGAGAGCAGAAGGAGCAGCACAGCAGAGGCAGAGCCATCACCACCTCCCTCCTGCCCTCGGGAGTTGCTGGGCTCCCAGGTCTCCTGGAAAGGAAAGCACAATGAGGTGACACGGTGGCAGTGTCCTGCTGTGCCACCACACCACACAGCTGAGCGCTTCAGCATCCTCCACCCTGGACACAGAGATTCCCAGTGAAACAGACCACACCAGCCACAGCTGGACTCACTTTTAAAATCCACTTTCTTACCCTGCACTGAATTTTTCAAGCTCCTCCAACACAACTGGAAAAGCTTCTAAGCAGTGCTGCCACCAACTCTTTACTGACAGAGATCTACTGCCTACAGCCAATATCCCCATCATGGGTGTTGTTCCTGCTCCTCCCGAGTTTTCCAACCCAGCCAAAACCTTGAGGTGCTGCCACGCACAGCAAGAAATTCACTCCGAGCTGACCAGAAAATAAAAAAACAACTGACCATCAAAAGCATAGTCAAAATACATTCAAGAACTCAAAATAGCAATTACATCCTAAGCTGCTAATAAATAGATTTTCTAATGAAGTACTACTACATTCTAATACTATGAAATTACGTTACAAAACCTGCTGGAAACACTCACAAGCTTTTAGTCAAGTCTCTACTACAAAGAAGGAGTGGGACTGTTCAGCTGCAGTTCTAGTAGAGTCAGGCATTTTTGTTGGGCTGGTTTTTAAATTGAGCTAGTAATTTTTAATCCAACTGAATTTTCTACTCTAATAGGCATCAGACTTTCAAGACACGGGTCAAATTCAATACTCTTGTTTACACTCAGGGCTCAAACCCCCTGAGACAACTCAATAACTCAATGCTGCTGCATCAAGGTCCACAGAGAGCAGGAACTCAATGCTGTGAGCACAGGAAGCAAAAGGCTGTTGAAGAACAAGACCAGAAGGGATGAGAGCAACAGAGACAGGAGAAATAATGAAGATGGGAAGACACAACAAGACTGCAGCCGTTTCCTCACCAGCAGAAGCCAGGGGCATCTGTCTGCGTGTTGGCTGAGAGGTTTGGGAGGAGTGAGCAGAGAGGGGATGGGGATGCTACCATGCACAGGTCAGCTGGAGAAGGGGTGAGGACTGCTGGGGACAGGAGTGACAGCAAGGCAAAGGGGGGCAGGTACCCCAAGGCCTCACAGAGCCATGACCTCACACTGGTGAGCTCCAAGGGGCAGGGAGGGAGGCAAATGACAAGAGCCCATGGGAGGAGGTGTTAAATAAAACCCACCTGTTTTATTCTTTACTCTGGACCATAAGCTCTGGGTCTTTCCACTTTGGCATGTACTTGCAAGGCCCAGGTGGGGTCTGGTCTGCAGCTTCATTCCCCTCTGTGATTGCCACAAACACAACTGGACAGCTCTGGTGGAACCAAGGATGCCAGCCAACACTAGGTCAGGGACATGGACACATCCATGGCCAAGTTACAGACACAGAAGCACTGCAGGGACTTCAAATGCACAGGAAAACAAGATCCACTCACATGGAAAACGAGTGACTAACACAGATGTATGTGAAAAACCAAATGCTTTAATCCATCTATCAAGAACAACAGTTCAAATTATTTCATTGGATACATTAATATTGATCCATAATTTACAGTGCTATGGACCATACACAAATTATTGCTGCAGTCAACAGCAGATGAATATCAACATTACAGTACCAAGCATCATAGCAAGAGGCAGTAATTAATGTCACTTTTTCAAGAAATATAGGTATTTATACTATTATCAACATCAGCTTCCCCCCCAGTGCATTTTATGTCAAACAACATAAATGTAAGTGCATTATTTTGTGCTTTGTGCTTTCCTTATGTACCTTCTTTTTGCTTTTACAGGTTGTAAGAGTTAAATATTGCTTTATAGGCCAAAAGCAGTAAGGAAGAACACGGTACTCTGCACACCCCTGCCTGTTGCACGGCTTTGGCCAAGTGAGAATTGGTCGTTTCCCCACCCAGCTGCTCAGGGAAGCCACCGCTGCCCAGCGTCACACGCGCCACCGTCACCAGAGCGGGCAACAACTTCTGTCCATCTCACTGCAGCCAGCCATGCCCAAGTGTGCTGTGACTGCTGCCTCTGTCCCCTGCCACCAACCCCTCCAAAATGTCACAGCCACACCCTCCTCCATGCTCAAAGGCACCTCCCCTCAGCACCCACTGGGGGTCTGTGCCTCCTGGAGGTGTCCCCACTGCAGTGTCACCATTCCAAGGGCGGGGAGCCTCAGAGGAGGGCTGTAACCCAAGGGAACACAGGGGAAGAGTGAGCAGGGCATGGCCAAGTTGTGCTACCCCAGAAAACACCAGGTATAGGAGCAGACAACACAGCTGCTGCAGCCACAGAGACTTCTGCCAAGGAATCCAGCTCTTGATGGAATGGTTGGCCTTGAATCCTAACTCACCTCCACACAGCCAAAATTCAGAAGTCACGGCTGCCAGCGAGTACCAGTGGTTTCACATAAGCTTGAAAAATATTCATTTACCACAGTCTAGACTTGAATTTCTGAATGCCCAGGGCAGGCACCAAACCAAAAGCCTCATTCAATACATTCAGTGGTTCTCAGTTACTACACTCTAGCACCCACACCCTGATTTGTTGTACCAATGCTGCAGAGCTGCCCCATTTTTTGGGGAAGGGCAACACAGCCCTGTGTTACAGCTACAACCATTTTTTACAGCTTTTCCTACCTGTCACCCCAGCCAAACAGCAGCACCAGAACCCTGTACCCCCACACTTGACTCAGAGCTATGGCACAGCTGCCTGGCAGGGACTGGGAGCATTTCCTGCCCCAAGACCATGGTGACCACAGCACATCCTGCAGCCTCCTGCTCCTGCCTGGGCCAGAGCTTCTCTACCCTAGGAAAGACATATTCCCAAAAGCTGTCTGGGCTGAGGGGGACATCATTACAACCCAACTCCAGCTCCTCCTTCAAGAACTATAAAAGAAAGAAAAGAAGCCACAACCCCGTGGCTGCATCAACGCTAACACATCGCTGGCGGCTCAAGCGGGAAGGGAGGGCTGGACACAGC
The DNA here is from genome assembly GCF_036417665.1 of Passer domesticus. Classification (NCBI taxonomy): domain Eukaryota; kingdom Metazoa; phylum Chordata; class Aves; order Passeriformes; family Passeridae; genus Passer; species Passer domesticus. The sequence continues at coordinate 41,987,499 of NC_087482.1, read as the reverse complement.
CACGGGAAGAGTGACAGGAACACAGGAACTGAGTTCCACAGCCCTGCAGAGCCCGGGCCCCCTGTGCTGGGGGCACAGGAGCCAGGCAGGGGACACCAGGAGCCCGTGCCCCCCATGCCACAGCAGCAGTGCCAGGCAGGGAGCCCTCCTGGAGAAATGTCTGGGAGAGGGCTCAGCGCTGTAGGAACTCCCATCACTACCCCCAGCCACCCCGTTCTACCCAGTTCACATTTGGCTTCTGAACACCACCTGCTGAGCCCAAGGTTTCCTTGGAAAGCTGGCCAAACTGGCACTCAGGTTACTCACCGTTGCACTCATCCTATGCAATTTCCAGTGTAGCACAAAGGAGAAAGGGAAGCTCTGGTTTTCTATCCGTAGGCACCATGCTACACCTCAAGGCCCTACACGCCACCACCCTAAAGCTCTGTCTACGCCACACTTCAGTCAGTGCTAGTCGAGGAAGACTACAACTAGAGTTTAAGGCACTTCATTCTGAACGAGCTACGCCTGCCAGTCAGCTGTAGGCTGCCGTGGAGAATTCCATTCCCTCTGTCTAGCTCGGAACACCACCTGTCACCTCCGTGGAACACCTAGGCTGGATATAATACAAGGAAAACTACCGTTATTGCATAGGACTACACTTGAGTAGATAATGCACCAAACTACTTTTACAACATGGTTGCATGTTAAAAATTAATAACATTGTTATCAAGTAACAGTTATTTGCAGATACAGTAATTTACTCTTTTTTTTTTTGTTGTTTTTTTTTTCTCTTATGTCAGCCCCGGTGCTGAAATAGAACACGAATTGCTCTAACGGGTATATTAACTACATAGTTATGTTTCCAAGCATATTACTACTTTTTTTCTGTATCACTAAAAATAAATATGTAAGTTCAGTTTCTCTACAGAGTTGTTTTATTACCTAATCTAAATTTTTACTCTACCTTAAATGCGTTTAAAAACATTTTCAAAGTGAGACTGTAATATACAAAATATTCTCAAAATCTCTCTTAAAACACAGAACCCTGCATAAAAGCTTCCTTTCAAGTGTTTACAAAGAACGCAGAAAACTTCCAATGAGTTTTAAAAATGTCAAAAAATCGCTGCAATATTAAGAGGCAAAAATCTTACAAATGAAATACAAATAAATTTAAAACAAAATGTTGAGGATAACTAAGGAATCCATGCAAATCAAAAGAAACTGTACAATGCAATTTAAAAAAAAAATAAAGCCAATTAGATATGTACAACATAATGTGCCCAGCTGATAATATGCATAATTTTCTTTTGTCCAAAGAGTGTATTCCCAACTTACAGTGCTCCTGCTTGGTTTGCCATTGGCAAAGCCACCCACATCTGTCACAAATCAAAAATAAAAATTTAAGAGGAAAAACTTGATCCATGATCAAAAGGAAAACCCAAATCAGCTCAGAGTAAAATTAAACAACACTCTGAGACACTCACATCTCCCTGCAGTTTCAGCAACAGCATTTTATACCACAATCAACACAATCAGGATGTCTTAACACTTGGGTTTAGTTTGTTTTCTCAGTGAAGTCGGGTGGGTATTTTCCCTAAACACTTGTCATATAAGACCAACATTTGAGGGACACTGTATCTTTAAGGCAGCACTATTCAATTAATACAATTACAAATTGGACTTTTTTGTCGTCATTGTTGTTTCTTTACATTCTTAAACTTTACATTTTGTTTCCAAGTAAATAGGTTGCATTTACAATCCTGCAATTGCCCCCTCCCCCCCACCCAGTAGAAACAGACTCTTCATCTGTAATTCTATTGCTTTGAGTAGATTTGACCAGTTCAAAGTTCTTGGCGAATCCAGTTCACAGATTCTGTACATATGCTGTACAATATTTTGGAGGCATTGGTAGTTTTAAAATAGAATATACAAGTTTCTTCACAAAAATTCTAAAAAAAATTCTATATATATAATATATACACACACGCACACACACTGAAGAAGCACAAGGGGGAAAAAAAAAAAATCAAAAAAATTCTACAAAAGGTAAATTATTTCATCTACTGATCAAAGAACCAAAGCAGTTTATGAAGGGTGTGCCAACAGATGCTAACAAGCATGGTCAGTGTCCTCCATGCTCACGCTGCTCCGCCTGCTACTCGTCTTTGATGCCCCAGGAGACACGGAGGAGAGCAGTGGGTCAGTCACTCCCACGGGGGACAGGGTATCGTCCATCAGGATGTCTTCCAGTTTGGATCCCATTTTGGCAGGAACTCCGTAGGTGCCAGCTGGCTCAGTCACGTTTCCCAGGTTGTCACTGAAGGTGATGGTGCCGTCGGTGAGGTCCAGGGTGGTGGTGCAGGACAGGTCTGTGTGGTGTGGCATCATCTCCTGGCTGCAGTTGTCCAGCACAGGCTCCTGTTTGATGACCCTGTTGACCATGTCAGGGGAGCAAAGGCCTGTGGATGGGACAAGGGACAGTCCGTGTGCCCGGGCTTGCATCTCAAGCTCCTGTGAAGGAGAATAAGGGGCAAATTAAATCTGGAACTAAAATCTGTCTTATCCTTATCTCGCAGCTTCCAGTTTCCTTCTCCTGTACACATTTCCTCCCTTTCCCATAGTGACAAGTGCTTGTACCTTGCACTCTCCAGCCCTGCAGATTTTCACCTGAACAGCAGAGTCTTGAAGAGGTGGGTGAACACCATCCCACACAGACCCTTCACACTCCTCCTCAGCACCTACACCAGAGCCAAAACCCAACACTCTGCAGCACAGACATGTTCCCCTCAGGCTTCTTCTCAAAGCAGTGCCAGGACAGGCAGGTTTGGCATCAGGTAGGGTGAGGAAAACATTTAAAAATAGGAAAAAAAAAAAAGAACTAGCAGAAGCATGTGTTTTTAGTAATTTTTAAAAAGTCATCTGTGAAGGCACAGCATGTCTGTGTGATCCTTATCAATCCCTGCTGAGACTCTGGAGGGGACATTTCTCACTCTACAAGTCTGGCAGAGCTGGAAGAGGTCAATCAAAACTGAGCAACAACACTATTCCTGTGCAGAAAAAATCACAAGGAAGTCACAGGAAGGTTTCAGACTCCACACAGAGCCAGGATTCTTCAAATTTCCATGAAAAGTTTAAATCTCACCTCCACATTTAATCATACAGAAATACTCTCTCACAAATACATCAGTAAAAGAGACATTTTGCTTCTACTTCTGCATTATACCAGGCAATCACAATCTCTGTTGTGATTGTGCTGTTTCTGGACATTCCTGTCACTGAGGATGATTATTACCCTTTTCCATCATTTCCAGGCTAAAACAAGCTTGTAATGGCACACTGCAAGATAAGAAGGTGGAATGAGCAGGCACTTCTTCCATCAGCAAACGTGCCAGAACCAGGAGTTCCTTACTCCATGATTAATCAGAATCAACACAAAAAGGGAAAATACACACTTGAGGTTATTTGCTGCCAGATGTATTGCCTGTTATTCAAGGGTCTGGGTTTTATGATATTTGATTGAAGAAGTCAGAGCAGATGGGTAATACAAAGCAAGATGAAAGATGTTTAAGAAGTGATCTCACTTAGTTTTGAAACACCACTGCTTGATACTGCTCTGCAGAAGGTTTGTGTGTTTCTATCACCTCACTCTAGCAGCAGATTGCTTAACCAAGTACAAAACTGTGCTGAGGCTCAACTTGACCCGTTCTATTTTAAAGCTGTTTACTTCCACACTTGACTGTCAGGTATTTGCAGCTTCATTATCTCCCTGGTGGATTAACTGGGCTGTTAAGGGGTCTCTTGGCAGGCTGCAGCTGCATGCAGAGCTCAGCTGTTCGTGCTGCAGGGGAGCAGCAACACGAGGATATCTGGGATATCACTGTCTCCATGTTAGGTGTTCTCACACCCAGGTCTGGTACACTTCTTTAATTACCCTTCTATGGAGAGGGGTGGCTATCCAGAAAAAAAAACCTGTGTTGGCATCAGGGTTAAGGCTTCCTATGCAGTTTGAGGTGAAGACAAAGGAATTAGAGAAATGGAGTTTTCACCCTTAAATTCCTGTGTAGCTCAGAACACTGGGAACCTGGGTGAATCTAACAAGGCAACAACCCACAGAGAAAACATATTCATGCCACCTACTGCTTTTCAGTGCTGAGAACTGTTGTACAGTCCTACAGACTGCAAGCAGCAGGGAAGACTCACAAAGAGCTGAACTTAATTTCGTGACTATCAACAACTACATGACACATGAAGTCCCAATGCCTTAGGCCTGGCAAACAGAAGAACACATTAGCATATAAATCTTTTTGATGGTACGGTTTGGAAGTAGCGTTGGCCATGGTAGAACAAAACCAGACCACTCATAAGTGCTTTTATTGGTGTGTTAGGATTCTTTTTTTTTTTTTTAACTAAGATATCTTTGGCTTTTTCCGGAAAAATGTCTGCAGATATCTCCTCACTGCCTGCTGTTAATTTAAACGCTGGTTCCTTCCAACCCGCACCCCACAAGCCACCACTATTTGCAACCACACGCTGCAACACCAAAAGCACTTGCAGCTCATTTCTCAGCAAACCTGTATTCTGAGCAGCAGGTGCCTGTTGGCATGTTCCAGCTTCTTCTGCCTGTTCTCCAGCTCCTTGGTGCGCTGCTGCTCCCTCTGCAGCTTGCGGATGTAATCCACCGACGCCTTCAGGATCGTCCCCTTGTTCCAGCGCATGTCACTTTGGAAGGACACAAAAGGACAAGGTAAGGCTCTGCTTCACGGCTGTTCCCTTCATACCTGTACCTGTGACTGCACCTTATGCACACACATAACACCCAGCTGCTATTTACTGCGAGTTTGTGGATGCAGAAGGCGTTTGCAGTGCACTAGAGGGGGCTGGAGCACAGCCCTTGGGAAGCACGTCTGCTTCAGAGAGACAGAGAGGCTGCTGCATCACCATCTCCTCACATCGTCTCACTTTCTCATTTTTTTTTTTAAATGGGCAAAAAACATCTTAAAACATCTTACTGCAGCCTGTCAGCGCAAAGATCCCCTGTCCTGGACATTGGTACTGAGACATTGTCTTGCTGGCCTTTGAGGAGACTGCAGAGCCTCTCTGCAGAGTAGCTGTGAAATTGCTCCACGAGCAAGTGCCTCAAAATACTGGAAAAACTCCCCAAAATCATCACAGGGCATTGATTTAAGTGGACTTTCAAACTCCAGAGGAAGGAAGGTTCCTTTCTACTGAATCAGCATTGAGAAAGTGTAAATACAAGATAAAAGCTCAAAATCATTGTAGAATTATCACAAAGAACATCTGGGAAATTACAGCAAACACTGACAAATTATCAGTTAACAAGCACAGAGTTATGCTCCTTATTTTCCTTCTTTTTTTCCTTTGGAGGGAAGGGGAATGGATGGCTTCCCAGATAAACTGTCCTTCATTTTCACTGAAACAGGGACCAGTTCTGTCTTGCCAAGCTGTAACATCTAATTAATTAAAATAATCATTTAGCAAGACATGCAGCCATCTAAGCAGCCAGATCAGCTTAAAGTTTCCCCTCTTCACAACTCTGATAAGGCAGCCACAGTCACTCCCAGCACCAAGCCCAGCTTTGAAATAAAAATCACCTAATTAATACAAACACAAGCAGATTCCAAAAGGGGAAAAAATGAATCCCTCAAAAAAATCTTTAAAAAATATAATGGAACCTTTCAAGCACTTCTGCTGTCACAGAGTGCTAAAAGCAAGTAGAAAACAGGAATTTTGGGGGTTTTTGTAACTTCTTGCTCTCCCCTAGGATTTTTTTTACCTCCTCCCTCCCACAGTCTCCCTGGGCATGTTGTACTTACGGGTCATTTGACTTGGGTATCAAGGTGCCCAGTTCTTTTATACGATCATTAATATTAAATCTTCTTCTTCTTTCAACTTTAGGAAAAACAGCACGAATGTTACAAGCAATATTCACACTTAATCACAACTTATCAAGTGTTTTATCGAAGATTTCTTTAAGCACCACTGAAATGTTTGCCTGAAGCTTAAAATCCAGGGATAATTTATTCTGCTCTCCTACACATGGACACACTAAGACAGAAGTTCTGTCTATACTGTAAATTTTGGTACTGCAGCGTTTAACTGAGACTAAAAACCAGAATGACTGAGAAACAAGCATTTTCTGGGATAGGATCACAGACAAATTCAGAGACAAACATTTAGATGCTCAAGGAAATCCCAATACAGAAAAAGGGACAAATGACAGTCTCTTTTTTCAAGTAGTCTTCCACGTACAACACTTTGAGGATCCAAAAATCAAATTTAAATAGCAATTTTCCTGCATTACCTTTTCATGCTATGGAAAAGGCTTCTGAGTGGCTCAAGGCATGAAACAGTTCCTTTTTTCTACTACTATAAAGTATAAAAAGAAAAGTTATGGATCCTTTATTAAGTCATAAGATGATCATTATTTTAAAACATTTTTTTCCAATTTGCAAATATGAGCTCCTTTCAAGACTGAAATTTATAAAATTGCCATACTGAGGACCCATTTGTTTTTTAAAGCCACAAATTGACCAGATATCTAATTTTTTTTTTAAAAAACTAAAATTTAAAAAGCAAAATTGTGCAAGGTGGATTTGTTAAAAGCAATTGGGTCATACGTTGAACCCAGCAATTCCACTGATAACAATCACTCATTCACTTGGTTTATTGAAAATAAATAAAAATAGATTACAATTCAGTAGTAGATTTAAGGACACATTTCACAAGAAATTGAGATATTTGATCTTTGGGCATAACAATGATCTAGTGCTTTATACTATGTGCAGTACTGCATCCAGATTTAAAACATTAGTATTTGAACATTTAATACCCAAAATCATTCCAAGAATTGGTGCAAAATGTGAGGAACCAAAACTTACTCAAGTTGTGATTGTCTTTCTTTTGCCTCTCCTTAGCCAAGGCTCTTGCTTCCGACTCTGTAGGAAAAATACATGCTGTGCATGTGAATGAGGTAATTAGAATTAAAATAATTCAATCACAGCCTTCCAGCCTGTGAAATGTCTGCACAGGAAGCCTGATGGATATTTGTCACACCAATCATTACCCCCATTCCAAGGAGCAAGAAGGGCTTGTGGATGCCAAAACACAAGGCTGGGACTGAGCTTCACCTCTGCACCTGTGGAGCATCTCTTCCCACACTTCCCAGAGTGACTCCCTCGATGGGAATGTTTCCCACGGAGGCCCTGACTCAGCAAGGGATTTGAGGACAACAAGGTGCTGAAATCCAGCATACCTTCCACACGTATCCCACGGGAGCTGAGCCAGAGGAACAGCATGCTCAGGGCATTGCTGCCTGCTCAGGATGTGACACAGGCAGGACTCACAGCTCTGCTCACCCCAAATTAAGGCTACATCCTTCTGTGGCACGTGCACACACACCACCACAGCACTCAAGGGATAACTTAAGTGACCTGTTAAGAATAGTGTATTTTCCAGCTATGCTAACTGTTTCTATTAGATGACAAAAAAAAAAAAAGGTGAAAAATTCAACACCTTTCTTAGCAATAAAGTTAGAAAACAATGGTTCTTGATTTGGGAAAAGCAAAAAGGAAAGTAATGGCAGCCATGCTGCACAGAACTTGTCTCCTCAACTCAGACATGGCCTTCACCTTGCTCTACACACTTATTACCTATTTTTTATTATTCTATTATTATTATTTTCTATAATAATAATTATTAACTTTCTCATACAATAGTTCAGGCAATGGCACAACTAAATTCCTTCTTTTCAGTTCTCATTTGGTCCTAAGTTTCTGAAGCAACTTCAAGTATGTTATCTCTGCTCTGCCCCTTTTCATTTTTTTAAAAGGATTAATTCATTAATCCTTGCCCCATTGCATTTGAATCCCCAAAACCAGCAATCACTTTGCAGTTCCACAGTAAGTCACTGAGGAGCAATGAGTGCATCACCTTTTATCACACGTTCCATTGTTAAATAATCTCTTACTGCAGCCAATAAGTTTCTTTCCTGTATTACTTTGTTTTGATCAGAAAAAGACTCACCTAAATGAATTCTGTGTACGGGTAAGTGCAGCATATGGACATTAAACTTATTTCAGTTCTGTTTTGATGTACTGAGGACTTCCATAAGATCACTTCACTCACAATTTTCCCTCTCTTCAGGCCTTCTTGGCCTGAAGCCTGACACAAAAAAAAGGCCAGCAGAAAATCCACCAGTCTGCACATCCAAGTTGGGCTGAGATTGCAGCCTACAGCCCCTGGGACTTTCTATACTTGGGGCAACAAAACTGCCTGCAATGCAGGACTTTGAGCAGCTCTCCTCCCTTCCCAGCCTCCTCTTGCACAGTTCCATCTCTGTACAAGCTTGGCTTTTTTCTAGCAGCCACAAATCATTGTGTGCTCAGTGTGTCTTTTTTTGGTGCTGAGTTCAAATTCTGTGCTGTCCTATAAATGCAAATATCTGCTGGCTCAGAGAGGTGGCATTTCCTCCTGGCCTATTAAAACTGCTCTGCTTAAACTAATTCCTGCCCAGAACCTGCTTTGCAACTGAGTCAGCCTGTGAGTTTTCACAACAGAAACCCAGAAAGATGACAGACAAAAAAGAAACCAGGCCCCTACTGAATGGTCAGTGACTCTCTGCTGGGCTTAAGAACAGGCATTTCTGGGCATTAATGTGATTTTGCCATCAGTTCTAGAGTGGAACTCCATTTGACAGCCTACAGACAACCATACTTTGCATATGCTCTTTATGTGTGGTATATCCTTCCAAGCGAGCAGAAATAAAAATGCCTGTGAATATGAAACTTATTATTTGCTTCAAATTATCTTGCTCCTGTACACATGTGCTTGAGAAAAAGAGGTTTTTAATGTCCCACTCTCCTGCCCCTGCCTCCCACAGCCTGTTCAGAGCATTGCTGCAGGAACTGGCATAAAATTTTAAGGAACATTTCATTTTCATCTTAATTTGGTGATGCATATTCATGGATGATAGAATGGCTTGGGTAGGAAGGGACCTTAAGGATCATCAAATTCCAATCCCCCAAGTGCCTGATTTTACATTTTAAAGGATCTACATGTCCAGACTTCACATCCTAAGAGGTTATTTGTTCATTACTGTCCTCCCCTACTAAGGTAAAGCCCCAATGTGTATCATTGAATGAATCCCACAGAGACTCCAGATGTGAAGTTGTTGAAGTTTGGTGTTGACAGAGCAAACAACAAGCCTAAAGTAGTAAACAGCTCTGGAAAAGATGCATGGAAGCTTCCTCGAACACAAGACAGCGCAGGTGTGACTGTAACAATTAAGGACTTGATATGAACTTGTGACAGAGAACACACATGAACCCACACATGAACACAGGCTGAAAAGTAACTGTTCACCCATAAATTCTTTCTCATAACAGAAATTATGTCCGGTATCACCTGAATTCAAATGATACTATTACTCCAAGGTGGTATTTTAGGTGTATTTACCTGTGAGCTCTCTTTTTATATTAGGAAGATTAGCTGGACATGAGTTGCTGATGTTTAGTCCTGGAGGAGGCATGCTCTGGTTGCCATAAAGGTCAATCAAATTGCCAGACACAGGCAACTGGAAAAGATAAACAAGGAAAAGGATCATTTGGTTTGCCTTTATGAATGCCTTTGTACAGAAGAACAGAGTCAGGATATGCTAAGTAATCTGTGCTCTTTTCCATGTGCAAACAGAGCCTGCAAGAAGGTCAGCAAAATCCACAGATATTCACAGGCATGAGGGATAAAACATCTACACTGGGAAAATTCTGTTCTCTCTCCTCAAAAGCATGCAGATTTAAAATATTAAGAGGTAATAGAAGAGGTAAATGCTGACGATATTGCTGCACTGTTGCTCCTTATTTTTCTCTAATACTACTACATCAATACCCCTTAAACTTCTCTCATATCTGAAAGAGCCTACAGAACTCTCCCAGAGAAACCCCCCACTTTTTCCAGGGATACGTGAGTGGAAGCACTTTGCAAGTTGTCACATGCTGGAAGAAGAACACTGTATTAATTAATCACATTTTTCATGTGATTTGAAAGCTACCTACACAGAAAACATTTCAGTTTACTTTGTTTTTCGCCTTACATAACAAAAATGCGCACCAGTAGGAGGAAGATTATTTTTACAGTAAGTTTCCTCAATTACTTGTTCACTTTGCTGTGTTTATTTAGGTATTTAAACAAGTAGATTTATACAGAAATAGGACAGTATTTCAACAAGATCTATCAAAGCTATCCCTTTATATTGAAATATATTTAAAGAAGTTTGCAATTAACCTGAGTGGATTATTTTACCCATCTCTTATTTGGTTTTGAAAAGAGGTATAAAACACTCAGGTATCTTATCTGAGTGGTAACACTAATCATCAGTGCTGCAAAGAAAACCAATCCCTCCAAGACACTGATCCTGCAGAGATTAGAGTAGGTATTAACTTTACACCCATGTAAATAATGCTGGTGAATACAATGCAGTGAGTCACAGCCAGGACTATTAAACTCCTACTGATGGGCCTTGCCAGACTGAGACCTAAGAAAATTTCTCTGCCATATGGAAGCAGATTAAAGAGGAGTGGATATGTAAAGTACCACCAGCTAGAAGCCATGCTGATGGTTGTTGAAAACAGATAATGGCCAATTACAAAACCAAAGTCCCCTGACTAAAACTTGAAGAGACAGAGGAATAAATGTAGCTGAATTCTCACTATGAGTCAGCCTTATTTAAAAAGAAAAAAGGGAAAAAAAGGAAGAACTAATAGTGCTGCTCAGGTCACAGCTGTGCCGGTTGTAACCTGCCCACATTAGTGCCAGGATGACCACTCAATCCCACTGCCCTACAAGGCTGACCTTGTGCCTTTGGGTCCCCCAACACATCCCTGACACTGAGCAAGAGCGTCACACACCCTTCTGACTTGGATGTGCTTGAACTATTCATGCTCCTAAGCATGGGGTGAGCACAAAGACCTTGTTTGTAGCCCAAGGACTTGAAGTTCACAATGAGACATGTGAAATCTAATTAGGAACTTCAGGGAATTTAGAAATAAAAAAGAAGATTTTTTGTTAGAAATCTTGAAAGTGGCATCTCAAAGCCTGGGTAAAGCAGCCAGGTTGTAATGAAACGTGAGCTGCTTTCCTTACTGCAACATGGACCCTGATTGCTACAACAGTTTGTGATTGATTTTTTTTCCCCAAAGGAGTCAAACACTGAGCCAGATTTCCATGTCAATAAACAGGGCCAGTGTGAGCAATGATCACAAAAGGGGACAGAGACGACAGGCAGCAACTGCTGAACATGTGCATGGCTGCTAAAGCTGTCCACAGGAATGCTTTCCAGAGAAATTCACATTAGGGGGAGGGAGATGCCAACAATCTCCACTTAAATCAGTGATCCATGAGCAAAGAGACTGATCAGTTCCTTTCTTTGACCATTTTCCCCAGCATCCAAACTCCACAGGCAAAAGCTTCAGTTGTAACATTTTCCTACACATGGTCCACGCTCAGTATGAGTCCCTGAGAGGCTTTTTCTCCAGGGCTTCTGCAGGTCACATCTCTGGTCACATCTCACACATAACTTACACTAATTCCTTTCCAAAAAAGTGCATGCAACACTCTGGGCCATCTCACATAAAATACCTGCAGCTAAAGATAACTTAAAATTGAGGCACATCCTCAGTTCACAATTTTATAAAAGCTGCCAGAGGAATAAAATCGGTTGACTAAGGTAAACCCAATAATCATTAGTGCAGGGTTTAGGGAACTGGGAAAGGGCAGAGGACCCCTGTGCTGAGGGCATTGGTTTGAGATGCACAAGACAGCAGTGTGGGGAGCACACAAAAGCAGCCACTGGACTTAAATGGAGCAAAAAAAGCCCAAAAGGAGTTTATTATGAGCCCGTTGCAGTGACACCTTGGTGTTTATTTCAATTGTTTCTTATCTGAAGAAACTGTAAAAAAATACACATTGTTGGCAAACATTTTGGCTCTTAAGACAGTGGAGCCTTTCACCACCATCCTCAAGTACAAGATGGGAAAATGTCAAAACTTCCACAGCCATTTCATAGGGAAGCTGGAATCTCAAACTTGAGAAATACATGGAATTTTCTGGAGCTAAGGAAGCTCCTTCCCTGTCTTCTTCAAATTCTAGCATGTTTCCAACCTAAATATGGTTTTCCTTAGAGCTTTCTTAGCTATTTCTGGCTAAGAAAGAATTTAAATACAGCACCAGCCAGATCATCCACCTTTATTCTTCCAGAAAGTAAATGAAGGAAGGGTGGCTTATGCCAGGTTTAGCATGTTATCTTCATTGAAACAGCATGGTTGAAAATGCTTTCACTTGGGAGATTTCATACTTCAAGGTCTTGGCATCAGAAATTGCACAAACACCAAGTAAAACAAATTAAAATCTTCCTATCACTTTGCAACTTTGCATCTGCGCTTTTTTTTTTCCTAATAATGGCTTTTATATAACAGAAATTTGAAATATGGTAATTATGACTGCAGATGCATCATAGTGTACATTCATGGGAGTCTGAGGCTTTCATTTCTCCTCCACTAGTCCAACAAAACAAGCACCCACATTCTGTCTAAAATCACTGAGACATCAGCTGTGTGACCAACAAGGCTGTTTCTAAGGGACCAGTACACACTGGATGGGTTCTGCACCCCAGCTTGTGCAGCCCACAATGTATTGTGATGTTCCCTGACCTACAAGCACAAGCTCAGCAGCAGCCCCTGTAAAAAAACTCCTCTACTGTGGAGTTTAAATTCCAGAAGAAAGCCACATTTAGAAGTGGAGCTGTACCTATTCACAGAGCTTTCCACACCAGGCTCTGGCTGGAGTTGATTAGCTGGATGAATTAATTGTCATCTCCATAAGAGCACTTTATACAGTACTCAGTAATTCAATTAGCAGGTGACATCTAGGCAGAAAGCCTCTATAAACTAGTTACCATTTTGAGATACTTTCCACCACAGGTATTATCCCACTCTCACAAGCAGTTGACTGCAAGGGGCCATTTTCAATCCAAGGTACTTGGAAACTCCCTCAGCTTGCCCTGCACAGAAATCTCTGATTTTGCCTATCAATTAAGTACTGTTACCAACTGTAACAAACTGGTCCTTTTGTTCTTTGTTGGTTATGGAACAACAACTGCCTTTGTCACAGACTCAGCACAGCTATTTATAGCTTGTGTCTCTTTAGAGAACATTTCCTCTCTTGATTTCTCCTACCTCAACTTAGCTCAGTCTGTAGGCATTAATTCCTTATTAATAAAATGTTGCATGTTTTAAGAGCTAAGTCCTGTCCCAAAAGAAAAGTGTCTGGCTTGGTTTATTTCCCTAAACCAATTGTTGAGAAACATGGTTCAATTTCCATCTCTTCAGGATTGGTACTAGGCTGATTCAGAGACTGAAATATGCTTTTTTTCTGCCAGTTATTTAAACTTATCAGTAAAGAAGTCTTAATTTCACTGTTTATACCCTTATTTTTCAGACTTCACCATACAGAGTGGGAAAATTGTGAAATTCCACAGTAAATGTGGATCAGGTAGTCTTTACAATGCCATGTAGTATGCACAGCAAAGCACAGGAGGGATGCTGACTACTCTAGATACTGACTACAGGGGCTCCTTGCACCATAAGAGTGCAGAGTATCCTTCTATCCCTGTCTGGAACCAAAGAGCCACTCTGAGGTCCTTGTGAAATGAGAAAAGAAGAAAAGCATGAAGATATCCAAGCCCTTTCTGAATTAATGTGTCCCAATCCAATGGAACTTCAGAGAAAGACTCCAGAAGAACCTCATCCCTCAATGAAAAAAAAAAAAGAAAGATAAATTGGAAAAAAAAAGCTGAACTTTTTGAAAGCTATCTTTTGTCAGCTCCTTGAGGTTTCCTCTCAAATTCCAGGACAGCTGCACTTTACAAGTCATCTTAGATTAAAGGAAAATTTATTCTCTGCAGCAGGACCGCGCAGCTCTTTCCCTGTGTGCTCAAAGGGCACCATTTAGAAAGGGAAGCTGGTGGGCCGCTTCCTGCGTCATCCACCACGTCTCTGAGAGGGCTGTGGGAATCTGTGGGAGCACAGGACCAGGTTAACATGACATCAGACAACTACTGTCAGCAAATGCAAACCTATGCCACAAAATCAATGCTCTGTGGTAAGCTGTAAATTTTGGCACCAGATGAAACAGAAACAGACGCCAGCACTGGCAGACATCTACTCAGCCAGATCTAACAGCACTTAAGCCTAAGGCAAAAAATTCACTAGAGCTACCCTCCACAGAAGATCAAAATCAGATTATGCTAGAAGTATGATTATATTAATTCTCAAAGCAATGTGAACCAAACCAAAAGAGCCACTTGGAGGACACCTGTGCTTTCCCTCAGCGCTTTCTGCACCTCTGTGTTCTTGGCTTTTATCACAGGCTTCCCACGTCCCCTGCCTTGTTAAGTTTTCAAGCTTCTTTATTCCTTCCCTTTTGTTTGTTTGGAAGATTGCTTTTTTAAATTTTTTTTTTCCTTCTGCTAAATTCTGTAACATCTTTGCTGACGTCTAGCTGGGGACTTCTCCCCACCTGAAATCAGGCAGAGATAAAGCTGTGATGTTAGAGATAACAGAAAGTGTCTCTGGATAGGGATGCTAACACATGGCAGACAATTTCTTACTTGAATATGACAACATTCAGGAACCTGGGATGCCAGAGGTTCCTTCTTTTCTGAAGCAAAGTATAAAGTCCATGACAATCTTCAATATCAGTGGGAATGAGCTACTCCTGGTAGCACAGTTTACTCCTCTGTTGCAATCCTCTCACCACTAACTTGGAAATCAGAAAAGCAAAACTGCCCTTTGTATTTTCTTGACCTGACTCCAGCTTGTATTTTTAAATTCACATTTTTCATTGCAACAGTATCACCTTAAACTCTTCAAAGGAAATCTAATTACTTTCTGTAGAACAATGCAATAACTACTTAATTGCAAGGAAGAAAAGTCCTGCTGCAGTTTTTCCTCTCAAGGAAAACCAGTTAGACTTAACAGGGATACCAGAAGGAAAGGACCATTGTACCGTGTTTGCCATTTGCAGGGCTGGGTCCACCAAGCCGAGGATTTCTTCATTATAGCTGGACTCCAAACTAATGATGTCATCAATCACATCATCCATCTGCAGCAGAGAGGTGAACAAAGAGAAACAGAACAGTTATCAGACTCACAGGGACACGGGAGCCTGACAAAGCACTTCAGCCATGCAGCAGAGGTGCAGCTGGGCAATCCCTCAGCTGTGACTCCTGCTGTCCAGGCAGGACACTCAGGTCATGGCAGGGCTGAGGATTCATGGTCCAACGCCCTCCTCCCACCAGCAGTTACCCTGCACCACCTGCCCACAGACACACTGCTCCTCCTGCAGCAGAGGAGGAGGAAGCTGCCTGTGGAATAAGTGACTCTAAGGACACCACTCCCTCTCCCCACTGCAGCACTGCTGCCTCCCCTCCATAAAATGGGACCAAAACCTGGGCACAGGCAGGAACACCGAGCCCTGGACACCTGCAGGGAAGGAGAGGGAGCCAAGATTTGCTGCTGGCCCCTGACAGCAGAATCCATTGGATTTGTGTCCCTCACACACCCTCCCAGGGGCAGGTCAGAGCTGATTTTAGGTGGCACAAAGCACCTTCTTTCATAGGCTGGCTGGAAGGTTTCCTCCAGGCAGGAGGAAGCAGCCCTTTACAGCACCCACACACGTGCCCTGAACTGTCCAGCAGGATTGACTATTTCAGGACAGGACTATGTCCTTTTTGCTCACTATAAAAACGGAGTTTAAATGGCAGAGATCTACAAAATCAATGCATAATGGTGACGATAAAAGTAGCAGTACATGGGATTTTTTTATCAGCTCCAGAAAGTGTGATCACAACAAATTACACTGACTGGAAGTGAGGGCAAGAAAGGAACTAACAGTTACAGCCCATACCCGAAGTCTTGCTACTGATTCTGTTAAGAAATAAAAACCTCTTAGTTTTAAGAGAAAGAATGAAAATATAAAAGGGTGATTACTGAGGATGAATTACCACAGATGGATTAAAGCCTTCTCATACAATTTCTTAATACACAAGTGTGATCTCCATAGAAATGTGGAGTTAGAGATTATCAGGGCAAACCCACATCCATGCAGTCTTGGAAAATCCAGTTAGAAAAGACTTCCTGATGCAAGACCTTAAATGGTTGATGTGTTCTTCTGCTATGGCATTACTGTGCTAGAACAGCATGAGCCTTTTCCAGGTATCTTCACATGCTAATAAACAACATGCTGAACCGAACCTTAAATATATCTTATATTCAACTTCTTAAAGACACTGTGGGGTAAGTTTATTTTTCAACATAACATGAAAGAAACATGCTCATTAGAAAAGGGACCTGTGCTCCACCTCCTGTGTCATCCAGTACCTGCATGCATGATGCTCGTGAGTGGGTATTCAGAGCCGGGCACTCACTCTCAACCCTGCTTTGCTCTTCAAATTTATAAAATCCCTGCAGATATAAAAAGAAAAAGAAAAAAAAAAAGAAAAGAAAAAAAAAAGAAGAAAAAGCAAAGCATGGATCTGAGTTCATGGCACAGTCTCAGTCCCAAAAAGAGCACGAATGAAATAGTGTCATGCACACATGTCCCCGATGACACAGCAAAGTGAAGCTGAAAATATCCTCAAGAAAAAATGTGCTTGGGTACAGCTGGGACAATAGGATGGAAATACCTCATTTTCATTTCTTTCAAAACTATGGAGCACAACAATTACCCTTGCATGTGCAAAATATGTCCTGTAATAACAGTTTCTCCAAGCTGTGTAACATTTTGCTCATGGAATGCATCTGTACTGAAAATCTGGCAAAAAAGCTTGAAGGGGGAATGAGGGGACAAGAGGAACTCTACAATTGCCTCCTACTTTTCATGCTACAAAAATTCTGACATGATTCTTATATTTGTTAGTATCTTCCCAACCATTTTGTTTTGGAGCCTGAGCACACATGTAACATCTAACTCAGTTTTGGCCACTGAAGATTAAGACAAGGTTGCAAAGGACTTCTAGACATAGGCTATTGAAGCCTTATATTTGCAGCACTGGAACATCAATCAGTAACATTTTAGGGCATATTAGCTGGGACAATCTGGCTTCCAGCTATGCAGGAGACTTGCTCAAATTTTACCATAAAAATACCTAAAATATCTCAAAATAGCTTTGTGTTTTCTCAGTTATTTTGCTATGCTCTTTGCACTTTCTAGACGAACAAGCCATAAATAACATTATTCCAGAAAGCTACAGCTTACAAAGCTGCTTTGTATTCTCCAAAGGTCAATTATTCACTGTGTGCATCAAGCAACAGGCTGGGGAACAAGAAAAGTAGTTTTAATAAGTATAAACTAGCTAAAATAGTTCAAACAAGAGGAAGCTAGAGGGACATGGGATTTTTGCCAAAAATATCTATTAATCAGGCAGACACAGAGGTAGCAGTTACATTTTCACGACAAGAAGAAAAAGATAAACAGAACATCTTAACAGTGAGCAAATATGGTTTTAAAACAACTTAATTAAAGCAGATGACAGCTCTGTTTTAATGAAAACACGAACAGGAGAGCTCTTACCTCTTTCTCACAGTTGGAGTTGAGGGTGAGCATAGCCATGGGGCTGTTGGGCGCGCTGCTCCCCGTCCCAGGTGGCATGACATGATCCCCAGGCTGGTTTGGACATGGCAAGCTCAGGGCTTGGTTGGCATGTTTATTTGCTAGAGTGGTAGAGAGGTACTGCTTTACCTGCTGCCGCTGGGCCTGCTGAATGTGGTACTTGGTTGGATTCTCAAGGTGAGTCTGCACCTGTATGACACAATTTGAAAAGAATAAAAGGGTTTTATTGTTTTACAACGTCACTGCAGGTGCTGTGGATCTGAGCTATAGATTTGTGACATAAGGACAAACCTGTACAGCTCCAACGAAGTCCATAGCGCTTCAATAACTCATATTTGGTGGCAAGGAATCAGTTTACAATTTGGTCTTTCAACAGCTGATCTACTATCAGTACACCAAGAAGCTCCATCTATTTTTCTACAACATGAGATTTCTCACTTAAGACCAACGCTCGGGTTTTCAGTTGATACAGACACTCCAGAACAGTCAGTTCTGAGTTCAGACCTTCAGCTATGTGACATTTAGTTTTCACTAAAATATGGAGAAATTACTTGTACCGCAAGACTCATTTTACTTGTTAGTAGCTAACAATTAAAATAAAGAAGTATGGATTGCTATCCTTAATCCAGAATCAAATAACAGAGATATAAAAGATCTGTTATTGGTTGTTTAGGTTTTGAATGTTTGGGGTTTTTTTAAATTATGACCTTGGTTAAAATACAAGAAGACACAAAGACACCTTTTTCTGCCTACAGATATTTATACCTCAGATATACAGCCTAAATCATATACAAATAAGACAGCCTGTTTATAAACACATCATGCAAATAAGATGCAAGAAAAGAAGTGTTTCAGTTCAGATCAATCACTGTCGTCAGCAACAGCTATTTTTGTATTTAAGATAAGCTTCTCAGTACTTAGGAATTTTTTACATACAAAATATGAAAATCCTCATACTGAACAACTGTTGCACACTCTAAATAAGCAAGAGAGGAAAGGCCTTTTTTTTCCCATGAAAATTTTCCACCATATCCTGGAAACTTTGTCACCTTTCATTGATCATTAACGTTATCATTGAACGATAGAAATCCACCCAGAATATGGCAACATGCTGAGAAGTTAATTTGCTTTAAAACAATTCCATTAAAGTGACTTTGCTGTTATAAGTGACCATGCATGGCCCCCACTTATTGGAATGAAAGAAATTAAATAAAGCACCCAAGACACCAGAGGAAAAGAGTTTCCCATACACTGTACACCTTCTTAGCAACAGGTTTTAAAACAAGTCTCCAATAACAACTCACCTGATAATGGTTATACTCAAGCATTTCCAGCATGCTACCTAGAGGTTGCAAGAAAAGCAACTGCAGTATCCTTTGTCTATGCTACTCCAGTTTGAGGGATCCACATATGGAAGCACAACAAACCCCAGAAGAGCAGAAGAAACTTGATGGCCACTGCTCAGACTTTTAGTAACCTACGCTAATTAGCCATGCAAGTGGACAAACAAACAGTTCACACAAGGCCTCCTCTTGGAAGTTATGCAAGTTTAAGTTAAGCTCTAAGTATTGGTATTTTTTTTCCCCTGGCTTTGATGTCATGCTTTTTCATAAACATAAAAGGACCTTTTAAGTGATGGGCTATCAAAGTCAGATTGACAGTTCGCTCAAGGCTAATTCGCTATTCAGCTTTCGTTCCAGTCGTACTAACACACAATGGTAGTTTTCTTTAGCAGTAAGGTTAAAAGTTTTTAAGTACAGCGTAAGAAATAACTGAACAAATGCCCTATGAGCCTAACACATATTCCCTGGCAGTGGGTGCCCTGGATAAACCCACAGAGTTCTGCAGTCCTGTCCTCGGCTTCCCAGCACAACCCAGGACCTGCAGCAGAACGTGAAGCACTTGAAAAAGCTCTACCTCATCCTCAGCTTCCCTGGTGCTTCAAAGCCATTGATTCTGTGTCTATGAATAATTGCAAGAAGTTCTCCCATTCAGGAATGGCTGACAAAGGGCTAATGCACTTATCTGCACTTGGGCACAGTCCTTACACCTTCCAGAACTTACTTTTTCTTTCTATCCAGCTCCTTGAAGAAGTCTGTACTCAAACACATAAAAACTGCCCAACTGGCAATTTTTTTTTTTTTTTAATGGCCCGTGTTGCCCTCATCATGCCAGGGAAGGCAAATTCTGAGTTCATGTGTCACAACCTCACACAAGTCTAGTAATGAACCAAAGAACACAGAATTGCCTTTTCTGTCATTAAGTTGCTCCAAAATGACACGAAGAAGACTTTGATTCTCTGTTTTGTCACTGGCTTCTCTCTTGAGTTTCCTTATGAGTTCCACCATGGAAATCTGTTGGGTCTACCCTAATGGACTCCCTGCTGTTTGTTCAGAATTTGTCTTTGGCCTAGAGCATCCTATTCTGCAGATTGTACATCAAAGACAACCTAAATGTGCCTTCTTGAGCAAACTTCCCAAGATGCCCCAGAGTCACTGTGCAGATAAGTCATAAAGCACTCTTCCTTTCCGACAAAATATCTCATGAGCAAAGAGCTGCAAAAAAACCTTACAAACCCCACAATGAAATTCCACTACCCTGAACTTGAAACCGTGAATAAAAGCTTTGACTTAAGATCTAATTTTGGTTCTTAGCCCCTTCTAGCATTTTGGGTGAAGAATAGTTCCTGTTGTTCATCCAAATTCATGAGACACAAAGTGCAAGATGACAAATTATTGGTTTGGATACACTTCCTAAGAAATGTGACTGAATAAGGACATGAAAGGAAAAATAAATCCATTTGAAACCAAATCCTCTGGCTCTCCAACCCTCCATCTCCAGCAATCTCAACCAAAGTTTCGCTGTACTGTTACTCAATTGAGTAGAACATTGGGTTTTGGGCACTTTGGTATTGACAAACAAGATGTAATGTAAGAATTATTATCATCTGCAGAACTTCAGAAATGAGCTAAGACAAGATGGCAAAAAAGATAAATTTATCACAGCATAGTAACACAAGAATTTGGCTGCAAGAGCAAAACACTGCCTTAGAAGTAGAGCCCCAAAACTGGTTCAGTTCCAGAAGAGCCTTCAATGCCAGCTCAGCAGCATCTCCACTTCTCCATGGGCTGGCCCCAGCATCAGGCACTCCTGCACTGAGTCTCTCTGTCAGCCACTCAAGCTCCATCTGCTCTTGCCATGCTGACACTGAGGAGGAACTCTTTTTCATCAGATGAAGCAAAGAAAAAGGCAGCAGAAAGAAAACTTGACTGCAGCCATGTTCCTACAAGGCTGAGCTGGGCTAGAAAAGTGTTGGATGGAGCCACCCTGATTACTCAGCACTCATCCCTCACGTTTTGAAATACCCTGGAGAACATTATCTGAAGCAGGGGAAAGGCTTTCTCATACCTTCACTCATCTTGAAATCTGACTGCTAGTTCCAGTGCATACATCTAGTTCAAGTATCTGAATAGCTGCCTATTTTCTTCCACATCATGGAAAGAACAGTAATAACCCATATAAATAGAGCAGATTTCCCAGCCCTTGGGTCTGGTTATCAATCAAACAAACATTTAATCAATGACTTTCACTAGCTTTAAGCACACATACCATATCAGTGGGAATTTTAGGTGAACATCAGATGACATTCTTCAAAATCCACATTATATGACACATAAATGACAGAACCTTTGAGTAGACCCACACACTTCCTTCAGTTTCCAAAAGTAAAAATATTTCCTGTTAAGTGATCAAGGACTCAAGAATTTAAACACAAAGCATAGCTGTGTGCTTAAGCACAAAGCACATGGCTCAAGTGGTTCCTCTGCATGAAGCCAACACAAACAACTGAAACAATACTGCTGATACTTGCTCCTTCTGTCGAGTCTTGCTGGGAATCACTCAGATTTAATTTACTAATGACTTGCTAATGATGGCAAGAACTTGGAACAGTGCTGCAGTAACCAAATTCCTTCTGGAGAGGCACCCAGGAGAGCTCACTCTTGGGCAGGCACAGACCAGGGCAGCCTAATGGCTTGGTAAATGTGTTTTGCACAGAGTAATCCAGAAATTAAATGGCTAACAATAAAAACTAACGGGACTTACACCAGAATAAAAATATTTAATGAACTGTGGCATTACTACCACTTGTCCTCTAGGAAAGCTTCAAGGTCATAGAATCAGAAATATTTAGGTTGGAAAAGATCTTTAAGACTATCAAGTTCAACAACAGCTGGGAGTCAATTAATTGCTGTAGGCTCAAGATTTGAGTCTCTGTTACATCTGGATGAAGGTAACCATGCTCAGGTGGTTGGTCTGGGTTACTTATACTATTCTGAATTTGTCCTTGCACAGCTTTGATTTCTTTGCAATGGGTAAATTCTGTAAACAAGCACAAACCCAGCAGGTCATGTGCTGAGTATTTCTTGAAGGTGGAACACCAAGAATTGCTTTTCCCATTGCAGTTACTACTTCAAATCACATAATCTACTTGTCTCATCTCCAAGTACTGCTGCTTCCAAAGCAAAGCTGAAGATGCCCCAAAATCATCTGTTGGTGCAACACAAGTGACCAAAGTCCATTACAAGGCCAGCAGCTCCAGGCTGCCCCACTGTTCTGGCCACCACGAGCTGGGAAGGAGCACATTCCTGTTCCCAAAACCACACAGAAGATTTTTCTCACCAAAAACATCCCTGAAGCTTCCTGTGACAGTAAAGCAGAAGCACTCAACGCTTTATTTAAGCAGGGACATACCAGAGATGTTCAGAGGACAGTAAACCAAGGGGAAGGAAGACTCTTCCCCCACCCCACTCCACCCCCCCTTTTTTTTTCTTCCTTTTTTAATTAAAAAGACCATTTGTTTGAAGCAAATTGCCTTAGGACTTACAGTTTACAATTACAAGTAAAATACTTTTGGGTCAGTTTTCTCAGTTCAATAGAACTTTTTGTTGCCTAGACAGATAAATGTCATGGGATTTTTAAGAAAGGTTAAAATTCTGTGTCATTTAACAATTAATGGTACCCAAAGAAAAACGATAGGAAACCACATCCACTGATGTGTTCTGCAGGGGCTCCAGGCTTCAGCTCTGTCCACTGCAAAACCATGCCTGTTAACCATGCTAGTCCTGGGCTTCAAAGCTGCTTCAACCCATCATTTCCAAGTATAAAAACCCAACAACAGCAGGAACAAGTTATTTTCTAGGACTTTGAATAAAAAACAGGGAGCTGTATAAATAAGTGTCTGTTCTTTGTTGCTAGGGAAAAAAAAAATGAGGAGAATGATATCTGAGAAAGATAATCAATTAGTGCCACTTAAAGTAAGAGTGATTTATTGTCCTTAAGTTTTCCAGTACAGGTTCAAGATTCTGTTAATCTGTAAAATCATATTCACCATAGGTTGGTCACTAAGCCTGAGAATCTTAAAGACCATAAAACCCCTTCAATTAACTTCATTAATTATTGATCATGGGTTTTACTGCAATGCCAGGAAGTACCCTCCTACCACGAAACTTGGAGCAATCCAAATAACCAGACAATGGTTTAACTCATCCTCAAAGACATCTTCTCACATGCTGCATTCAAACATTAAAAAACAACATCACATTTCCCCCTCTACAGACGTCAGTGGCCTGAAGTAGCTTCACATGAGAAGTTCAGACCTCTTGATTGTTGAGACCTCCCCAGTCCTCCAAGATGGAACAGCCACCTCATTTTACAATGTCATCAACATTAAGTTGATTGGGTTGTGATTCCCCATAGAGCCAACTGTGAATTTAGCAATAGATAAATCTTTTCAGTAACTTCTCCAGCTGCCATTCTCCCCTTAATGCCAAATTTTCTAAAGGACATTTGCTCCCCTTTCCTTTAGCTCATTACCCAGGAAAAATGGCCAGAACAACACTGACCAGAAAGCCCAAGAGCAAGAAAAAGATGAAAAGTAACTTGTACTGACTGGGGAATGACAACCATGGTGAGCTGATTCCATCATTTCACCTTAGGACACAGCAAACACAAGGAAACTACATCAGTTAGCAAACAAAACTCTCTGGTTACCTAATTTACCCCAAACCTCTCTGAACTTGAAAACAAAAGCAGATAGGAGAAAGTTATTTAAGATCTGGCATCATGATTGCAGTCTAAGTAACTGAATCCAATGCTCATCTTCAAGCACAAAGTTATGAAAAAGAAAGGGCACATTGTACAGAATTGTCATCATTTACACAACCAGGGATTGTTTAGTACATCACCAAAAATTCCTCTGTGTAATGTGACTTTTCATCCAAGGGAAACACACGAAGCAAACAAGAATAAAAGTTTTGTAGATTAGTATTTAAAAACTGTGCTTTAGCTATAGAAGCACATGACAATGGTATCTAAGGAAATTAAAGAGGGTTTAATCAAATGTACTCATGGAGATAGGAACTGATGTAATTTGCAAGTTAGTGGCCTGCTGGCTGCCATCCTACAAGTGTGGCTTTCAGTCAGAATTAGGTCCTTTGAAGTCCTGCTACTTTTCTGTTAGGAAACCAACATTTCAGCTGTTTACTTCCCAACACACATGCCATAAATTTTTATTTCATACAGTTTCTGAGAAGATACCAAAAAACACTGCAACATTTTAGGACAGACAAGCAACTGACTCCGTAAAATGTCAGGCACAAATATTTTGCAATGATTTTACCTACCCCAGGTGCTTCAGAGAGTAAATATTTTGACTTCACAGGCAACAACAGCAGTTATACAACTACACCTGACACACAAGTTTGAGTTATGGTACTACCACGGTGAAAAGCTTAATTCAAGCACCACATATTTAGGTCCACTTCTGCCACCCTTCTCTCTCAGAAGGAAGCTGAGCAGCACTTGCATCAGCACTAGAGGGTTTGAGATTACTCACAGTAGGACACCGATGACTCCTCCTCACAGGAATTGTCAAAGATAGACATAAAGTTGCTTCCAAAATCTCTTGCAAGACTTGGCATGGAGATGTGAATTCAAGAGGGAGCACAGTCACAGGACTACAGATATTTCAGCTGCCTGAAAGCCCAGAACCAGTTCAGGCAGATGGTCTGAAGCCACCTATTCTGCCAGCTTCCCCTTGCAAAGCCTTCCATAGCCTGAGCACAATCCCCCACCCTTGCTACAGCCCAAGCAACACCAACACAAGATTTACCAGAGCACTCTAACACAGATCACTGCTGGCTTGAAAGAGTCACATTAGAGGGGTGAAAGAATTTGTCCAACCTTATCTTCCTTCAGGGGCTGCCAAGCACGGCGTTGGCCAGGCCAGCTGAGTGGCAGTCACGTCCTGGCAGCCTGGACAGGTCAGTGACATTGCCCAGGGGTGACTGACCCTGGCACTGCTCCAGCCCACAGTAACCCCTGCTAGACCTGAGGGACAGAGCATGGGAGCTCCCAGGTCTCCAGTGCCTGTAAGTCAGCTGCAAAAATGGGTGTTTTAATGACTTCACTGCATTTCCTATGGCAGGGAAGAGGTGCAGAATGCCCATCCTCTGTCCAGAGGGCCAGGTCAGAGTGCTGCTTAAATCACCTCAACCTTCACATGTGCACAGGATTTGGAGATTCTGGGTATATTTCTCAAGCCCAAACCCAAGAAAACATGCACTCTGCTATAAAAAAAGGAGGAAAATGAGTTTTCCCTCAGCTCCTGAGAAGGCCTGAGTATGCGGCTTCCACAAGGGAGAAGAGGCAGCCTTCTCCACATCTGGTTTTGCTCAGGTTGCTCCTCCATCACTCATTTGTCAAATGTGAAGAACACAAATGGGACTAGGTAAAAATAATGGCATCTTTTGTACAAAATGAATAATGGCAAAAATTGAAACCAGTTTTATAGAAGATGTTGGGTAAAAAGTAACCAGAGCTAAGCTTAAAACAGCAGGAGAGACAGAACATGTTGAATTTTAAATGAAACTCCTTATTATCAACTTCCTAGAGATGTAGAGTTACCCATGTGCAGAATGGCACAGATTGTTTATTTGTCCAGATTTTAAGAAATAAAATTCAAGTAGCTTCAAAATTTTAATGCAGTAAATCTACATTGCCTTTGCATGATCTTCTCTTAATGTGCCATGTAATACAAAGGTGAAAATTAACTTAGAACTGGCTATTTTGCCCAAATCATGAATAAAAAGTGTAAGAGTGGGAAAAGCACCCAACCTGTTGCTTTCATAGATCTTAAAACCTGATGCCCTCAAATCTGGTCTCATTTGTCACTAGAAGGTTTGTGAAGGGTTGCTCAAATGTATAGCACATGGACACACCTGTGCCAAGATAACTTCCACTATTGAGGAGTGTAATTGTTGGCATTTTGGGGCTAAGCAAGAAGAGAGTTTGATTTACAAGTCTTTCATATCCACAGCATTAGCCTGCAAGAACGAATTGGTGTTCAGAATATTGCCTGGGTGGGCTACTGAAGTATTTATTTACAAAACTTCAACATTGAGCACTGAAACACAAGAGACGTAAAGATGGCACCAGATCAAAATCTATCAAACACCCAAATGCCACACACAGAAGCAGTTGTATCCTTCTCTTTTTTAAATAAAAGCCATTTGTAAACTCAAATGCAACTCTTGGGTTATCACAGAAAAAGATCTCCTCTTCTTGGGGGCACTCTGTACATCAGCAGGACGTCACAGAATAGTTGGGGTTGGAGGGACCTTTAAAGGTCATCAAGCCCAACCTCCACATCTTGTTGCTTACTTGTCCAAAGACATCTACACTTCTGACCTACTTGTCTGGAAAAGATCAAGTGAAAGACTGCTCCATTCATTGTTCACATAATTCCACAGGAGATGTTGGGGTGCTCTCAAGGTCACTTTACACAGCTCATACCAAGAGCATGCCACCAATCATGACCCCAATGTGAAAATACAAACACACCAAAACCCAAACAGTGCTGGCTGGAACAGCTTTCAACATCAACTGGGAAGTCTTCCTACCAAAAACATTCAAAGAAGCATCCCAAAATATGAGTGAAAAGAATTCTGAAAGGACCATTTATTTTAACAAAGCACTTAGCAACACACTGGCTACAAGCACAAAGGTGTCCTGGAACATACCTGTTTGGAAGGGATCTGCTTTACAGCAAACACACAGAGCCAGCAGAAGAAGCAAGAGAATGAAGATGGTGTTAATTCAAACCAGTTTTACACTATAACATGCCCTGAGCTTCTGCATGTTACAGCTAATAAAGAATCAGAAGGACTTAGCTGGGCTCTATACCACTTTGCCTACAGCGGATGTCTCATGTCAGCCCCAATATGGAAGGCTTGAATAAGCAGAAGAATAAAGCACTCCAGATACATTCATTTTATTCACACCACTAATATGATCATTAGACACAGCCTAAAATAATAATAAATCGCTGACTTCACTTACATGAAGGAAATGCAAGCTGGCTTACCACTGAACTCCTTGATTTTTATCCCTCTGCTCAACGAGCTGTGCTGTTATTTATTACTGTATTAAAACCTACTGAGTTATAATAAAAGAGTTTCAGTCCCTCAGAGTGCTTGATCATCATGTTTGCTAAGGTAAGATAATCCAAGTCACCTTCATGCAAACCTAACTGGCTTTGATTTGAAGTATTCTGCTAAATACCAGAACAGGGATTTTTTTTGAGGACTTTGGCAAGCCACAAAGGTGGGTCACCCCTTGTGTGGAGTAGCATGACACTGCTCTGGAGGAGACTTAACCCAGGGGGCCAAACTGATGCAACACAGAGAATTCAAACTGAAAGCCACACTGTCAGGGTTGCTTTTGAATGATGGTGGCTCTTCCTTGGGACTGGAGTGCTTAAATCCAACACTTCCATTAAGCAACTTCACATCTTTTCTTTCCTGACATATCACTTACAAAGTAGATGCCAGAGCAGACATCACAGCGGCCACAAGAGATTAGAAGTAACAAGAGTAAGAAATTAAGTATGCTTATTTCACTCTTAATTTTAAACGCAGAGCCCACAATGGAATTTAGTGTTATAGTTATTTCTTAGCTAAAGGCATGCCACCATAATAATTCTGTAAAGACATATTTAGGACAAATAGGCATTAGGCTGCATGACCTGGCCTCTGCACCCCATGATCTTATTCCCACAACAGTCAGACAGTAGCTGTCGTCTGGCTCCCAAAAAAAAACCAGGAGTAACATGGGCTCATTTATTAAACAAGGATGCCAGCAATTCAGCCCTTTAAGATCTCAATCTTTACATGCATGAAGCCATGACATCACCATCTATTTTATACCTACAAAAACATGATACATCCCCTTGGCCGATTTTTTTAACCTTCCCCACACCTGCCCCTCCACATCTTCCCGAGATGAGCTGTTGAAAATCCTCCTCCTCGTGTTATTGCACATATGGCAGGCAAATAATGATTTACCCTGTGAAATGAGAAGCTGCTGCCCATATAAATGACATTCAATGTAGCCAAAGGATGAGGCGCTGGCAGGACCATCAAATGAAGGAGTCAAATCCTGGACAAAACCCCAGTCAGCTGTCAGGAGCCCAGTTTATACCACAGCTGTAATAAAGAACTGCACTCAGGTTCATTACTTCAACAGATGTTGCACAAGCGTGTTCCTTATCGCGAAAATTTTAGGACTGAAAAACAGGTTATATAAAGAGATAGTCTGAAATTCTGACATGGTGTTTTTCCAACATATGCACAAACCAGTCAGAGCAGCATTTGCAGCATGTGAGCAAATATAAAGCCTC
Organism: Passer domesticus; assembly: GCF_036417665.1. NCBI lineage: Eukaryota > Metazoa > Chordata > Aves > Passeriformes > Passeridae > Passer > Passer domesticus. The sequence continues at coordinate 41,959,097 of NC_087482.1, read as the reverse complement.
CAGCTTGTAAGGGACTACAAGCTCTTGATTCTCTTTGTGAAGTCCTGTCAAGGTAAGGGTTAGGGCTCTTTCTGCAAGACTGGAAACACATTTTATTACATGACACCAGAAAAATTCCATCTTTCCAAACATCTTACAGAAAACTCTTTTTAATGATTTTCATCTGAACTTCAAAAAGCACAAGCCATCGACTCACCAGGGGAGGCACATTCACAAAACACAAAGAGGAGTGTGTGTTATCATTCCAGTTCTCCAAAGGTTAGCTGCAAATATGAAGCACCAAGAAATTCAGAAGCAATAGTTTGTCAGAAGATCAAAATGCCTTTTGAGAAAGAAATTCAGGGCCTGCAGGCTTGGTCTCAGAAGAATCCTATTTTAAACCGCACTTGACCCTCACTAATGTAACCCTTGAAGTGCTATTGCAAGAACAGCTTCATGTTCACAAGGGGAAACAGGCAAAGTATCTTTCACTAAAATTGTATTTATGCAAAAAAAGTGCATCTCCTTTTAACACTGAAAAATACAAACATCATGACATGTACTTCACAACATGCCTCCCATCACTAATTGACAACACACACAAGGTTGTAGCTACTCAAGAAACTGTATGGGAACGTAACACAATTCAAGGCAACCAGATGCTAGGGATGTAATTAGAGACTAGATGGAGATTAACTAGATCTTAACTCAGACTTCCCCACCTTGCCCTTTTTTAAACCTCAAGTATAAACCCATTTTAGCATAACACTACAGGATGGAACAAATTGTTTTTAATTTGCTTTAAAAATACAAATAAGCTCACACTATGGAGTTGATTTTAAATGAAGTTTGAACAGGTGAAAAGTGAAAGTTTAGGACATTTTAACATCTGCTGGAGCCAAGGAGATGCCAGTACATCCACAATTACCAACAATGTGGTCTGAAATGTGGGACCCACAGGTGAATGGTTCAGAACACCATGACACATTTCAAGCCACTGGTGTCAGACCAGCTCTAGTCTGCTCTCAGACTGAACTCCCAGGAGTGGCTGGATAACATGAGGTCTCCTGATTTAATTTCCTCTGACAAGAATCTAATTAATACTCATCAACAGCACTGAGCAAAAATAAGCTAATATGTAATATGTGGGGGCAATTGGGAATTCAAAATCGTGTTGCTGCTCCACACTAAAGGCAGAGTGAGCCCCAGAAGGTGCCAGGGCTGATGTCCAACTGCTTGTTCTTGCCCTGCCACAGCAGCTCCCTGTGACACAGGTACAGATGTCTGCAGGATTACACCAGCCCAGGCAATCAAAACCACTAAAGTGATGTTTAAAAAGTCACCTTTCTATGGCAGCAGGATTGGACTAGATGATGCTTAAGGTTCCTTCCAACCCAAATTATTCCAGGATTCCATGACTGAGTACCAGCCAAAGCTGCTCCTGATTTACCCCACCAAGATGCCTGTTGACCATGTACAGCTGGCAGCAATAGCTATCTGGGCATGTCTTCTGGAATTGCAGCTACCAGGGAAAAAACCACAAAGTTAAACAGTGTTCCTCTAACAGGCATCTGTCATTGTTCCCTGGCTCCAGCAGCAATCAGCACATTCCTCACTCTGCATCCAAGGAGGAGCATCCAGACTCTGTTCAGATCATGCAGAGCCATCGAGACCCAACTCAGTCCTTGCAGCCTTTAACCAAAGCAGATAAATGGAATTCATGCATTTCCTTGGGGAAGGTGCAAGTTCAGAGAGAAGGGTTTTCTAAGGACAATCCTGCAGAATCCCTGATTGGAAGCTTTCTCCTCATGTCTTAGATCAAACAGTGCAGGGAAAGGCAAAAGGCAATTTGGAACAATGACCTGCAGAGGAAATGGCACTTGGCACAGAGCAAACACTAACTGCATAAGCAGCACTCCAGAGCAGAAGGAATCACTCCTTCCCTCAAAAAGCCAGTGCACAAAAAGGATAAACTCTTTTGAAAAGCCAAACTAGCATGATTAAATAGTATTCTTCCTTTTACACAGCAAACCATACAGGGCAGAAGCCTTAAGGAATATATGAACTTTCATGTGAATGGAGCCCATTAAGTGCCCTGCAATGAATGGTGCCTGCGGTCCAGAATTCATTTCCTTTTGGAAAGCAAAGAGCACGGAAGGCTTACAACTGCTACACACAAGTGCTGACTCATTCAAGGTCATTTTATTCTCTCCCTAAACAAACTGTTTCTTTGAGAGACAGGTATTTCAGCAAAGTACGGTTTTGATGGCAGTCAGAAAGCAGAACTGTATAATAGACAAATTAATACTACAGAAAAAATGCTTTCAGACAGCTCAATGGACTTTCAATTTCAATCAGTAACTTTTGACAATATAGATGATTGCCATGATTTTTTAAACAGAAGTTTCACTTCTCAGAATTTTCTGTTTAACAAGACAAAAATTAACTTTAAAGCACTATTATAATTAATTTTTAAGCAGTTTCTGAAATGTTAACATTGCTCAACGGAACAGCTCTACTTCACATGAGGCTGTAGCAGAACTAACAGCAGGTCTTGCCCCCCAGTAAAAACAAGCTGTCTCCCCAAAAGCAGGTTTATCACTTAGGTGCTATCAGGACAGAGATGCTGGTTAAGGGCAAAGGCGCTCTGGATCACTGATATTGGTAAACTAGAATAAGTTTTTCCTGACAATACAACTCCCAGGGCTGCCCAAATCCACCAAAAAAAAAAAGAAATGTACACACCTCTAGAAAAAAACACAAGCAGACAAGTCACAGCCTGAGAAGTTAGAAGTAGTCTTAAAAGTTTAGTGTGTTGCCTACAGGTCCTTGGCACAAGCTTCACGAAGACCTGAGAGAGGCAGACAGGCTGTTTGCAACACCTCAGCCTTCAAGTGTCTTCAAAGAAGGGACTAATTTCCAAGAAGAGAACTCCTATTTTCCTCTGACAGAACAGAAAGATTTAATTCACAGCCAACCATTATGTCCACCAACAAAATTTAGTTTTGGTTTCAACCAGGAACTTCTGGGTGACTTTTAGGAAGGCAGCCTGAAATACAAGCTTTGATTCGCCTTGCTTAACTTCCAAGCTTCCTCTGAGATTAAAGGAGTGGTTTGGGTTGTAGGTCAGGATAACTCCAGGTGCCCCGAGCTCGCGGCGCTGCCAGATATTCCGGATCCATGGCACAGGCATGGCCTGTGATGCTCCCTGGTGAGCAGATCTGCCCCTCTCTGCACTCAGAAGGGGAGGATGGACACACAGACAGATACAAGGAGCACATTGTTCCAAGAAAGAAAACCAGCTCTTTGAAACTTTGGTTTCTTCAGACACGCAAGACACGCTCCTGCTGATGTCAGAGCGTCCACTGGGGGACAGGACACGGATTCCAGCCAGGTCAGGGACAAAATCATTGTCAGAAGCCAGGGATGCACAGAGGAGGGGTGCCCCAAAACAGCGGATGCCTTCTGTGCTCTGCAAGCCACATTTATTTAGAATAATAAATAATAATATTTAGTATTTATTATTCTAAATAATTATATTTGTTACTGTTTCCACAATGGCATCAAATTCTGCTCCAAATGATTCTTCTTCCACTAGCTGACTTTTTGTACAAAATCCAGGAGCTGCAGCACAAAGCAGGAAGGGGGGCAGAATTTAACACAGAACAGTTGTGTCTTACGTAGCTTTGAGGATTGGGAATGTTCAATAGAAAGCATTGTCTTTTAACCTTTTTTAATGCTCTTTTTACCTGCTGAAAAAGTTTATTACTTCTGCTGGATACCAGCAGCAGTTTTATTTAAAAACAGGGAGCCTGCCTTAGTTTTTGAATGCAGTAACTATCACATACAGCTTTTTACCTGGTTAATGGCGTCAAGGCACCTCTGGGAAAATAAAATACAACAACACAACCAAACAACACAATTAATATAATGTGTCAAAACAGGCTTAACAGCTGAGTATTAGCCTTCATTATTGAAGGGAATCGTTTAGAATGATGAATTCCCTGACAACTGAGAGCTTTCCCAAGGAATACACAGTCTTGGAAAATGTAATGCCATCTGCTGAGAAATTATGGAAGTGCAGTACTATGAATTACTGTTTAATTACTGTAACACTGATGTGGAAGTGCCTGCTACTGGGGATGAACTCAAAAACAATCTGTTTGCACTATAGAACATACACAAGAATTTTCAAACAACTGACTGGAACTTCAACTACTGATATTCAGTAAATCTAGGACACAAAGTCACAGAGGTCCATAATAAATATTGTTCCAGTATGATGTGTAAAACCCAAACTATTCATTTGGCATGGACATTCTAACTTTACAAAAACTGGTATTAGAGTTTCATTTGTTGGGGGTTATTTTGGTTAAAGAATAACTCAATTTTCTGTTCCACATTGTTACAAGCTGGAAAAAACAAACATAGTTTAAAATTAATTTAAACTATCAGAGTTTATTAACAGGTCTCAACATAATAAATAAGTAGGTAACTGGCATCCAGTGGCAGAACTTCCAGTGACAACCTGCAGGGTTGAGCTGTTACCCCAACATCCCAGAGGCCTCTCTGCAATTGTTTGCAGGAGAAAGTTATTTTTATCATGGATGACAAAAAAATCACGGGCAGAGTTATAGTTCTACAGAGGCCATCACATTTAATTTCTTTTTTTATTTATTAATCTGCCAAGAATATAAAATCAGACACCTAGTTTTGCTGGGTCACAAAAGCACCTATGGAACACAAGATTCCAAGAATAAGCACTACCCCAGGGGATGGGAAAGAGATGGATGGAAGATGAGCAGGAGGATGTTCTTTCTTATTTGCACTGACACACAACATCCAATTCTGCTCCAAATGATACCGAGAGATTCCATGTTCACAAAGTCTTACAGAGGATTCCATCAGCAGAAGGCCAGCACTGCCAGCTTTTCCTCTACCCCACAACAGTTTCAGAGGTGTTGCAACCTCAGACAGACATTAATTATTAAAGGGCGATTTACAGTAAGTTCATTCTTCAATTCAGGCAGACTGACCCAACCAGCCCAGACCCAACCAGATCCATTGTTGCTGTAACAAACTCAAGGTGGGCACTGAGATACTCTCCCAGACACTGCAGAGGCAGCAGTGCTGATCCAGTGTCAGCCTGATCCTCCCATTTAACTTCCAAGTAATGCTAGTCCCATCTACAAAGAAAAAGATGCACGGCTTCCCAAGCAAATACAAACTAGATGAGCTCTGTCCTCATCTCAGAGAAAATTTCCACTACAAGCACTAAAGAGATGGGTTAATAAAATGGATCATTCTGCTCAAGGAACTTAGCTGGCACTCACTTCTGAGAGATAAAGGGTTAAAACAGTTGCCCATTTCCTCAACTGGACAACTACTACTATTGTAAAGTCCTTATTCAGCTGAATTCCATCAGGCCATGCTTTCTTAACACAAACTGACACGTACCTTTTCAAGATCTTGGAGTTTTTCCCCTCTTCTCTGCCTCTCAGCAGTAGACACTAGGAATAAATACACCCAAAAAGCCAAATGCTAATCCAAACAAAGTAATATTTAATTATCAAGCTGGGGAGACTGATGACCAGACAGAGCAATTTCTTTTTCATAAAACACAAAACAAAACACACTTGCCAGGTCCTTTGCAGACAACACAATACTGGGTTTTGTTTCAAGTTCATAACTTGGCTCTTAAAGTAGTTGATAATGAACCAGCAGGCATTATTTTAAATCAACCAGTTTTATTAAATGAGCCAGAAAGGAAAGAGGCAGGGCTAATTACCAACATTCCTTGATGAATTACCTAGCGGTGTGTGGTAAATCTCCAGGCGTCTTTGTCTTTATCCCCAAATTTATCCCTTACTTATTTCTCAAGAGGTTAAAGGACATGGGGCTAATTAAGGAACCAATCCAATGACAGACAGAATCATTCAAGGTAAGGCTGGTTTTCACTCTTTCAAGCTTTTGCATCTCTGCCTGGTACTTCTTAATCTAATTTAAAAAAGAAAAAATTACTGCTGGGGAGGGGGAAGAAAAGTACTAATCTTGTCACGGTCAGGCAGGTTGAAATTGCCATGCAGTGCTGGGCAAAACGCTACATATTTGTAATTTAGCCAATAAGAAATTCCTTAAGCCTCTCTTGAATGGCAGGAATGCCTCCAGCTTGTCACTTTGAATTCATTCACTACACAGGTTCAGCATCTCGGAGAATAATGCTGCCAAACCAGCTGAAGAACTGAAATATTTGTGAGTATACCTAATACCCAACGATTACTTTAAGCAGATCTGAGTTTTCACATTTAAAATTTAACACCTATCAAAGGTGTCAGCAGAGGCCCCCCTGGATCTCCCCCCAGCCCCCACATTTCCAGCACTGTGTGTGGCTCTGGGCATTATTTTCTGCTAAATTAAGCCATGGCTTCAGCAAACACAACTGCAGTGACCAGCACTCACCCTCTTCTTACAGCCTTGGCTCCAGGAGTTAGGTGGTTATTAAATTCATGTTGCCTGATAAAGGACTTGGTACAAGCTGCTAAAACCTGTTAGCTGGGGGCTGTGGAGCCTCATCAATGCTCTTAATACCCACAACTATGGGCACCTACAAATCTTAATCTGCACAAGATTAACTCATCTTCTGCAGGTCCAAAACAGCCACTGACACGTGGTGAACCACCATTTTCCCAAGGTCTGGTAACTCAGCCAGCAGATAATATGTCTAGACCATAAAAAAAAAAGAGAGCTTTGAAGCTGTAACAGACCAAACTTAGCAAGTTCTTCTTAATTTTGTGGATGTTCCCCTGCCAGCAGGAAGACAGCAAATCCTTGAGACCACCAACTAGGATATAAACCAGCAAGAATTTCCAAGGAGCAATCAGAGCTTGGACCTCCAGCTATCTGCATCATTTTGCCTGAATATATCCTGATTTCCTCTGTGGCAAATGAGTTATTTCAAACTTCCAGGTAACTACAGTGAACTTACAAGGCAATAGCTCTGTGATGAGCAGCAGTTTCTCACCTATTTTCCCACTCTGCTCACATCATTTTCCCAAGAAATTCTCTCACCCCCAGCAGCAAGCACAGTTTGTCTCACAACTTTGGGGGCTCCATATTTGTGCCACAGTGACCACAGGTGAAGAAACAAGATGGAAAGAACAGACGCCTTCATCAGGAACTACCATTTCTCTCCATAGCCAAGCATCACACGTGTTTGCATGCATAGGAAAAGGGCATTTGGGACGAAGAGTGAGAGCAGCATTTTACACAAGCAGTCAACCATCAGATACTTGTACACAGAAGTATGTTGCCCCCTCAAATTCCGTGCATTTTTAATGTCTAATACCCTGGGTGTTAAGCAAGAGTTTACATTTTACCTCTATTACTGATGCAGACCTCAAGCACCAGTGCTTGTTTTAAAATAGCTTTCAACCCAATGAGCAAGCAAAAGATTTAAGGCTTGAGAGATACTTTTACTTACATGAAGGCTGAAGAGGCAAGGCAGACTTTAGTGGTTCTCTGGTTAAACTCAAGTTCTTCTTTATGAAGAATTTACTGATGACTTAAGGTATGTCACCAAGAGTAACTTTAGTTTAAATGTTTTATCTGCAGCTCACCAAGACTCAGTCTGGCAAATCACTTGTCTAAGTTCTTGATTGCAAATTCACACCAGGCTTACCTAACACACCAGCACACACTACTATCTACCATTGTCAGGTGAGATTAAATTAACTTCAATCAGATAAACGTGTCCACAAACACACATTTGCTGGGGCAGGCACTACCACACGTTTATCTTGCCATCCCATTGTTCTGTTCTTCAGAACTGTGAGATAAGTCCTCCACACAACGAAGTCTTATGGTAATTATTACACCAAGAGCACTACTGCCAGCTGCTGAGCCTTCCCTGCCAGACAGAACTTCCACAGGTCACTCTCTGGAGTAAGCACACTGGAAAAAGAATAGGAGGAGATATTTTTTTATATATGTCCAACAGTCATTAACATCAAATGGAAAAAATGCTTGGCATTTCAAAAATGAAGAAATACAGGTTTCTGATGCAGAGATTATCATGGTGGCACGTTTAAAGTCTGAATGAGTAACGACATGAGGGTGAAGGAGAAGGCTGGCTGCCTGCACTCCTGTCCACTCAGAAAAAGTGGGAACAGGAAAAGATGAGCACAAAGTGCAGCAATGGGATGGCACTGAGCAGAAGACAACCACATCCACTCTGGTATCAGCAGTGATCAGCCCACAGTACTGCCATGATGTGGGCAAAGATGTTGGAATAATAAAGAGAGGGAATCCAGTACACAGGATATGGCTCTAGGCTTTGAAAAGGTTTTACCTTTCTTAGGACAAGAAAGAAAGGCCATGATGAAATTCTGGCACCAAAAGATGAATTAACATCTGCCATGAAAACACAAAACCAGGCAAGTGAGCAGCGGGAATCTGAAGTGAGGGCTTTAGTGGCAAACAAATTTTTTAATATTTAGCATACTATAAGCATTGTTGTATGGAGATAGACTATTAAAATGGCTTAAGGACAGACATTAAAAATTAGTTTGTGGCCTATGCTTCTATACATATGTTTTAGATAAATATATATAAAAAATTTACCTGTGTATATTTTGGGGTGAACTGCCCTATTAGCCAGGGCTGGAAGTATATGCACAAGTAGAGATTTTTATCCAGAAAGCAGAGACCTCAACATTTAGATCCCCAAGGCAGGACCATGTTCTCCAGATTCCCTGGAGCAAGGGAACTGTTTTCTTATTCTCCAAAAACAAGCTAAGAGGGGATGAAATGGACCTACTACATCATCTGCTGGTGAGGAGACCTGCTTTTTCCTCACTACCTGCAAAGCATTTATGCAGCTCACCAAAGATATCTGTACCGCTGCAGGTTCTCACTGCAGCCCTGGAGGCTGTTCTTGGCAGTAGTATCAAGCATCTCCCATCTGTGCCAAAGAAAAGTTACATTCTTCAAACCCCAAAGGCAGACAAAGAAGGAGGAAGAGGTATGAGAAGTGCAGCAGATTTCTGTCATGCTATGCATTTGGTGTGACAACACTCAGGACAAAGAGGATGTGCAGCAACCTCATCCCTGGGAGCATTTGCATGCAGCAGCAGGGACAGGGACCCAGAGCACATCCAGTTCAGGTTCCATCAACCCGTGACCTGGTGCATCACATCAGAAACATGACAGCAAGTGTCACATCCACGCACCGAAAAATGCCAACAAGTAACTTGGAGGGCCAGAGGGAAGAAATGTTCACCCTTCATTTTCCACCTTCCATCTGCTTAGTGAGACATGCAGAGGGCTGGGTGTCAGCTGCCCACCAGAAATGTTTTCAATCCTGCAAGAACTGGTAATATTTTCAGTGGAACTGATTTGCAATCCTGTGGGCCGGTGCTGGCCCTGAGCCTCGTGTGCTGCTGCTCCCACAGAGGACACAGACCAGCCACAGTTCCTGCAGTGCCACATTGTTTTTTGGGCAGGCAGGTTCAAAGGATTTAGAGGATTTTGTCATACTTCTTCTATACAATAAGCCTGATCCAGAAATCAGATAAAATAATACAGGTAAAGTCACACACCACAGCAACAATTCAGTTTTAAGATGAACTTTTTGCAATGATGCTAATCCTTTTCAATATAAATGAATAAAAACATAAGGAATGTGTCTTTATGGGACCCATGAGTCCTCATGGATCTCATCCTTAATAGGATTTACCAAGTCTTGAAACTACTCCAATAAACAATTTTTTATGTTATATTCCTATTTCCAAGGCAGAGGAAGAAAGTAAATTACAGCAGAACCAAAGAATTCCTGGTGACATCTCTCTGTACCATTGGAGATGGATGAGAAGGTGCTCAAAGACAAACCAGCCCATGAAGCCAATCCCAGCTCTGCAGAAGGATAACCACAAGCTGTAACAAATCTTCCTTTTGCTATCAGAGTTGAAGGGATACTGTTCCAAAAGCATCAAACCTATCCCAGTCCATCTCTTAATTAGGCAGCACAAAGCAATGCAAAATTTGAATTCCAGAAGGTCATCTCCTACCTTGCCAAGCTACATTACTTGGCAGAGGAGTGATGCAATGAGAAGTCATTACTCAAGAAAATGAAATCCAATTTATTCACATGGCCTTGAGCATAAAATGTTATGCAATTTGGAGATGCCTATGCAACGTGACATAGATTAGTACATATTTCTCTTTCTGTATTGTTTCTAAATGGACATCTTGAAAACAAATATAAAATCCAAGCTCATTAACACCTCTGGCTTCTTTTTAAACCAGTCATTCTGAATTACCATCCTCAGATATGCAAGTATTATTCTCCTTCTCACACTGTGAGATATGGGTGAAAGGGCAAGTCACACAACATAATTAAAACCACTAAACACTGACAAATTCAACAGGCTTAGAGTGGGATTTTTTGATGCAAAGTACCAAAACAAACAAACAAGCAAACACAACAACAAAACCAGCTGCTAGATTTGGTGTTGTTTGTGAAGTAACATTGAAAAAGATCACTTTTAAACAAAGTTGCCTTGCAAGTTAACATTCCTGAAAGTAAAAAATCCTCTTTTTGTCTACCTCATTCTTTACGGTCACTAAATCCAGACCATATGCATAGTTAAGTTAGCAACTTAGCTCCCTATTTATCTATTAAAACTTCTGTACAGCTCATATGGAAAATTTGTCTACAGCTAAAAAACAACTGAAGTGTAAAAAGCAGCTGCAGGGAAATGATGTCACTGCAGCCAGAGCTGGCTGTCAGCACACTGGCACCAGGAAGATCCTGAGTTATTGTTAATCTCAGCTTTTGAGCCAAATATCCTATTTGGAAAAACGACAAACAAAAAACCCCAAGACAATCCCCCCCAAAATCACAAAGAAACTATATGGATCTGTTGCCAAATCTTACTCTCACTGAAGCCTCAGTGGTAATTTTCAGGAAGATCATGACTTCAAACCTGGCATTTTGTTTTTGTACAGAACTGGTCCACTGTTATGAGTAAGGATAAAAAGGTGAATCTTTCACTGCTTTCCTCCACCAAAAACACAAGCAGAAAAACCATGCAAAGCAGTTTTGCTGTTTTCCTCAGTTTGCAGTTTTTTTCTCCTCTCACAGGCAGAGCCCAAGAGGACTGGGTTTTCCTAATTTTGACTGTTACTTATGGAAATGTAGGTGATGAGATAACAGACATCATTTTAGTCCAGCAGGTTGCTCATATTTCCACAACTATCACCTTCAAAATGGAATTCCATTGCCAAAAGGTACCTGTTGCCAGTAACTATTTTTATTTTACAAGCTGCTTAAGGACACATTCTCCAAATTTTTTATTCCACGGGGTCATGCACTCTTCTTTGGGCTAAAGACAAGTGGAGGAGAGGTGTCCTACCTCTTTCCAGGAGATCCTTCTCCATCAGAGGGAAATGGGGGACAAATACCCTTTTTGGAATCCCAAGGGACAAGGGGTCAGGTTCAAGTCCTGTGGGTGAAGTTTCCTAGCAGTGCTCCAGCAGGTTATAGCTTTGCACACATATCCTGTGACAAGGCAGGTCCCAGGAACCCCATTTGCACCACCTTTTGGCTGCAGAGATTTCTGAAGTTTGTCCCTCAGAAATCAAGGGCTGCCTTCCCTCCTCTCCCATCGAAAGAGCCATTTGCAAAATGAACAATAATGACAACTGCTAATGCTTCTTCAAGATGCTTCTTCCTTATCAGTAAAATAGTAAACATTTTCCTACAAGTGTTCACAGTATTTTAAAAATACCCTAAAATTCATATTGTAACAGATTAGGATGAAAGGATGTAAAAAATGTAATATATGCTTATTTAGCTATGTGAGTTAAAAAAAAAAAATCATAGCACCTACACATCTGCTGGATCTGAATTATAACCACAGCCATAACCTGGAAACAAGCTGAAGAAATTGCTATACACAAACACTGCAAGTAATACACAAACATTAGACAAAACAATTCTTCCCAGACAATTTCAGACTCCTTACTATAGATACATGCACACATGCTCAAAGAATATTACATTTAATTTTTAATGGAAATGTGTGTATGGAGAAAGAGAATTCAAAATTCAACTGCTGCCTTTTTGCTCCTAGATCACATACTGGACTATGACTCTACTATCCCAAATCAAGTGCTAGTTTTAGTGCTGACAACACAACACCATAATGCAGATTCAATACATATAATTATCCTATATTTTCCCCATAAACCTGTCACACAGAACACCTCAAAATCCTGAGCCAGCAAGTCTATTTTAAAACAGAATTTCTGACTGCATATCACTGGTATACAACAGCAACAAGCACAACATGAGTGGTTTGTCACCGAGCTCAGCTAACTTATGTGGTAAGAATATGCTCACTGACTAAACAACAAACTGTAATAAAAAGATCCAGCAATAATGCGAAGCAAACTCTACAAAAATGGTGAAAATCATATTTTCATGAAATATGTCAGCAAACTTCTCCAAAACATTTGACATTGTTTTACTCACACATTTCACGGTGCTTCAGCCTACTTGAATTTAAGCAGCGCGTGAAATTATCTCTTTTCTTATAGCTGTGCACGTTCTTCCCTGAGTAATTAGCAAGCTACATCCCCTTTGACAGATGGACACTAACAAGCTCCTATAGTTTCCAGTGGGACAAGGAATCCAAAGCTACTAATAGCAAACAAGTCATTTAAACAAAAAAAGGATTACAAAGACTCGTTGCAAGTAGCTGGAAACTCACCCATATTTCAGATTAAGGCTTTCTGAGGAGCTCTTTTGTAAAGAGTTTTGACTCCATCTTACAAAACTATTTTATTATTTTCCTCTAAAAACCAAAACATTTGTTATCTGCTAATAATTTCTTCATATTGAAAGTAATTAAGCAGTAGAAAGATGGAGAAGCGTTTTCCAAAGGGAAAATGACGGAAAACTTAGTTTTGTTACAAAACCTCCCTCCGGAGACCTCAAAGTTGAAAGAAAACAAAAGTTACACAAACTTTTTTTTAAAAGTTCTTCCATTCTTCGCTACCAGGCCAACAAAACAAGCTGCAAACTAAGCCAGGGCGCAGCTTATTTGCAAAACTTGGTTGCCGAAAACGCCTAGAACCACATCCCTGTAAAATAAAGCGGGTTTTGAGGAGCTCCTGAGCGGAAAGGTGCGTACCTTGAGGACCTCCATGGGCACCTGGGTGGCGGGGGGCAGGCTGGTGGGGACGCTGACGTTGATGGCAGGTGTCTGGCTGACGGGCACTCGCTGCTGCATGAACTGGGCTGCCTGCTGCTTCTGCTGCTGCTCCCGACGCTCCTGCTCCTGCATCTGCTCACGCATGAGCTGCTGTCGGAGCAGGATTCGTGAGGTCATGCTGGAGGAGCTTAAGGGAGGCTTGGAAGCGCCAGGATGCTCGGAATTGCTGTGGGAAGACCAGAGAAAGACAGCTCAGCTTCCACCAAGAGGGATGGCAGCTCCGGAGGCCGGAGCTGGTGGAATTACAGGGGAACGTGGGGTGTGAGGATCCGCGGCACCGCAAGAGGGGAACTCGGAGCCGAACTACTTCAGGTACTTGGCGGCCACCTTAGATTGCCTCAACCTGACTGCAGCCAAACCATTCACCCAACATCAACATCCAGCTGTAAAGAGCCATTTGCTCTTTCAAATTTTACAGCAACCACCCACGAGAAAAACAAATGCTTATACAGACAGTAGTAGGCACATTTATTCCTTTTTCCTTAATAAAAAAAGAGCTGAAGCAAGTCTAATGATTGGTGTGGATAATACTCCAGTCCAATGATCTAGCTCAAAGTAAATCTACCTCTCCCATGAAAACACAACAAAATATAGTTACTTATTTCCTGTATAATATCACCCCAGGGTTGGGCTTGCTGGCAGTGACTTTTCAGAGTTAGAAAACAGACCTCTACAAAAAACCCAACTCCCACCCCAGGCCCACCAGCATCTTCTGAGCACTGTCAGATACAAAAAACAGGCAAAATAAACAAAAATAACAGCTTTATTCCAGTCATCCTTTACAAAGAGCAACAGGCTGGCCCAAGCCAGCACACAGCTCAGCTTCACCACCTAGGAGATATATCTAAGCCATTGGCTTAGAGAGCATGGGACAGACCATAGGACTTCACCAGGGACTGCAGGGACATTTTCTAGAGCAACTCATCATATTCTTAGCCGACAGAACCAAAATCCATGGGCTATGCCCTGGCAAGCCAGCAATAACCCTCCTGGCTCTAGGAGGAAGTTGCTCTTGAAACCCCCACCTCTGGCTCCAGCTGATACCTGTGGGATGCTGGCAGGACACACAAGTCTGGGAGCCAGCATCCCTTCCAGGTCTTGCTCAAAGCTGCAGGCACCAAGCGCTGCTTGTGCTGTGACAGCCAGGGCCAGCACTGCTGGAAGTTTTCTGGCTTTGTTTAGGACTGATGTTGAACACAGTTCAGAGCAAAAACAAAAAAAAAGGAGAACCCACGCTTACTGCCCCAAGAGATCAAACTCTGCTCTTCCAGAGCACATATTTTGGGGGCAGGGAGGCAGGGGACCATCTTGCTATTTAAGACCTGTCATGTTGAAACATTCACAGAGACACTGATCCTTTTGATAAAACAAGAGAAAACCTTTGTGGTGAAACTAATGCAGCTGCGGAATAATCGTACTAATTAGCTGCTCAAGACAAGTCATTGACTGTGATACTTGTAAAAAACACTCCCTTTTCAATTAAGGGTGAAGCATTCTCACATCTAAATCCAGCAGTTTGTTTTCTGGCTGCACATCTGAACCACTTTCACATTTCCAAACCGAAGAGATGCTTCATTTCCATGACCAAGATAGTTATAGATCAGTGGTCTCCCAATTGTTTTGATTATACATTCCTACTAGCAATGTCTGAACATGCATCCCCAAAATGTTTACTTATTTATTTATGAACTATATACATGTATTGCTGAAGTGCTTATATTTTCTTTCTGCTCACTAATAACACTGTGCATCCCCCCTCGGAGACCACTGTAATACATGAGGAAAAAAAAGCCACCCAAATGCTGCATTCAGGAAAGGATTCATTCTTCTCATGTTGGAAAAAGGCCAGTTTTGTACCACACTTGTCAGCATTCTCATTTGTGTGCTACTGGCAATTTTTACAGATACCTAATGTTGCAGAATTGGTAACCCAGCAGTTCCTCCCACCTTCTTTCATTTTGAACTGTTTCTCCGCCTACCAAAGCCAAGTGTGCTGGAAACCATCTCAGAACTTTTCTATATACAAAAGTGTTGGTGAAAGAGAGGGAGCAGGAAGGAGAAATTATTTCCACAGCATTTCAAACAGCTCCTGCCAGGAACCTCATCTTGCTCATGCAACTATTTTACCTACTTGCACTAAGTCCTTCCAGCTTCCACAGGTGATTCAGGGCTCTACTGTTGATCAGAAATTGTAAACAAAAGCTTCAAGTATTGTGTCTTTTAATGAGATAACAGCCTTAGAAAATGCTGTTCTTTAGGGAAAATTCTTCCCCAAAGGGCAAAGATCCTCCCAGGCTTTATTTCCTCTGCAATTCTGCTCAGTATTTCACATGGCAAAGAGGCAGACAAACCCTGAACACAGAGAGTATGGACAGCCACATGCTGCCAGACTGCAGCTACTGCCACAGAATCATGGAATTGTTTAGGTTGGAAGAGATCTCCAGGATCATCAGGTCCAACCATTAACCCAGCACTGCCAAGCCCACCACTAAACCATGTCCCCAAGTGCCACATCTATGTATCTTTTTTATACCTCCAGCAATGGTGACTCAACCATCTCCCTGACAGGCTGTTCCAGTGCTTGACAACTCTTTCAGTGAAGACACTCTTTGTAATGCTCAATCTAAACTTCCTCTGGCACAGCTTGGGGCCATCTCTTATCCTACCCTTAACTTACTGGGAAAGGGAGATGGGCACCCAACCATCACATCATCAGTGCAGGTGAGCTCAAATAATGCTTATTCTGGGATAAAAGCTGCTGCACAACACCTGCCTGCCTAACCAGATGCTTCTGTCACAAGCACTGGGAAGGAACATGGACAGATTTCCTGTTATTTATTCCCAGGTGTCTGCAAAGCTCCTCCTGTGTGCATGACAGTCTCCCCACACCAGCATTCCTTCCACCCACCATGAGTGGCACTGATCAAACATAGAAAACACTTTGAAGCTTTGGTATCTCATCCTCTAAGTCTGTCCCATGCATCACACAGGTCATTCTCCCATCCAGCTTCTCCTCATCTTCCCATGTCTCCTCATCTCCTCAAGCACAGAATAGAAGGAACAGATGGTTTGGGTTTCATGACCATATACCTCCATAGAGCAAACAGGAGGGTTGTCAGAAACTCACTTTTCCAACCAAAGAAGCGATTAAAAACTTGCTATTTCAAAAGCTTCATCCAGAGAGTTTTGAAAATGGTTATTTTTAAAGCTTCTTGACCCTTACATGCTGGTGCACAGGCAGATGCCCTGTGCCCACGCTCAGTGCCATGCACCACAGAACAATCCTGAGTGGACACGTGGATCCAAAACTCCCCTACACGAACTGATTCACCCCCAGATTACGTGGAGCCAGGAGCAGAGCCCACACACAGCTAATACACGATGCAATTCAGATACTTCCTGCAAACAGTTTATGGAAACCATCTAATTGCAATAAATGAAACGACTCATCCTTTTAATTGACACATGATTAAACCAGTTATCCATTAGCACTCTAATAAGCACAGTGCAATACAGACTGGGAGTTATTAGTTATGTGTCATGAGCCAATCCAATTAATCATGAAGTGATAAAGCTTTATTAAATAGTTTAAATTACATATCCTTTGCACAGATGCCTGGGAAATGTTAGCGACTGCATACATGAGTTATTATGCAGGTAGCCATTACATAACATAAGGCAACTGATCACATTAAAATCAAGTTTGATTTTGCTGCCATCAACCCACAGAGACCATAACCGACCATAACCTTCCCGCATGTTTACTGATTATTTTATCTGTCTCCCTAGGCATAAAGACAAACTCATCTTTCGTTGGACAGTTTTGTTTTCAGATTCTATAAATTGATCAAACAAATGCTCTGGTTCACATGCATTAGTTATGACTTATCTGATGTACAAGCATTATTTTGCACTATCTATGCATTGATTAAGAAACCTCTCTGAAGACTTTGAACTAAAAAAAACCAAAAACTTAACTTTGCTTTTTAACTTTAACTATTTTTGAATATTTCTTTTAAAAGTCTCCAAAGTAATGCATCTTAGACAAATTAGACAAAGACCCTCCAAAGCCACTTGTTCTGAGCAGGATGGACTACCCTGCTCTTAATTGAGAAATGGCACATATGAGGGAGGCTGCTGCTCTCTTCCCTCCATTCATGCCAACTGTTAATGGGTTAGTCCACTGAGAAATCAGCCAAGAAAAGCAGTTTTAGGACCTCAAGAAATCCACTGAGCTGCACCAGATCTCAGAGGAAAGAAATAACACTGGATTTAAATGCTTTTGTTTATGTCTTACCCTTATCTCCTTCATAATTATTCACAGAGAAAATAAAGGCATCCACATTTGAGCTGTAATGTTGACAACCTCTCATCTCCTTGTTTTAAAGATTAAGATTGTTCTATGCTATAATGGTGGCTACTTAAATACTTGACCTCCAGAAGACATTTTCAGATGAGACCACCACACAGCTCCCAACACCACTCATACAAAATCACTAGAGTTTCTTCAAAATTAAAGTTGATTTGCACAAATTCTGTTTTCAATCTCTCTACCAAGCAGCAAAACCTCAAGAAGTTTTTAGTTCCCTGTACTGTAGATGTGGCTGAAGCAACACAGCAGGTCAGCCATGCTGTTTGCCTCAGAAAGAAGTGACAGAAAACTGAAGAATAGCAAAAGAAAAAAATAAATGCAAGCAGAAGCCAGATGGCACGCACAACCACCACTCCAAAAAAAAGTCTAATACAAAACACAGAAAGTCCACAAACAATAAAAAATTACCCTACACAATCCCTTTTCCCCTTCAGCCAAGGTAAGGGATTCCAACTACTACAGCATTTTCCCTGGAGCACTTTGTACTTCATTCCTAACATTTAATAATTGATTGTGGGTTACAGCGACGCTGCGCTCACCGCCAACTGCCTGGCGCTGCTTGAAGTATCAATGCAAAAAAAACAAGCCCAAGATTTGGCACCCTCCTACGTCCTGACTTGCCAAGGACAAAGCAGTTACAAAAACGGTGTGGAGACCTTTATCAGCTTTTATAATAAAGCCAGGACGACTTTTCAGGCTCCTACATGAAAGGTTTCCGCACTTGAAGGTTACATGTTTAAAGAAATAAGCTGCCTGCCCTTGCTCCATCATCAAAATAAATGTTTTCTATGCCTCCTAAATGCTTTTGTATCCTGACCTGCACTGCTTGCCCTGCACCATGGGCTGCAGCCACAGAACAGAACACAGCCCACGAGGCACCCACCCATCTGCCTGGATGCACTGAGTACACCTGGCTGGGGAGGGAAGGCAAAACCCTGCAATATCCATCCACCATGCACACCTACTACACCAAGGAGATAAGGGCTGAATTTCAAATCAAATTATTTCAGAGGATCAACCTGCTTTGAAAAAAAAAATTAAAAAACACACACATACAAAACCCACAAACAAAAATATTCAATCCTCAGCTAAGAAATTTTAAGTTGTTGTACACCATGTAGTAGTTTTCCATTTTTCTTCCTGTCTTTAAAACACACCTTCACAAGTGGCTGAACATAATGCTTTCTGAACTTAATGAAAACCTCTCTCATGACCCAGGAGCACTCAGTAAATAATTATTAAGCTCTGGAGGTGGCTTTTGCATGAGTGTTGACTTAATAAAATGCCGTAAGTTGATCTGCTTGAATGCCCATTTACTTGGGGACACAGCTTGCAGTATAGCCTGGAAAGCTTGATCTTGTCCAGATTAAGGAACAAGGTAAAATTAAGAGGTTTGATCCAGAAGCTGCAAAGGTCACATTTTACAATCCCTTACTACCATTGCTGATAAAAGGGAGATGAAAAATTGCAAACCTAAAGTATCCTCAAAGATTTCCATATTACAACAGTGATAATACACCAAGTCTTTTTACACAAACTGAACCTCTGTGAGCCCAAATCTGCGGTTTTGCCATCAAGTTTCAGAACAGAACTAGAGACATACGTATGTATATATATTTAAACAGAGTCTTCCCCTCCTGAAAGTCATCATCAGTAGCTGAGCTGATCAGCCCAGCTGCTGTGGCTCTGCAGAGGACAGTGGTCATCCCAAGCACAGCAATCCTCAATTCCCAGAGCACAACCTCCACCGCACCAAACCAACCCCGGCAAAGCATCACTCACAGACAGGGGCTGTCAAAGGAGCAGGGCACGAACATCTGAACAGCTTCCATCTTTCCCCCCAAATTTGGTGTCCAAGGGCTTTGCTGAGCACCCCCGGGTGAAAGCCAAGCAGCGTCCGGGCCGGCCGTGTCTCCAGGGGAGGCTCCAGATAAGGACCTGGCAACTCCAATCCCCAGGGAGCAGCGGCTCCCGGCACTGCAGACCTGTGCAATCCAGCACCTACCGAGGAGAAAACAACGGGCTGGAGGCAGCACGGCCGGGGGGTACCACGAAAGAACTCCAGAACAGCCCAGGAGTTTGGAGCCAGCATCCTGCCGCATCCTGTCTCACCTGCATGGGAGCGCCGCGCAGCCTCCGGATGGGCACCTGGATCCGCGGGATTTGGGGTAAATTCCCGGCACTGCCGGGGGCTGAGCGGATCCCAGGGGCTGCACCACCCTCGCAGCCCCGCAAGGAATGGGAGAAACCGAAGACACGGGCTGGCATTGAAAGCACTTCTCCCATTCATTAATTAAAAGGGGTGTGATCAGGCCATTAACACCATCAGTGGATAAGGGCTGTCTGTAACAGCACCTTTTCTCACGATCTTTATCACCAAAAAGATGAAGGGAAAGGGTGGGTGCAAGACAAATTTGTTTTCTGGGATGTAACTTCTTCGCGTTCGAGGTTCACCTAGGCAAACCTCCTAGGAACCACTGGACATGCATCTCTCAAGAGCCTGAACTACATCTGTAGCGGTACAGAGCCGATGTGACAGGGCACACACCATTTCCCCAGCTCCACCTCTGCTCAAACAGGCTGGAAAAGAAAACACAACTATAAAAATACCTCAAGCTCCCAAAATTGTCCTATGAAGGGCTAAAGGAATTTAAAATGTAGTTGACTGCATTACCTGATATTGGTTTGATGCTTTTCCTCAAAGTTTTGAAGTTTCCATCACAAACTTAGAGAAAATATTGCCAAAAAATAAAAGAGGGGAAAAAAAGACATGACGCAGATTTGACTTTCATTTAAAAGTCTGACCTTGTTAAAGGCTTTTTGAACCATTTTTCAGACAACACATCTATGGGCACTTCCCTCTCTAAAGGGCTCTACACAAATTTGCAAAACAAAAAGCCAGATTGCTAGAACAACCAAAAGGTGATAAAAGAAAAAGGGAGGAGATAAGGCTCCACTAGCAATCTCTGTAGTTTTTGATTTTGTAATGCAGAATTTACCTTTTTTAATCTGGGTAAACAGTGATGATAACACTGTCGCTGACAGGGAAGATGACGTATGACCACCACACTTTTTGATACTTTACAACTACACGGGGCCCAGGTCTGGCTTCACAGCACCTTGCCATCGTATCTTGGTTTAGAAATTATCAC
Organism: Passer domesticus; assembly: GCF_036417665.1. Lineage (NCBI taxonomy): Eukaryota > Metazoa > Chordata > Aves > Passeriformes > Passeridae > Passer > Passer domesticus. The sequence goes on along the minus strand of NC_087482.1, from coordinate 41,938,320 downwards.
TTCCACAGCTGGATAGCAAGTTTATTCACAGAGGCAGTTTTCAGCAGAAGACAAGGGTCAACCATGTAGTGCCCACAGCCTGTATCCATAATTCAAATGCCCAGAGTTCTTCCCAACTAAAAATAAATGGTGTCCCTCAAGGCTTACCAGGACCAGCAACCCCCAGCCTAAACCCTCCCATTCATCCAAGGTTTTCTGCTTATTGACTCCACTGTTACAGCACTATTCAAGGCTTTCCAAAGAGGATGAGGCAGCTGGAAGCATCATCTCCTGCAGATGACACCCTCGCTCTGGCATGCTGAGCAAACAGGATCTTGAGGAGCAAAAGGGAAAGTGTTTATGAAGATTTGTTTTAAATGATTAAGAATCCCAAACAGTCATGATGAGAACCACACAGTGAATTCTGTGCTCGGTATGTCAGCATTGTCAGCACGTAGGACTTGCTCACAACACTAAAAACAACATGCAAGGGAACAAACAACCCATCACTGTGATGATTGTAACATTAAACCAGTCTTGGACAGATATTATGCAAACTCTCACTTCAGTCTCTAGCCACAGCACTAGCTGTTCATTACTGGACCTGATCTGATCAGTAAATGTCTTTAGCAACTCTTCTTTCTAACAAAGCAATTCCCCAGGCTGCATAAACCAATTCCTCAGCGTCCACATGCTCGGAACAAACTTCAATTTTAGAGTCCCTTAAGCACTGCTCATGTTTCTTCTACCTTTTTATCTATTTGTGGAAAAGTTATTGGGGCAAAGAGGGTTGTGCAAGCTGAACTACTCGGGGTGGGAGTAAAAAAGCCCTTATTCAGCAGCAAGTTACTTTACCAACCGCTTGGATATTTACACTGCAATTGCAGGACAGATGTGCCAGACTTGCTGCCTTGGGTTTTCACAGCACAGACAGGAAGGTGGGATAAGCTACAGCTGTCCACGTAAGGAAGCATTAGTGATGTTTACAAACTTGCTAATTGAGGCAAAGCAAAACAGAGGAATTGCCCGACTGCAAACAACTAAAGGCAGGCGGCCTTCAATTCCCTGGCTTAGGCCACTCTGTGCCCCCACAACATCCCTGACATGGGAGAATCCCAAACTAAGGCTCCTGGAGGAAGAAAACCTTCTCAGTTCATCAGGCATCATTGCTATGCTGTCAGCAGCATCCTCTGTACAGGCACGCCCAGTAAAGAGCCCCTCTGTCACCAGGCACCTCTCCCAAACCCAAGTTTGGGGATTCCCAAAGTTGGGTACAGATTCTGTGTGCTTACAACCTCAGAGTGTGCACTGTGGGGCAGGATGGCTGAGGCAGGACAGTGCAAATATTTGGAGGGACCTTTTCACCTGCCACGCAACAGCTGTAAATTCTGTTTTAAATCTGCCACATTTGCAGGAACTGCAGTCTTTCACAGAAATATTTGGCATTGATTTAAAGCCTTCAGCACTGGGGAACTGAATCTCCAAGGACTATTATGGAAATTCCTCCTCTTCCCTCATCAAAATAATTCTGCATCTTGTTTCAAGCCAGAAACTGCTCATGAACATCGGAGAGGGAATAAGGAAAATAATTACTTAAAACATGGGGTCACACGTAAATAAAAGAAATATCAAATGAAAACCATGGTACAGAATGAAGTCTTGTTCAAAATAAAAACATGCAAACAATTTATACTTCTTGATTTCATAAAGTCAAAAATATATACATAAAGATCCACCCTAACCTATTTATAGGTCTTTTAACACCTCAAATATGACCCTGCTAATACACAGCCTTAATTTAATTTTGCAATCACCCTTCTGCTCTGCATGTCTTATGTTGTATCTAAAATGCACAAGCACGTCTGAAAGAGGAGACAGGAAAAATCTTCAGAAATAACTTCATGCTACCAAATACAATCTCAAAGATTAACACGGCTGCTGAGTTTCTAGAAAATGGGATTTTTCTCAAGTAAAACTGTACAGCACAGCCCATGCTTTGCACAGTTCAGTGACAACTAAGCCATGTTGTCCATTTCACTTGTAGCAGGAACACCACTTCTTACTTTTCAAAATACATTACAGCCCTTGGTTTACTTTTGGAAAAAGAGCAGCCAACTCAAAACTATTTACAAGCCTTTCTGTCAGACCCTCCTAATCTGTTCTGCACTGCCAGAAGCACAGCACTTGAATGGCTATTTCTGTTCAAAGCTATATTTGTTGTGGAACTACTGCAAACTCCTGAATCATGTAAACAGAGTCAAGAGCCAAAAAAATGTTTCACTGGACTTGAAGTTCACATCTGCCTTAGTTACTAGGACAAAAAAATAAAGGCAGGGCTTAGCTTATAACCAATAAATCCTGCAAAGACTACAGTTAATCACGCATTCCTGCAACAGGGTTTTGTTTAATCTGGTTTACTTAGCATTTATGACCTTGGCAAAGTACCTGCTGGAGCACCCACCATTGTTGTGGAGCAGCATTTCACACCTTCTGTTATTTTAGGCTTCAGCAGGCGACTGTACAGTGCTACATTAGTGAGCCAGGTTCATAAACATGCAGCAAAGTCACCTGGAAATGATGTGCAGCTCCAGACTTGCTGGAGCCCAGCAGCCAACTGTACTGCTGTCCCTAAAAAGCAGTATTGTAGCAGCTCTCAGTCAGGACGTGCAGCTGCACCTTTGGGGGAAACATGCTGCTGGAGCAAAGTGGCCCTGCCACTTCTTCATCCTCTTGGCTCAGAAAAGGCAGTGCTACAAACCCTGCCTTCACCTCAGCTACCAGTGTGGAAGAAAACTTCACCTTCTCTGCACTCACCATCTTCTATTCCTCATGATCCTCCTCCAGCAGGAACAATCCCCAATATTCCCAACACGCTGGAAACAAAAGGCAGGCCAATATTCCCAACAAGCTGGAAACCATGAAAACCCCCAAAACAACAACGAAAACCCACAGAGATGCTTGATCCCAAGTTCCCACAGATGACATTGATCTACCACTTTGGGAAGGGACCAGTTCTGCCCAGTGGTCTTTGGCACTGTGGTACTGCAGGCAGGAGGACAAGCAGCCTGTGCTTGGATAAGAATGGGACATCACAGATGGATTAAGGAAAACAAAAAAATGTTTCCATCATAACCCACATAAATCTGGATTAACCTGTAGTAGCTTTTTTTTTTTCATACAACCACTATTGAATTCAGAAATTTAGTGGCTGCCTGATGCTTAGTTGCCAATATATATCTAATACACTGAAAATATTTTTGCCTTCCACATTCAGGAACTGCAATTGGCTTTACAAGTATTGAGGGGGGGAAGGCTTTTTTTTTTTACAAACTCCAGAACAAACAAGATTCTTTTCTATTATTTCTTGTTTTTAAAAGCACATAATGCAAGTATAAATGGATAACAGCTTTTATCATCCATCTTACCATAGTTTATTTTTGTACAAATCTTGAACTTCATCTTCAACGAAGATATTCTACCTCAAAAGCGTTATACTTCTGTGCCAATTCCCTTCACACAGCTACAACCTGGCTACAGAATTCCTAATCTTAGTAGAAGGATATATATTTAAATTCGCCTTGAATTGGCACTACAGACTACTTAAAGTTGCATTAAAGCCAGTATTATCCTCCACACACTTTCAGAGTACCAAAAATGAACATCAGCTCTCAATGCCAGAGTCAGTCAATTAACACTTGCACAGCCAAAGCACTTTGAAATCCTATACACAAGCTGCCAAAACAAACCCCAAAATAAAAACAGCCAAGAAAACAACCCCCATGCCTGGACTAGGGGAAGGCAGCTTCTGAAGGATTTCTCATTTGGCCAGCTCCCAGACATCTCCCTTTCCACACTAGATGGAGCTTTGTTCCCTCTTCCCCAGCTGTCTGGCAGAGCCCTGAGCTGGGATAAAAAGGGTAAAGAGGCAAAGGGTGAAACAGCAGCGTCACCCCAAATAAACAGCCTGCAGCAGTGGCTACAGAACAGCAAGACACCAGCCAGGACCTGGGCTCTCACCCTGCCCTCCTGGCTCTCTAACAGAGCCCTGTTTTGCCATTTTTGAAGAATGGAAGATTTCAACAATCCCAAGTCCCAATCCATGCTGAGCTTCTACCAGCCTTTACCATGGCTGCAAGGCACTGCCTGAGCTCACACCACAGTCAAATTACACTTCTTTTCCTCTCCATATAAAGGGACAACATTTAAGTTTATTACCAGATTACACACCTGAATTGCTCACTGGCTTTCCTGCATCCCTCTTCATATTCCCAGTTATTTTCTTTCAAAACAAGTTCTTCCAACTCTTCTCTATTAACCTGAAACATCTGTTCCGAATGTGTCTGCTCAGGCTCCAGCCTTGGATCCACTGACATTTCGGGGAAGCAACTCATGGATAAAATTCCCCTTGATTTGTATCTGCTGGATTTGGTCTGTATTGTTTCAGATCACAGGTCAAGAGAAACAGCTCATCCTTCTGGTGAGCTGCCACAGCTCCATTAGGATCTCTCAAAGCACAACAGGATATGGTACATCATCTGTATTTCCCTGATGAATTTAAACTCAATGGGATTGAGAGGAGCCCAGGGGAATGAGTCACTCCCGATGTCAGAAGTGGCCAAGCACTGCAAAGCACAAAAAGCAGCAGCCTCAGGCTATATCAGACAAGGCAATGCCAGAGAGGATGGAGAAGCACTGTGTCCCAAGTGCAAAACCTGTGTGTGCCTTGTGGGCAAGGGCTCCTGCTGGGGCAACGTGCTCAAGAACATGGAGCTAAACTTGAGGGGACAAGGGAAACAAGCCCATGTTACAGTGGGAAGCTAAAGAAAAGTTTGGAGGTTGACAGGAGTGAGTGTTGCTGTCTATAAATACAGCAGAGAAACAAACACCCAGGAGAGAACAACCCTGGCACATCACCAAGCGATATAAACCAGCCATGAACAAGATTAAATTGGTATCAACAGTCTCATTCTGAGAAGTTCAGACCTGAAACCATTTCCAGCTGGAAGACTGGTGAAGGAACAACATGCTCCTTTGCAAATAAAGACTGGTTGCCTAATCAAAGTAGGTCACTGTGGAATAAAGCAGCCAGCAATGAATAGCAGGACACAGAATCACAGAATCAATAAGGTTGGAGAAGACCTTTAGATGATCAAGTCCAACCTTTGACCAGCCACCACCTTGTGAACCAGAACGGAGCACTGAGTGCCATGTCCAGCCATTTCCTGAACACAGAAGATGCCCTGCAGCCAGAGGCTCCAAAAGGACAGATGCAGAGCAAAGCAAACTCTAGCAAAGCAGACGGATCTGAAGTAGTGCTGGAATATTGCACACAACAGGAGCTCTTGCTTTCACATACACTGTGCTGGATTAAAGCAGTAAATAATACCTCAAAATGCAACCCCTCCTTTCTAAATTAAAGATTAGAGGCTCCCCCAAAACAAACAAACTCAAGAAATAGGTACTACAAAAAAGAGACATCCTAAAGTAGACAGAAGGCATGCAGGGCAGGGGGTTTCATCCAGAGCAGATTTAAGAGGGATACCTTTAGCCACCATCACCCACAATGACTTCCATCACAAGGCTTCAGAGCAGAGCCCCTTGGGGACACACAGCCTGGGCAGTACAGACAGAAGGGGAAACCACACCTCTAAACCCCAGAATGCTCCATCCTCTGTAGCCAACAGCCATGTCCTGTTATCCTACTCAGCACTGACAAGGAACACAGAACTGAAGCTGAAGCTGCCAGGCTCTTACAACACCTGCTCACAGGCTTAGAAGAGAAGAACCTTTCAGTTTGCTACAGCAGCATGAAAACCCAAACCTCTTACAGCCTCTAACAGTTCAACACCCTGAACATGCCATCCAAAATTTCCCCTGAAGTTCAAGAGTGGAGCATAATGAAAACACCTTCACTGACCATGTTATTTCCAGCCTGGGAACAAAGAACTCCAGCCTCCGGTGCGCTTTTAATACAGGCTAATTTATTCTGAAAGAAATAATAATTAAGTACACAAAACCAAAGTATGGAACCTGAAAAACACCTTCCTGTCTGGCAGAGCAAGTGTTTTCTAAGGACACTTACACTAGCTCCTGCTGCTAAAATCGTTTATTAAAAGTAACTCGGGAAAAGCAAAGATGAGCTCAAAAACAGGCAGCAATGCTAAGCTGAAAAAGTTACACTAAAAAAAAACCCAAAGGAGATCAAATGCATTAATATATTCGTGTGATTAAATTAAGTCCATATCCAAGTTGTTGAAACTGTAGTCTTTAATATTTGAGTGGTTATATATGTTTTTAAAAATCTTACAAGTGCTAAGTACTACTGAAAAACCAGCACATTAAATCTTTACAGCCTGGGATTGAGAAATTCCCTGAAACAAGAGGAAAAAAGCCCTAGGCAAAAAACCATAATAATCAATTTTCTCCACCCATCCCACCACATGCCGCTGCAGAACCAGCATCAGGTAAATTGGGGATTGCAGAGTCAGCCAGAATAAAGCAGTTCCCAGGCCAAAGGGCTTTCAACCAGGTCCAAGACCTTGGTACTGTGGTGGCCCAGGACAAAAAATGCAGATGAAGCATTAGCAAGTGCCAGAAGGGAGGTGCTGACACCAAAACCAGCCTGAGAGTTACTTCTTCAGGTAAGCTGTACCACTCCTTAGTTAAGAAAAACCTCAACATACTACCATTAAAAATAAAAAGGCAATAAAAGGCTACTGAGACTCCAGTGAATGTTAGAGAGGGTGAAAAAAAAGCCCTTTCCATGTCCACATGCAAGTAACAGCTGGAGATAGGAGGGATGGGCTGAATAGCCTTAGCCTGGTGAAAAAACAGGTTTTAAGCACAAAAACTCCCAGATTTATCATTTTCTCATTGCATTATTCAACAGCAGCATCATTTTATCAACCTCTCAAATCCTACCCTCCAAGAAGCAATACACAAGGGGTTTTCTATAAGGTTTTCCATAATCACTGCAGCACAAAAGAAAAAAAAATATGTTGGCAGAAAACTGATAGGTTTTCTACAGCAAAGTCCCTCTTTATAATTTTTCATTTGAGATTAAATGTAATAAGTTCCTTAGGACTAAAAAAATACGTAAATCTAAGGTGGATCCCAACCTGCAGGCATTTTTTATCAGTTAACATTTCACATGCAAAAAAAAATGTAAACAGTGAAGTTCAAGCCAGAACAAAGTTCTTCCCTCATTCAATTAAAAACATGAATATAACTATTTATCCCAAAATAGTTTGAGCAATCTGGTCTAGTAGAAGGTGTCCCTGCCCACGGCAGGGGGGTTGGAACTGGATGATCTTTAAGGTCCCTTCCAACCCAAAGCAATCTATTATTCCAGGATTCCCAGTGGTGTTGGGAAGCTATGGATGCATGGGAAGAAGACAAGGAAATGAAAAGCAAAACAAAGTGCCTACAGAAAACAGATTTAAAATTGTATTTCCGCATGGCAACAAAGAAACAGGCTGCTTGGAAACACCCATTTCTGTTTAACATAATGGTGGTGGGAATTCCTGCCAAAGTAAACTTCAAAAATTTGTTTGCCACGGAGGAAAACCGAGCAAGCTGGAGTTCTGTGTGCAGAATCCTGTTTCAAGAGGGTGAAGGTTTCTTTGTTCCCTCTAGTGCCAGGTCACTTCAAACTTTTGTGCCTACATACTTTATTATGCTTGCAAAACCTTCAAAATGATAAAAGGAAAGAGAACTAGAAGATGAAAAATTTTAATAACCCACTCCTAAAAACCAAAAAGGCCTTCCAACATGCCACGTGTAAAAATATCATCAAGTTTGACATCTTTCTTATTCCATCAGTCTACTCCCAAAAGTCTGGCATCTTTGAAAGCAAAATATTATTCACGCAGGGCAGAGAGAAGGTTTGTTTTTTTAAAAAATGTTTGCATGAAATTCAGGAAAAAAAAAAAAGCATTTACAACGTTGTTGCAAATTACATAATCTGTCCTCTTAGATGTCAGTTTCTGGACATTAACAACCGTAGCTACAGATAAGACCTTTTATTCAATTATCATGCTAAATTTCACATTTCTGTAAGCAGCACGATAAAGAAGCTCAGTGACTCCTCCCCTGCTTATCTGTTATCCCAGTATCATTTCTGACACTAGAAAAGTAATTGCAACTTTCTAGGTTGTGGCTCAGCTGCCCCAACGGATCTCTGTGCACTAACAAGAGTTACAAGAGTTTTCCTTCTGCATCTCTCCTTTCCAGTTAGGTCTTCTGCAATTCCATGGTTTTAAGTTTGTATCTTCAGCACGCAGACATGTGGGCAAACAGCAATTCCTGAAATTTGTTACTTACTCAAGATATTTCTCATGGTATTCGTCATGCCAGCCTCAGGATGAAAACTCAAATTGCAAATCAGGCTTTTAACTGCTGCAGGATTGGGGAGAAAAAGAGGCTGGTTGAGATTTTTACACAGCAACTCTCACAGACCACTTAATTCCAGCATTAAATTCAGGTATGGATTCAGCACATCACAACCAAACTTAGGTGGGACACGGTCCCAAACCCAAGGAAATCAACAGCAGTATTTCATTCTGACTTCCCACAGAATCTTCGGGCACAGCAGAGCATTTTGAGCCAAAAACCTGCCTGCCCTTGCTGCACCTGAGGACACTGCCCTCGCAGGCAGTGCGGATCCCCCAGTGTACAGAGCCAGCTCTGCAGTCCACAGCATCTGCCACAGAGCAAACCCTGACCCAGCTGGCTGCACATGAAAGCACATGCAAAAGGTCCTGTGCATGCTTGCTCAGCTGGTTTGAAAAAGAAAAATAAATGAGCGAGAAAATATTGGAGCTTTTTGTGGTTCCAAGTCAGGCTATTTCTCTATTTTATTCCTACCTGGGCCAGGAGGAGAGAGGGAAAACTAAAACAAAATGATCATATACCACTGCTGCTTCTCCATCTCTGCCAGCCAGCTGCAGGAGCTGACGTGCAGGCACAACCCCAGGCTGGCACCAGGAGGGACAACTGCTCTGTGGAGCTCTGCTGCAGCTCGGAGAAGAAAAAGACCAAGGACTTACCCAGGGGATTCATCCTTCCACGTTTCAATCCAAGGCAAGGCAAGAGCTCCCTGGGACCTGAGCTCCTGCTGGCCACAGAACCAAGACTAAACAGAAAGGTCTCAGTAAGCACTGGCTTCCAGAAACTGCACTTCCACTCCTACCATCCACCTCCTAACCCTGCTGCTGCATTTGTGGCTGCCTTTGTTAGAACACTTCTGCAAATGAAAACAGATGAGTAACTATTGCTGCTTTAGCAAACTCCCAAGCCCATGGTCACTAATAATAGCTTTGTTCCTTTTATTACTAAACAAAACCAAAAAAAAAAAAGTTTAAATGCTTGTATAAAATGCACATTGCTGAATGTTTTCTTTCATTGATCCAGGGCCGTTTCCCCATATGAGCTTAGGCCCAGGACTCTGGAACAATTTCTGTGATCAACATGATGTGGAGCAATCTCAGGCTGTTCAAAGGGGCTTGCCTCAAAAAAAAAAAAATTAAAATCACGTTTTGTGCTCCTTCATTTGAGACACTGTGAGTTCAATTAAAAAATAAATCTGACCAGAGACATTCTTGCACAAACTGGAAGGCAGAGGCAGGTCTGAGCTCCCTGGCAGGAGAGCTGATGGATTCAGGGAGGCAGAGGAGCTCCGGCAGCTCCCAGCTCCTGCCCAGCCCAACTGTGCCAGGAGCAAACAGGTGGCACACAGGGAAAGGGCAGCATGTGGGGAAGAGAAAGTGGAGAAGGGCAAGAAGAGAGGAAGAAAACAGAGAGGGGATGAAGCCATTGCTGTGAAGTGACAGTGGGAGAACGACCGCAGGAAAGCCTTCCCTTGTGTGAGAAAAAGAAACAAGAAAAGCCACAAGAACTACTGTCGGTACAAAATTCTGCTTTTCCTCTCTGCAATCAAATTAATTACAGGAACTTCTTAAAGCAATAAAAATAACAGGGTCACAAATCACCCCAAGTCTGCCACGCTTTATTTGATGAAGCCTCCCACCACACACCTCCTTTGGCCTGGGGTCAGCTGTAGCCTCCTGCTCCTCTCCATGCTCATGCCCCTGGCCAAGCAAAGGCCATGTCTCTCCCCTTCGTTTTTTTGGGGTGCAGGTTTTACACCAATCATGGATTGAAATGTAGCACAATCAAGCCCAAGGCCTCTGTTATCCTACAAATGATGCTGGAAAATGACTCGGTGCCACTCAGCTTTGGCTGCCCATGCTGGAAGGTGAATAGGCATCAAAAAAAAAAAATGCTGAATATTCAAAAGTCCAGCCACAGCATTTTTCCATCCTAAAGGCTCTAGGGGATTTTAGCTTATTAATTTCTGATATTGGGCTGACTGCTGCTGAATGATCCCAAGCACTGCCCGGTGAATGTTTTTTTTCACAGGAAGTAACCAAGTCAAAAGCAGCGAAAGCATCCTCTTGTTCTTGTGTGAGCCCTTTTCTATTATTTTTTTCCTTAGTTTATTTGAACAATAGCACCATGAAACAGCCTACAATAATGACTGTTACAAAATAGGAAGCTGAATTATTAGGCAAGCTCTGTCTGCGTAACTCAATCAGCCCAGGGAGGATATGACAGGCACGACCAAGACAAAGGACTGGACTCTGTGACCCCAGGCATTCTTCAGGATTCTCTTTCTGAGTTATTAAAAGCTGAAGTATGCTTTTGCTCCTTGATTAGAGGCACCATTCATATAAGTGCAGCAGCAAAGCACTGGCATTTCCCAAGAAAGTGGATCACCAAGTGTGCACACAGAAAACAAACACTTTGGAGAGGCTGGGATGGGAACTCTACCCGAAAATAAGGTTCAAAATGGAAATTCCAAATTTAGTATTTAACCTTTGAGCACAGAGGGGATACACACAGAAGGAGAGGTAAATAATGAGGTAGTTTTTAAGCAAACACCCAACACCAGTTTATGCAAACTAACAAAAAATAACTGGTAAAAGTGGTCTTCAAGCAGTTGAAAAGGTTCTTCAATCCTGCCAAGAGCATCATCAGGACCAGCTCTGGAGGGATATATTTTGGACCAGACAACCAGTAACCAAGGGCAGCCACCCACCACCCTGTCATTACAACAACCCCACAGAAACTATGAAAATCAGGTCTAAGTGCTCGGCTGAGCAACGCTTTGGAGCCAACAGCAACACCAGTGACTGAGCAAGAGCAATACAGGAACCTGCAAGTGAATCATTAACGAGCAATGATTTCTCCATTACTCACTGTGGATATAGAGTTACTGTGGGTAAGATTTGTTTCTAAAAAAAGGGAACAAGCCACCAACATGAGCAGTAACACATTCATCAAAGGCCAGCGCAACGTGGGAAGGAAAGAGGAAGGCACAGCTATGGGGAGGCTTTGTCCAGAAGAGCTGCTCATTGAGGAGGGCTCTGTGGAGCACAGCAGACCTGCTGGGAGCAGCATCTCACACCATCCCCTGCCACAGGGTCACACTCAGGGGCTCGGGTCAATTGGGTGTTGATTTTGCATCACACCAAGAAATTATTAACTCATTCTACAAAAGCCATACAGCTGTCAGGCTGCTGATAGAGATCAATAACCAACTACTAAAACGTCAACAGTTTGACCTCTAGGCAAGTGTTTCCATACCCCTTCACCCTCGTTCTGCAGAAAACGCTCCCAGTACATTTTCCCCAAGCATTTGCAGTCTGTGCTACTGAGAATAAGCAACAGGAGAACTGAGCCGACATTCTCAGCCAATCTTTAGGCAAGATTAGCAAGCAATTAAAGCTGTTGTATGAGGAATTTTAAGTGCTCTACAACTTCATGCCAAACAAGAGCTAGTCAAGCACTGGAATTTATTTTTTGCAATTCTGTTCTACACAGAAACAGAGACAAATTTAAAGAAAAGACTTTTTGAAGCGAGGATTCAACCAATTACTAAAACATCTATTAGAGTTTAAATACTAATATATCTGAAAGAAAATCTGCATCAAAAGGGGATGTGCAAGGCTTTACAATTGCTTGCTACCAGAACATTTCAATTTCAACCAAACTGGGGCATTTCAATCTCTTTTTGTCCCTTTGTTGGTAAAGCATAATTAATGGCAATGCTAATTGCACCCCAGCAACTTTGGGTGCAGCACATCCAGGGAACACTTTTGAAGGCCAGAACAGAATCTCAGCCCCAAAAGCAAATGAGAGCTTTGCCATCCCTTGCCTAACACCAGATCCACCAGGACAGGTAGCAGAGAATACAGCTTTTGTCCCAAGAGCTGATTATTTAGCCCCACCTAAAATATCTTCATTAAGCTGCCAGGAAAACAAGATGGAGTAACAGAGAAAGCCACACATTTCATGAGGGAAAGAGTTACAAGATGCTCAAGAGAAAAAGCTTGGTTTTAAGCACAACAGAAAAGAAGGCAGATTTGGGGAACTGTCACCCCCAGCAACAATTGCACAGCTTGCATGGGTCTGACAATAAGGGTTGAAAATAATGATTTTCATAAACACACTCACTGGAGCAGAAAAAGATGTTACAATGAACAAAGCAAGTAAGCAAAGTTAAATATGGTAGGTAAAGCCTGAGGTACAGTTTCAGACTGATCTGCTGTTCACATAAAGAATGCTCGAGTTGAAGATTAGGGGTGAGAAATAAGAAGTCATTAGCTCTTCTTCAAGGTTCATGATTCAAATCTGACAAAACACACACTTCAGTGTTTCCAAGCTTAAAGAAAATTCCAGCAGGGTCACAGAAGTCGCTATTTTTAGCTGGCTTAATCTCTGTGCACTCAAACACAGCTTTTGTACATGCACATATTTTGTTAGCACTTAAATAAAGAAAAAAAAAACCTCTGCTACCAAAAAATTAATCATCCACAAGTTCTGAAAATGCAAATGAGCTTTCTTCTTAATATTAGCTGCTTTTGAGTGAACAGCACTGAGAAGCAGCCTATAGCTTTTCCAGCCAAAACTGCTACCAGAAAAAAACCCCAGGTCCTGGAAAATATTCAGTGACAAAACCAAGAAAGAAGAATGTGGGAAGTTACCAGCAATTAATTTCTTCAATAGGAAACAAACTCTTCCCACCCACCATGTACCTATCAGCACAGCTGAGAATGTTCTGAAACCTGGAACATCCAGGCTGTGAAGTGCATTGGGAAGTGCCCAGCACTGGCACTAGGAAGGAAAAGCAGCAGCCCACAGCCCTGGCACTGCTGAGCCCTCTGACAAAAAGGAAATACCTTAGAAATCAGTGGGCCTGTCTTGGTTCCTTGGCTGGCTGCTCATGCCAAGATGGTTTAGAGCTGGGGCTGTTAGAAGGGCAGAGCAAAGGGGTCCAGAAGACCTTTGGGGGTCCCTTCCAACCCAAATTATTTCTGGTCCAGAAACGGTGACTCAATCCTTGTCTCTTAATTTACTTATCATATACTTAAAAATATTTCGTTCATCTACATTAGAAAGGTCTCAGCCACAGGATCAAGAATGATGTGGCCCAGGCACTGCATCACCCACTGGAAAGATTAATAAGAACATTTATAGCTGCAACAAGACTCTTGATACTCTTCAGTAACTCCTCTGTGCATGTATTGCTGCACAGGCTCTACACAAGTCATTTACCCTCTGGGCCTTGTTGTTAAATTCTTTATTAATCCTTGTAAGTTTGTCTGTTGACCTGCTGTAATTTTAAGAGATTCAGAGATTGAATGTTCATACTAGCCAAACTCTTTTAATAGAATTAACTAGAGATATCATGTAAGCTTTTAATAATGTTGACAACTACTAAAATTCAGTTAGCTGAGCCAACAAGAAACCACTGAAACCTTACACATGTTCTCCTTTCCTCATCAACCACAGAACCTCAAGTGGAGGCAGCAAATTTCCTGACTGCCTTCTTAAACACTAAAGGATCAAATCTGACTGCACTGAGTGGCTGAATTCCCCTTCTTCCTCCGAAACAAGAGTCAGCCTTCAGCAGTTTTCCTGCTCAAGCCCAACACATACACACACAGGTTGTTCATCATACTGCTATTCCACAGCAGTGCCAGTGTCTCAGAGCACTTTTTTATCACCTTTAAGCAAGTTTAGGAAAAGATTATGGCTTGGAGAAGCAGCTTCTTTACTGAACATCAGTTTCAGTTACAAATCCACAATATTGAGTTAATAGTTATTCAGAACTGAAAACAAGAAGTACTAGACCAGTGTATATGCATTGGAAAAAATTAATCAGAATCAGTCAAAATCTCTCCTTGTTAGTTTTCTGTAAGTGGTAGAAATCTTCTAGCAGTCATAATTCATAACCATCCATCACTTCTCTTAAGGTACGCCCCAAGAAAACTTGATGTACATCCAAACTTCTGCAAGCTTGCTCCTTTCTGCTGGATGCATCTTTCATTCTCCCTAAGAGTGCAAATCATGTTCTGGAAAGGCTACAGCATGCCAGGGATTCTTAAAATAGAAAGGCTGTAGCTGGTGATACTGCAAATATAAATACAGCTATTGCTATAGCAGTGGGAGTAACAGCAGTGACATGGACCCAAAGCAGCCCAGTGGCCAAACTCTGCTGGCAAGCAGCCCGTGGCTTCCCAAAACACAAGCGGGAGAAAGGGAACTCACATTGAACTGTCTGAATGGGCATAATGCACACCAAATGAGTTGTGGCAAATTCACAGCACAATCTAACCCTTGGGCTTCAAACGTTTCTAAATTTAGGTGTTTCAGTGCAGGAAGGGAGGTAGGAGAGCTACAAAAATGCTTTAGTAAGGTAGCAGAGCAAGCTGATTGCAGGTCTGTGTAATTTTGACCTTGCTGTACCAAAAAAAAGCATTTGCAGCTGGCAGCTGGGGCATCGCATCCAAGTGCCACTTTGGTATAAGCAGGGAAAAGCACAACCCTGGCTTTCTGTAATTGCAGCTTTAAGAGAAGGATACAAACACCAAAACAAGAACAGCAAAGAAAAAAACTGACTGAGAAAGGCTTATCCACCAAACTAGCAAAGCTTGTGAACCCTAAAGTCTGCTTAAAAATATTAGATGTCAAAGTTATCAAAGCTCACCACCAGTCAGAACTGTGGCCAAGTCTAATATAATAATGTCATGTTTATTTTTGTCCCTGACTCCAGACTAGGTGCTCCAGCTATATTTGTGCTTCTTGTAGCACTTTTAAGGAAACACACACACTGACTGAGCAGAGCAGTAGAGGGTGTCTTAGATGATCTATACCAGACAGCAGCCTTGCTGCATCACCAAGTTAATAAGCAATTTCAGTCAACAGAAACACCAGAGCATATCTTGGGATACACTTTCTCCAAACGCTTTAAAATGACTGTTTCTATTGGACTGAGGACAAACACTATTCCATAGGTTTTGGAATAATTTAGTAAGCCTTGGTTGATAAACTAAAATAAAAAATATTTCAAAAACCATCATCTAATAGGTGACTCAGCCCTCAGACATGTGAAGATGTGGCCAGTGGTCAGAGCCACTTGAGCACAGAGTCCATCTGGCAGTGTCACTCAAGCCACCAGACACTGCAGCACAGACATCTTGACACAGCAAGTCTTCCAAAGCTCCTGAAGGAAACACTCATGATGTCTCCAGCTTCTGCAGAGCACAGGTGGGGAGAGGGGAGACCCCAATGCCCCAGCACTTGCCTCTGATTCCAGCTGCATTGTCACTGACAAGAGCACAAGTATTAATGTCCATGTAGAAAACAAACCAGAAAATCCTACAGAAACCCCCACTTCTCACATCTCCTCCCTAAGTCAGGCTTTGAGCTTCAAGACAGAAAGTTGCCTGCCTGTCTCTATCCTCTTTTCCTCCTTCCAGCTTGGTGTTTCTTACCCCAGACTCAGGATGACAGGCTGCAGATCCCATGAGCTGGACTCGGGCACCCACACAGCAAAGTCATTGTTTGAAGACCCTGGTCAGAGCTTCAAGACTCAAAGGAGATGGCCCAGATCACCCTGGGTCAATCTTGACAGTATTCAGTACAGCTCCTTTGCCTCGCCTAAATATAAAGAAAACCAGGACAGATGCCTGCAGGATGCAGATCCACAAAGCACTTGTTAAGAGCAGCTGATGAACAAACACATTCTGCCCAGACATCAAAAGTTACATTCTTATAATAACAAAAAGCCATGTGCTGGCAGCCACGCCAATCACAGGGCATGAACAATTCCAGAGTTTGCAAGGAGATTTTTTCTTTAGATCAACAGCAACACTGAGAAGGGAAAGCACAAGCTTTTAGCAGACAAATTGTTCATTAGGCTTCCTGGTGCTCACAGCACTCACAGCACCACCAGGCTCCAAGGCACACCTTTTCGGTTTTGGTATTTCTCACACAAGACAGAAGGAGGGCACAGGACAAAGGCATTTCTCTCCTGTGAGCTCTGCATGGTTATATTCCAGTTCCAGCATCTACAATGTCACAAGATTAAGGAAAACTACCAAAGTATCAGAAAACGCTTTGATTGATGGCTGACCAAATCTAAAATACCATGAAGTGCATTGGTGTTCCAACAGCATGTCAACATGTGGATCGTCCTTAGCAACACAGTTTTTTCACATGCTACTGGTTGCATAAACCAAGAAAAATGCTGCTATTGTGGAAGAACTGAGATGTTTCTATGGTAAAGTTCTTAAGGCATTAATTGATTCATTTCCACTGCATTTTTCAGAAGCCCGGTTCTTAGATGCAAAGCTGACTGCTTAAATTCTATTAATCTTGGGGAGGGAAGGGGTGGGTGGACAGGAAATAATAGTTTAGGAACAGAATAGAAAAATGTAATCAAGCCTCAGCTTCCAATTCAGTTTTCCTTTGCTGTATAATGGGAACATGCAAATTCAAGGCTGGATTCCTCCTCTTCCACGACAGAAGCACAGCAAGGCTTTAACATCACTGGCATCATGCAGCACAGCCCTCATGCTAGATCCTGGTTACCCCACTTCTAGCCACACAAGCAAACAGTTCTGAGCAAACAGGCAGAAATAAATCACAGTGAGATGACAGCTACAAAGCACACATTATGGTTAGTTTGGGTCATGGATATAGGGATTAATGGATAGCAAACAGAGGATAAAAGAAAAAAAGTGACAGAGAGGTCAGAATCCCTTGTCACCCTACCCTGAACACAAAACAAACTCATATCCTGCCACAAGTGCTTGCTCTCCACCCTAGCCTGGTCTCAAAAGTGGACAGTTAGCAAAATCCTTACAATTTCCACTTTTGAACAATAAGCTCTTAATACAGAGAGCAGCCTCTCCTTGTCCTGCAAGCTGAATTTCTAACTACTACTACCATTCTCTGTTTTTATATTATTTTCCTATCCTTTGCTCCTCAAATTAACTAAGTTCACAAAACAAGAGTTGTGGGGATCACCCTTGGGTTTGTGCTGTACAATACACTATACAATAGAGAGGTATTGCTGGGATTCCTTTATACTGTGAAAATTCAAATATCTAGCTGACACCTACAAAGGTACAGAAATTTAATTTCTTCAATAGTAAAAAGAGAGGGCAGAGAATAAAGTGAAGAAAATATAACGCCAAAGGAAGAAGGCAGCACAAGAAGCCTTCTCCTTCAGGAGAAAAGGGCACAGGAAAATGCAAGAAAAAAAAGAGATGCAGAGAAGAAGCTGTCAGGACAGAGTCAGTGTCAGATTGTGAGGAACATTCCCAAGAGATATGGCACAGGTGGAGTCTGAAACATCAGCAGCATGAGAAAGGTAGGAGATAGGGCAGCTGAGGTAAGAGGCAAAAAAAGACAGGGCCAGGAAAGTGTGGAGAGCACAACTGAGTATCACTGTAGTAAAGATGGAGGAGTAGCTGAAGGGTGTATGTAGAGATAGACAGATGGGACAGGAGATCAGTATTTACAGGCTCAGGAAGAACTTCACCATCAGATCTTAAAAAAAGGGAAGTCATGTAGAAAAAAAACAACACTGAAGAATTGAGAATATAGGGACAAGAAACCCCAAAGGCTTTTGGTTTTGTTCTCTTTAAGGAAAGGACAAGTGTGTAACAAAATCTAAGGAGCAGCTTCACAAAGTGAGCAAGTCAGAATTCACTCCCCATGCATGGGACCACGACAAGAGCACTTCCCAGCCCCAGCCATGAGCACAAAGTACAGAAACTTCCTTCTCAGGAACCTGAAGGATGAGAAGCAGCCTGCTAGTGCTGTTATTGTCTGCCAGGCCTCTCCAACTCAAAGTTCCAGCACTAACTATTGAGCTCTCAATATCCCTACCTGTCAAAGAATATCACTGCCAGTAGCTTAAGGCCATGATTACTAGTAATTGCAACTAATCCAGCTCTGGCTGCATGGAGGGAAAAGTTGTCCATGTTCTGAAATACTTTGCAATAAACTCTTATTTTACAAGCTCACAGGAGAGTTTTACTTGATGGCACTAACATCAGATTAAATAACTGCAGGACTTGGCAAAGACAAGGATCCTGTTCCTCACTGCTGCTCATCTCCCATCACCTGAGGGTAAGCTGCTCCCCTCTCTCTTTATTTCTCCATTTGCAAAGCAGGGATGATGATAAAGGCCTCTTCTATAAGGCATTTTTTGAATTAGAAAACACAGCCACTGTTGTCCAAGCGCAAACAATGGTCCCTGTTCTAAAGGAAATGGAGAGGGGCCAAATGCTTGGATGTACAATCCAAGCAGAGCTGCACCAAGGGAGTGCAGTCTGGCAGAAGGTGCATGGCAGCCCAGAGATGCTCAGCAGCACTGGCATTAAGGGGAGGAAACACTCCCCCCTCCCTGACTGCTCTCCCCTTCCTCCCTGCACCACCCAGAACAACACTCCACGCACTAACACTGCACTGCTCAAGCAGCTCAGCTCTGAGAGCATTTAAGCTCCAGATACATATATAAAAATAATTTCAAAAAATGCTGGGATGCTGGAAAATTTGCTTTCATATTCACAGCAAGTTCCTTTTGCCTCTGCAATTTCTTCTGATGCCTCTGCCCAGATGCAAACCGAAACTGGTTAAGTTAACAGTGCAGTTCACCCTGGATGATGCAGAGTTTCTAATGAGGGACTTCCCAAGAAAATAATACCCAGACTTTGAGTAATAATTATTCATACATGTTATAAATAAACACAGCTCCTAATACTTTTAATTAGATGGTTTCCACCGACAAGTTATGTTCCCTTTAAATATTTATGTTGTGAAAAGAAACCATACAGCATTTATCCAGTGATGGAGGAGTTGAAGAGTGGACTTATATCAAAATGGACTTACTGGAGATCCTATTACAGCTTTCTCTTTCTGACTGGTAAAAAAGCGATGAGGACCAAAAGCATTAATACACTATTAAGGACATTTGAACAAAATTAAATGCTTAAATGGGTAAAGGTTTGTACATCTGCATTAAAAGTTACAGTAACATTTAAAAGTATTAAACAATGCAGCTGCTGAATGACTCTTGTCTGCAATTCCTCACAGATTTCTGTACTCAAAGGCTTTTAATTTGCCACATTCCTTTGAGCACATTGGGTATTTTACCTACTACCTGAAAACAGTTAATTTATCAAAGTCACAAAACCTAAAGCTCTGTATTTCCCCCTCTATATTAGCATATCAGGGGGGTTATGCACATCCACTCATACATACACCAAATCTCTATCTGCTACTTAATTACTTGTTTGCACTGCCACAGAACACAGGAGCAGTCAACATCAATCAGCATCTTGTACAAACACCACACAAATAGCAAACATGACCACTCATGTCCTGAAAAACTTTAATTATAGAAGACAGACAACATAAGAAACATGAGGGGAGACAGAAGAGTGCCAGGAGACAGCAGCAGTCCTTACAATAGATGCTAGCCAAAGGGTTTGTTTGTCTTTTTTAATAATGACAAAAAAGCCTGAACCACTTCATACTGTGGATCTCTTCTTCCCTTTGAAGGAAGGAGAAATATCTTTTCCATATGAAATGGTCAACTCATTTTGATGCAACAAAGCCAACACAAAATTTTACTTGAAACAGCATTGTAGCTCCCTCTCCTTCCTCCCCAAGTGCTGCACTACTGACCCTTCCCCTTCCCTTTCTTTGGATGAAGCTGCCATAGAAGTGTTGCAGCAGAATGTACCTAAACATCATCTTTACCTGCCAATTTATCTCCCACACTGGAAGCTGAATATCACAAGGGAAAGAATGGAAAACAGATGGCAAAAAATAAGCTAATAAATCTCTTTCTATTAAGAGCACCTTGCTAAACAACAACCCAAAGAAACTGGAGAGATGGGGCAAAAAAAAGACCATGAGGAAAGAAAGGCAGGTAAGCAGAGTCAGCCAGACACCTGCTGCAAAAGCTTTGTGAGATGACTCACCCCGTGCTCTGCTCCCCTCTCCAGCTTAGCTCAACACTGGATCAGAGGGATGTGCTACACATCAGGAAAAAAAGGGTGGAGTTGACAGAACATTTCCTGGGCAATCACAGGAGCAATAAGCAGCCTGTTTGTCCACCCAGTGCAATTACAGGAACAGCAACACTGCTCAAACACTCAGAGAGCCCTGAGAGCTGCTCCATCAGCCCCAGCTGCCCGAGTGCAAGAGGCTGGGCAGAATCTGTGCCTGGGACAGCAAGCTCTAGAGTACACAGCACCCACTGGGAACAGTGTAGAGGCTCCTATGTGCCACCAAGAGCTGTGAAAACATGACACCCACTCTCTTCCATCTCTCAACTTACAGCACAGTTCCCTAATAAAATCATTTTAAATGGCTCACAAAGGTAACAGTCATGGAACGCGATCTGTTGGACACAGCAAAAGCTTTGGGAAGGGGAAGCAGGTGTGATGTAGCACAAGACAAATCTGGAATAGTGACTTCTAAGATGAGAAGGAAGAAGGTGAAGAACATGTGGGAAATTATGGCAGCCAGCTCCATTTACCAACAGACAGAACCACCTCCATGCTGAAAGAGCAGGTACAAGAAGAAGGGGATGGGGAGCATCCTGGGGACAGAAGATGGACATGGAAGGATAAGGAAAGTTCTCACAGCTAAAGATATATTTGACATACTTAATTTCAAGCCAAAAAAGAAGAATGGACAAGAGATAGATTCTAAAGGCTCTGAGTTCCTCTTTGTGCTGCATAAAAGAACTAAGGATCTTGTAGAGATGCAGTCCCACTTATTCCATCAGAAGGGCCAAAGGCACATACACAACAAAGAGAGGGACTGAAGCCAGAGAGAGGAGATGAAGCAGAAACTCACCTTGACATCAGCTCCCAGCCAGGCTGCTGACACCTGCCCTAGAAACCCTCCTGAAAAAGCTCCCTCCAGGCCGGGATGTCTCACACTGCCCTGCTGTCTTGTTCCCTTCTCCTGCTGTCTTGTTCCCTGTGGAACAGAACTCCCAATACCCCATCACCTCCCCTCACACATCCAGCCAATACCTGCACATCCTGTGCTATTCATCTTTCTCATCTTCTCTTCATCCTCATAGCAGAGCTATTACCTACAACACTCCTAATCACAGTTAATTGGGTGTCTGCTATATGGAAGAGATCCATAATCTTCAAAGCATCTCCCAAACAAACTAGAGCAGGAGAGATTTCCCCCTCTGCTCATGGCATTTGGCAAGAGCACAGCAGCAGACATTACACCAAGTAGCCTTTTTGTTTCCACTCCCTGAGTCACAGCCCTATGCATCAAAGATTGATTTCACACCTATCTGGGATGAATGAGCCTTCCTAAACGTTTATGACATGCTTAAGAAAAAAAAAAAAAGGCAGCAAGGGGAAGGTATGACTCACCAAGTATTTGCTAATCTATAGCTGATCTGCAGAAGTTGTTACATTTGTATCGTGTTTCAGAAATAAACGTGCAGATTTCAACACTAATCTCAGACCTGCAGCACAGCACTTTAGAGTTATGGGCTACCACAGCTGCTGGATGGACAAACCACACACAGCAGCCTCCTCCAGGAGACATGAAAATACCAAGGTACACAGATCAGTCAGAAATAAAAGGCTTCCTTAATATTACACACTCATAGACTCAAGGCTTTTTTCTTGAGCTCTGCTGTAATCCCTACTCTCTTCTATTAGGTGTAAATGGCAGCACAAACTCAGCAGATTCAAGTTTATTTTATTTCTTTTTAACCACCAAAATTCTTCTCAGGTTTCCAGAAGGACCATGCTGTCTCTTCCCATCCTCTAAGGTATTTGGCACAAGAAGAGGCAACGCCTGTACCAGAGCTGAACAGATAAAACTGTCTCCCTTGGCTGGCTGAATCACTGCCTTAAATTAAGCACAAGGATATGGAAAATCCCAAGCTTTCCTTTGCCTCCCCATATTCCTGCTCCCTGTTTCAAGGGGGAAGTCCTACACAACTTCAGGAGTCAGTTTTGCCCCCAGGTGCAGACAAGAGAAGTACATGACAGCAGGCTCCAGATGCCTTGGCCCAGCTATGTTTTCTTCTCCCAACAGCAGCCCCTGAAGTTACTTTTAGGAGATGAGTCCACGCAGAATCCAACTACACGGGTGGTCTTTATGCAAGGAAAGGGACAGCAACACTCAGAGCCAGACTTGGAGCAGTAGTAATTGCTTGTTTAGGGAATCCTGAAAATACCCCAGCACAGATTTTTTTTGCACCGCAAATGCTGAAGCCTGCAAAAGCTGAGCAGAAAGAAATAGCACCTATGGAAAAAGCTTTAAATTGCTGAAAAATCCATTTTTTGTTAAGACCACCAGGGTGGGGAAGGGACAACTAGGGAGGCCAGTGATGCCAACAAACTGAACTGCAAATTAGGAAGATGAGAATTGACACTACAGACCACACCACCAATCCCAGCAACCTCCACAACAGCTATCAATTTCAATAAAATAAAATACCTACTTATTAGAGAAGCTTATCCCTTGTTATTCCCAAAGCACAGAGCTGTCTCCACTCTAGCAGATGCTCACTTGCCTCAGAATTATCCAAGCACACCCAACTCTGCCAATCTCCCAGCAACAACCCAAGAGCAGTGATGTTCACAGGACACAGGCAAGGGCTTCCCTCTCCCAAGCAATGCCACACACATCACTCCACACACTTTCATAGAAACTCTTTTATTTTTTCCTTAATCAAAGATTTAGGACTGTGCCGTCCTACAAAAAAGAAACAACGCAATCTTAACAACAAAACCTAAACATGCACAAAAATAGAGACGTAAAACCTCAACACCAATGTTTCTCTAAAATTACATCCATTGATAAGTTACTGGACATCAAAGCAGAACAGAAGACAAGTAATTCTGCAGTGCTCACACTTGATGCAGAACCCCCGTGTTCCACTGCCACCTGTCAGATGTGATGGGACAGAAAGTGGATCATGGTTATATCAAGTATATCATGGTTAAATCAAGTTATGTCCCTCGGCTTCCTCCAAAACAAGGTGGGGTTTCTGCCTGGTTAGGGATTTTCTTATTTGTTTTTTAAGTTAGTTTTAGGGTTTTTTGATACTTCCCCCCATTTTTTTCCCCTTTTACTTCAGCAAACCCAAAGCCTTTTTGCTAGTTTTGATGCTTTCTTTTCCCCAGCCCTATTTTTACTGTGTGTGGGCACTTGAATTCTCTTTGATTACAAAAGAATTAAGCACTCAACAACCTTAAAAGCCGTGTTTCTTTTCAGTATGTTGTTCCTATTGTATTTCTTTTATGTTCTCCTTCAATGGCTACTAACATACCAAGCCCAGGACTTTGTTTTTTTTTTAAATGAAGCAGATCTCCTGACAGCACTGGCAACAGAGGCACTGCTTGAACAGAGGAACCAACAGTTACTCTTAACAGTGCATGGTAATGAATGAGACAATCCCCATTAGCCCTGGCTAATAACCACGGTTTCACACCCTACAAAAGTCCTGCTGCTTGGCAAAAGAGGAACAGGCAACCTTCAATTAACTCCTTCTTTCTTGTTTAAATATAGTTTCCTGAGCTTACAAATCCCGTTTGCCTAACCCATGAGAGTATTTTATTTTGGTGGGAAAACTCCAAGAATTCGGCTTTCATCCAAACAAAATCTGAAACTGACTTCTGGTTCTCTTGTGGGCTTAATGTCACTAGGGAGGAGTCTGATCGTTTGCCAAGACATTAAATCTTCCTCTCTACCAGGTAAATTCTCACTGGGTAACAGCTGGAAAAGAGCTGGATGACTGACACACATGAATCCAACAACTGAAAATAAGCAGATTGATCTGTTATTCCCATTCTTGCCAGCAAGTGTTGCTGTTTACCAAGGGAAAGCAAGAATGGGGGGAAAAAAAACACGAGAAAAAAGAAGTATTGCTAGATTTTCTTATTGTGTTTGTACCCAAATCTTTCCATGCAGAATTCTGATTCATCACTTGAAACTCAATGTGGCTTCAGAAGAACGTGCTTTCAATAGCTTCTGAAAGCAGAAAGCTTGCAGACTTCTGAAAAAAAAAGAACATGCATATGATCTTCTGCAGTGTTGATAAGCACATAGCAAATGCCCAGGGAGAAATTTGTGTGGGGAGATAACTGCAGAAACTATACTTAGTAACAGAGTTCTGCATCTGTTAAACTAACTCTGTTGGCACTGCGCTGAAAATTTATATTCACGAACACGTGTTCCAAATGTTGTGAAAAAGATACTATTTTAAATCCTGGTTTATGTAACCTGAAACATCTCTGAGAGCTCATGGAGGTATTTTCACTGCGTACCAAGGAGGAGCAGAGCCTGGTGGTCCCCAGCACAGTGGGGATTCAAACAAGAGCCAGTGGTGTGAGGGCAGCAGAAGCCCTCAAGTTAAAATCACAGCAAAAAGCAGAGCAAAGCCCCAGCACCCACAGAAACAAGTTATACAATCACAGGCCTAAACGTGGATGAAAACTAAGCCTTAAAAACTGGGGTTTTGCTGTTTAAACTGCTGCCACACAGCTTGGGGAACTGATCTTTGGCAAAATGTTTAAGCAATTCCTCAATGTTCAGCATACCATGACATTTCATTTTCTGATTGTGCAGCAACACAGGATTCCCAGGCAAGCCATAAAGCCCTTAAGAGGCCTGCAGATGAAAATAATATAGTGCAAAACTTGTGTGTAACAGTGAATAAGAAAGGAATTTCATCTGAAGACAATGAAGCATTAGATCCTCAGTTTGATAGACAATTATATTGATCAAGCTTCCAATACTTGTTTTAGCCATCTTATTTCACTCTGAAAACTACTTTTGGTAGGGCATAGGTTCATTAAAGACTATTTATTCCCTTCTATCATCAGCCACTTTTTTAAGTCCTCCCATTTTATTTTTGGACACTCTCAGAAGCTGGGTGGAAGGTTCCTCTCTCCCCAACACGCTGACAGTGCCTCCAAAGGCAGACCAAGCAGAACCATGGCAAACTACCCATTTTTGCTAACTCCTTTATGGTTATGCCTCTAAATGCCAAACAGAACTGGACCCCTGGATGCAGCTGTAAATAATTGCTGTCAAATGGAATAAGACCATTCACTTCTAAACCCAGAGCTGAAATCTCATCAAACAGCACCTGAGCACCACTGTGACACCTTCCTGCAATTATAACTGAACACATGAGAGAGTCAAAATTTGACAGATTTTGGAGAAAGAAAGAGAAGGAGAAAAAAAAAAGCCTGAAAGTTGCAGAGACTCCAGAAAAACTGTTTTTTACTCGGTTAAACAGCCAAAAGTAGTATTAGATTGTACCACCCACACCAGATTTGCTCAGAACCCTTCCTCCTGGCTCTCAGGGGCCATATCTTGGTACCAAATTTGAAAAGCAGCTCCCCCTTTAACCACCATCCATTAAAATACTTTTTCTTAAAGCTGATGGTACAGACAGGCCCTACAGTAGTTGCAGAGAAGGTATTTTTTCTTGCTAAGCCATTCTCATGGCAACAGCCAGAAATACCCTTCAGTAACCCCTACGTGTCAACAAGCTCCATTCCAGCCCAGGCTGTTTGGTATAGCAGCTCTTTCACAAGTCTCTGGTGGGACTGTAAATTCTGGCAGTGTCAAATACATTTCCTTTTATTACAAAACCATTTTGAAGCCATCAGAAAGACTTCTCATTTGTAAACTAGCACTTCTATATTTAGGATGTTACTTGGATTACAGATTTATTTTTTCTTCCTGACACTGCAGAAATGGAGGAAAATAAAAGGCAGGAATACTAGCAGAGGCAAGCAGGCAACTTTTCAAATACTGGAAAAGGGTTTAAGCTCTTGGAGAAGGGGACTGTTCCTCTGGATTTGAAGGAACTTCCAGATGAAACACTGTCCCTGATTTCACCTCTCTGTAAAATGGAAACCCTTCCTCTGGCCAGGCTCACCTGCAATGTGACTTGTGGTTGCTTCAAAAAGCAAAGGGCCAAGGTAGTATAGGGATGTGGGGTGAAAACCCAAAGATTCACTGAGTACCCAGTCAGGAGAAGACCATAAACTTCCATAACTCCCTATTTCTTCTCTGCTGCGAGCACAAATACCACCTACTGACCCCACAGCCAAGCCAAGGGAAGCAGGTCCCCCTCACAAGGCATCTGCTCCCCAGAGACAGGAGCCTTCTAGAAACACTGGACTAAGTTGTTTTAACATGTACACTGAAGTACATCATGATATGGACTTTGTGAGTCAAATAAAATATGACAAATAGCTGATGAAAGTACAGATGTCAGTTTTTCAACCAAACTAAGACACTGGGAGAACAAACAAGTCTCCTGTACATGCAAAGATGAACAGAGAACACAGCTTGGCGTGAGAGACTGCTACATGAATTCTAAATCAAACTAACAAACATTACTGACAGGATAATGACTAATACCCCGTGTAAAGCAAAACACTTATGGACTTGGGAGATTTTGGTGTCTTGGACTGTATTCTCCCAACCCAGATGAGTTTGTTTTCACCAATTCTGGAATAACTCACTCAATTACCTTCTCAGGGTAAACTATATCCAAGATTTTGATTCCTTCACTAGAACCTGCTCTGCTGCTAAAACTAACATCAAGGCCTACCCAAATGGCTTGGTACAAATAAACTGGGGGAGGGCTGCATATATTACTTCCCAGATCTCTGGATAGACTTTTTTTGGGGGAGGAGGGCACTGTTCCAATAGTTTCTTAAAATTACGGCAGCAGAACAGAGTGTGAAGCTGGGTGGCAAGGAGCTGCCAACACATCAAGCACTTGCAATGATTCATTAGTCCACACTTTGACGAGTTGTTCCTGGGTTGGAAACAAGGAGGGAAAGAAGGAACGAGACATCCAACCTGCCAGAGCTTGGCTGAGTGGTGCCCAGACCCAGGTGCTGGGCAAGGGCATGGCAGAGTCACTCTGTCCTGGTCAGCACCCTGTCTCCAGTGGGAAAGGACACGAGGCCAGCTACTCTGTGCTCTGCTCCCCTCCAGCATCCACAGTCATTAACTGAGGGATACAGCAACCCCAGTTCAGCTGCTCTGTCTGGTTTGTCCACGAAACTGCCCAATCTTTTTGAGCCTCCCAGTACAATCTACCTCCACAGCTTCCCTAATAGCCAAATCCATGTGTTAACTACCTGCTTAAGATTATTACTTTCCCTACAAGCCTGTATTATTTAATTTAATATGTTTACTTTTATTTTAATCCAGGTAGGTATCTCGTGAAATGATGAAAAGTGGTTTGCATCTTGAAGTCATATACATTAGCTGGTAGAAGAAAGAATAAACCAGGAGAACAGCCACTGGCAAGGGACCACTTTGATGGTTCAACATTTGTATTCAATCATCATCTAATATCTCTGCCTGTGCATTTTCTCTGAATGAAAACATTACCATAATTTCCTATTTATTGAACCCTAATCTCTGTCTGTTTTTCCTACTGAAGTTTTTTCCAGGCTTCCATCCTTCCCTTTCCCCTGAGAAAGGGTCTTTGAAAAGTTTTTATCAAATGTAATGTGTAATTTAGCCTGCTCCAGCTATTTCCAGATGGCCTCCAGTGTTGAAGTTATGCACTCACGATTTTATAATGGAGAAGAAATAAATGGAAGCAAGACAGAATTTCCAAAGCAAGAACCTTGCACGTACCTCAGGAATTACAATACTTCATTTCTTCTAATAAAATCACATGGAATTGGATCCAATTTAGAGATATCAAACTCCCAATGACCTCACCCTTGTCTCCAACCCAAACAGCTTTTTCATGCAAAGAGAGCCACAGCACATGCAGGTATTCAGACTGCTGGCACACCTTACTGGAATCTCTTGCCTGAAAATCCAGCCATTAACATATGGAAGAACTGGAGCTAGTGCTTCTATTTTTATCATACACCATCTCTTCTGAGTTATAATGTTCTCTGCATTAAAGGTATTTGGCAAAAGACAAAAAAAGAAAGAAAATTGTGAATTAGGATCAAGAACTACAGCACGGAGCTTAGTCTGGCCATCAACATGATGGTACTGATTTCTGTATAGAATCCTCATTCAAGTCTTGTGCTGCACAGTACAAATATTCCCACAAGAGGAGCTCCTGAACAGCATTATCAGGCAGCTATTACAGGAGGACAGCCTGGAAAATGAGGAGACAAATGTGTCTCCATGTTCCTCCACATCTAAAACCAGAAACATCAGTAAAACAAATATTCTGCTTAAGTTACAACAGGTTTTGTCACTTCAGCACAGGCATTACTTCCTCAGCATGTCCTATCTTACCTGAGACCCTACACCTACCATCAATCTCTGGGCTGTAATAAACCACCACAAATACCCAAGGGGACAGAGCTGGGATCCAGAGCCTCAGGCTCCTGATCCTCAAGAAGGAAAGCTGGAAGCTGGTGACCAACAACGCCACATTTCTCCAACAACACCTGCTCAGTGCTTTATCCCACTTACAAAGGAGGATCTCAGAGGTACCTCCAAGTGTACCTGCCCTGACCAAGTCCATCAAGAGCCCTCTCCAGGGCAGGACACAGAGCAGGGTTCTGCCAGCAGCAAGGCAGTGGGTGTGCTAGGACTCCATCCCATCACGCTGACAGCTCTGCCTCATTGTTTCCCCCTGCAGCCATCTGCTTCTTGTGCCTTATTCTGAGATGGCAGAGCTGCTGTGAAGCAGCCCACCACCTCCCCTCATGCTCACACAGCACCTACCAGCAGCACGGGATGCTGCGTCCCGAGCAGGGACCCAAAGTGTTACAGTAGAATAAGTCACAACACATGGAACTAAAGCTGTTTACAGAACATGGTGTTGCTGGAGCTTCCCAGATATACTGCTGACAAAATAATATCACATTTCATCACAATTTCCCTGATGTGTGTCAACAGCAGAGGAGCCCTCTTCAACCAGTGCAGCTGAAAGCAACATGTATCAAAGTTGTAGGTCTTTCTGCTGAGGAGAAACAAGGTTTATATTCTGATTAATTGTTCAGGATGAAAATATGGGCTCTGACATAATGTAATAGCTATTTTGGCACAACTTTTGAGGAGCATGAGTAAGCAGCCTCTCCTAATTGATGTGCAGATCCTGGAGTGGGTAGTAACTGCATAATAGCTTCATGTTGTCTTCTGAAAGTTAACACAGATGTGAACCCTGTCAAACTAGTCCACAGTCACCAGCAGCAGCTACTCACAGGAAGAATTTAACCCCATTTCATCCTTTACCTACACTTTCTGTCTTCCATGAAAAATGGATTAACACGGCACAACTTGGCCATCACTGCCTCAGTCAACACAAATGGTTCCAGGCCTCCATGGTGGCAGGAGGACTCCAGCAGTCTATCAAAATCCCTTGGCTAAACAAGTTACCATCCAGCAGCAGAGCAGACAGAGCAGCCAAGTGTGTGGTTAGACAACAGCCAGCGTGTTTTAAGGCAGTTCAGCTTAGTCTGTAGTCAGAGGGGTTAGTGTTAACCTGTATTACGTGGTATTTGCTGTGAACCAGGACTTTGCACACAGATAACTCCTGCTGTAGAGCTGACAGCAGTAAATTATTACACAGAATTAACTCAACTATGCTTGAGCTGTAAGATGATTAGCTCAGTGAGCCTGTATTTTTGGGTCATGGTTCCTCTGGAGTAAGCATAAAGCTCAAGAAGAGAGCCCTGGCAGGTTAACAGACCAGTGGCATATGCTTCTTGTTAATTTCAGAAATTCAATATGTCAAGAATCAGACACAAAGTCCTCAAACTGGACTCATTGGTAAAGGTGGCACGGGCTGTAAGTGTGGTACGTGTCACACTTTTACTGGAATGCTGGTTTTAAGACAGCAAAATTCAACGGAATACAAAGAAACAACTACAGACCAGCAACCATGCAACTTACACATGACTTTTACCATGTTTTTGTAAGGTCAGCAACATGATTTTAAGTTCCATCCAACCCAGCATAACTGCAAGCTGCCACAGCAGGAGGAGTCTGGCCCACAGTCTGCTTCTCAATCCTCCCTTGGGTTGGGTCTTGTAACTGTGTGGCCATAGCACAAGTCAGTTCTGTCAGCAGATAGAAAACCTTTTGTTTTTGAACATGTGTGGTCCCTTCCCACTGAATCACTCAACCAACTCTCGTTACAGTCATTCAGCAGCCCAGATCCTTCTCAGGACTGGGCACAGCCATGCCTTGCAGGGATCAGGTGTAGCACAACACCACACCCGCGTAGTGCAGAGTCCTTCTGACACGCGTGAGGTGAACTTTTACCCCGCATTACTGCCTTGGAAATCAAGCAGCTAAGTAAGTGATAAGAAGCTATTTTTCACCTTAAATCACTCAAATGATAGTGAAGACAAAGCCTCTGATTTCACATACCTAAGTTAGAGAGGAGATGGCTGGAAAACACTGAGCCTTCTGCATCTTTGCCACCAACATTTTCTGAAGCAGACAACGACAAAGAATCGGTAAAAGTGCACTTTCATGTGAGAATGCACATTACAGGGCAAAAGCATGATAGACAGCACTGCTCTGCAAATGTTCATGTTCTGAACTCGATTTTTTACACAGTCTCTGGCTCCCAGACCAAAAAGAGATGTGTAATCAGCATTTTGTGCATGCAATGTCCAGTGTAAAAGGGGAAACCTGTGCTTTATCATTGCAGTCACCCAAAACTCTTGGGCAGCAGAAACTGGTGCAGTTTTCCAGGCTGTTTGAGGGCCTGTACCTTATATCCAAAGGCAAGTCAGCCTGTATGAACTGGTGTGATGCCAGCAGTCCAGCCCTAAAAAGTGCAGGACGTACCAGCTGGCACATACTCCACACATCACACGTGCAATAAACTGACACTTTCTGAGGAAAATTAAACCCATCTGTACTCAGTGCTAGGAGCAGTTAAACAGTCCCCTTGTCAAAGGAGCTGGGGACTTTTCTTTATAACACTAATGGCTGTGGTAAAATACAGGCACAGCAGTGTGAAAAGCTCTACCAACTACATCACAAAGACCAGGCCAATTTCTGTGGAGCAACTCTGCTGCCTACAGGTGTAATTCTCCTTCATGTACCACCTTCTGCACCTCTCTCCAACAATAAACTCTGCAGAATATGCTGGAGTTGGGGTTCAGACTTCCATTAGAACAGAAAATGGGATCTTCATCTTTATACACCTCTCCCAGCCCCTGCAAATGCCTCACACCTTTTGGTAGTTGTACAGTCACAGCCATCCCACATCCAGATTCCAGAAAAAGCTGTATAATAAAACCTCAGTGCAACAAAAACTCTGTGTGCAACACGACAAATACCAGCTCCACTACTAACTCCCAATTTAATTCAGAACATCCCTTAACCTTGCAAGTGCAGAGGCAAGACTTTAACAGAAGTGTGCCTTTAACACACTTCTCATTAAGAACTCAGCTCCCTGTAAACTGCATATAATCAAATTTCTGCATTACCCTGTTTCGGTTTCTCATTACTGCATATCTTTCATGTTTTAATTCACATGACATTAGATTTGCTGCACTAAATGAGCACCTTCTGAACTCCAGAATAAAATGGAGGTTAATTACTAAACCAGATTTTTAAGTGAGAGTAAAACTCTATTAATGCCTAAAGCAATGCTAAACTTGACAACTTAATTGAAGTTAAGCATTGCAGAGTTAAACTGCCCCAACAGCTTTACTCAAGCTGCAGCTCACACATTAAGACCTCCCAGGATCCCACATTTTACACAGATGACAGGGGACAGGACTCCTGACCCCGACTCTTGCATTTGCAGTGAGCCACTAAGTGGCATTTTGTGATGGCCTCGTAAGCAGATGTCCAGACCTCTCCCCCACCTGCCTCATCCACACCACTGAGCCTTAGGATAAACATGGGGAGACAATGAAAAGCAATGGGTAAAAAGAGCTCTCACTTCATGAATTACAGGTAGAGGCAAAAACTGCAATCAAGATCTGCCAAGATTCAGCATTCACATGGTGTTAATTATGTCACCAAAGCACTGAACAGCTAACCATGCCAGAAGTATCCTGATTTATGCAGGTATTGCTGCTCACTGTTAACCACCCACAGACACTCTAACCTCCACAAGAAATGCCCAGAAGGATTGCATAAATGCTAATACCATCTTCATCTAAAATCGTAAAGTAAGAAGGACCACTGAATCCACAGGGTCCCAGTTGCTTTGGAGCTTCTAGATGGCATTAAGAAATCTTATCTCTTCCCCAAAAAATGCTGCTTTGGGAAATCACCTACAACTTTCTGGTTATTTCTCTACAGTTATTGTAAATGCAAAAGGAACGAAGTCTGAACAGTAAACATGGCTTATTTTCTATATGTGATGTTTTGTTGCTGCCAGTCATCTGCAATTATCCAAACATGTCCGAGCTGGAGAATATACAGAAATGAAGGCAGACTCAGAAAACACAGACTGGAGACTGAACACGGCCACCTTGATGGCTGCTACCAAGTAAATCAAGTGAGATTGCTATGGCAGGACATAGCACTGTACTCTCATTTGTTATTCACACTGTCGTTGAAGATTTCTATTTAATTGCTACACTTCATTTTATCCTGGAAGACATCTCTGAAATAAACTTTTCCAGTAATTCCAATAAAATTTTCTTTATGTTAAAGAACATATTCTTTAAAATCTCCAGTTTATTAGCCCTTGAAGCTGCCAAGAACAATCTGCACAAGACTGAAGCATAGTCCTACAGAGTCAAGACAAGATCAGTCCCAGCTAAAGATCAGATGCTCAATTCCATGTGATATGTATTTAATGTAGCTTGGCCAAAGTGCATTGTATGCTGTCCTGATGAACAGAAACAGCTACAGGTTACAGAAAGCCACTTTGTGCACGGCTCACCAAGGAACTGATTCTAGAAATATCCCAGAGCAAGAAATGGCCAAAGTTCATGTTTACTATTTTGGAAGTAATTTCAACTTCACTGTATGAATTCATAACAGACAAGTTAGTGCTGGTGCATCAAAGAACAGGAATATTTTAGTCAACAGCCTGGTGGAATTATTATACATGTTAAGGAGTCCAGATAACATCGCAAGCGATGAGCATCTGTCAAGTGCTCTGCACAAACAACACCAAGGCACAGTTCTGCAGCACTGGACACAGCCTCTGCTCTGAGGCTGAACTGCTCATTAAATGCAAGGTTATGTTGTAGGTGCTTTGCATCCATCCACAATGGGCAATGGCAGAGCTAAAAACTCAACTATGTCAAATAGGGCTGAATCAAGATGAGGAAGAAAACTTGTCAGCCCTTGAGCCACGACTGAAGGATGCAGAAGTTTTGCCCACCAGGTTTTAAGCTTAACCTGTACAATGCATTGTTTTTAGGGCAAAACTCAACAGTTTAGCTAATAAATGCAGCCCCTTGTTTTACTTCAAAGAACAAAGCTGAGGGGGTGCAGCTTGGAGACATGTGCAGCCTCCTGCACAGTCCATCTTGTGTGCACTGTGACAAAAAGGTCAGGAAACAGGTTATGTACAACTAAAGAAATAACCCAAAACATAAAAAAAAAGCTCCACACCTTTTTTCACTGTGAGAGTCATCAGTACTGGAAGAAGTCATCCAGAGAAGCTGTGAAGTCTTTGTCTTTGGAGATACTCAAAACCCAGCATGACATGGTTCTGAGCAGTGGAGCTGGACAAGATGATCTGCAGAGGTGGCACCTCAGTGACTCTGAGTCTGTCTAGCCACTGGGAAAAGCTTCAGACTGCTGGAAATAACTGTATTCCAGACTTTCAGATGCTGTCCCTGTGACACCCAGCATCAGATATGACAACTTTGTGGCTGGCTTTGAGAACAACCCAGTTTTGGATTCAGAAAGCTGTGGTCATTTCAAGCTCCTTTTCCAGGGACGCCACACGAGCATGCCCTGTCACAGCAGGCAAACACACATGTGGGGGCTGAAGGAACTGTTCTGTGATATAAGCGTGTGCAGATCTAAATACTCATCTCAAACATTATCAACAAGACATCAGAAACTAAATGGGCAGTTAAGTCTTTCGGGGAAAAAAAGAGGAAAACAAAAAAAAAACAGCTGATAGTGTTCATCCTCTGCTCAACAGACTATATACCAAAATTCAGTTAATTCTGCATCTCATGCTGAAAAGATTATGAATTTATCTTCTTCTAGTGGGATTTTTCACTTTTCTAAGTAGTATTTCAGTGAAAGTGGAACATATTAAAATCACAGTGTCAGGCTGGAAAGTACATCAGATTTAGGATCTTGCCATATGCTGAACACTGTTCTCCCAGTCCAACAACATAGATCTGAGCTCAAACCATGAGCTGAAAGTGAAGCACAAACAGTTCTGAGCAGCACAGCTCACATGCTTCAGGCTTGGTGCATCCCTCCTGTGTTTGTTACAGGCCTGGGGCTGCAACAAGATGAAACCTACCAGTACAGAACCAATTGAATTATTTAGGATTCTGAAATAAAGACTACACAGAAGTGTTGTGTTGAACAAAGGTCTGATTGAGGCAGATCTTTAAACATATGCTTAACTTCAGCTGGCATTTAAGTCTGATCTCTTTCAAAGAAGCCTCATCCTGAACACTGGATGCTTTCTTAGCCTGCAGCTCCCACTACGCCAAGGATTTAAAGTACATTTAGGGAGGAGGACAGTCTACGTAGGCATTTGCTCAGGAAGAATGCTTTTGGGAGACACTATACATCATTTTAATATTTCAAATGCTTCTACAACCTCAAACAAGCCCAAATTGTTTCTAAAATTCCAGCACATCAGATACCTCCCTGAAGTTTAACTCAAATTCTCATCTTTTTCTAACAAGATGCCAGGAAACAGAAAAGAGCCTGTTCCCAAAAATTTCGATAAAATTCAGTTAAATTATCCAGATGGTTTTCATTCCACAGAAAATACTAAACCAGCAGTCTGCAAAGCATAGCGTTTTCTAAATACACAAAATAAAGAGAAAACAATGCACAAGTGGAAAGTGCAAATGCTGAGCCCATTATATTTTTGTTCCAGCAGAAATGCAGCACAATCAATACAGTCTTGCATTTCTAAAGGACCCAGCTTTCTGCTGCCAGGGGTGTTCTGCAGCTGTAAGCACCACCAAATAAACTGCATGCAGTTCAACCACTTCATTTTTCCTGTGCTACATGCAGAAAGGAGGAACTGCACTCCCACCCACTTAACCTCCAAAACTCAGCATTCCCTACAGCACAAGAAGCCAAAGAGCACCTGCTGAACAACCTATGTACTTTGAATGACTCTGCAAGCAGCCAAATTTAGCAAATTTGCTATTTTCTCCAAAGCACAGCCTGATTCTGCAGCTCTTAAATACAGGGAAAACTGTCTTAGATTAAATAGTGATTACAGATTTAGAATTTCAAGAGCTGTGAAAGTCCTTGCCACAGAAAATAAACCTACTGAGAAAAGATGAGGATAGATACTGCAATTTTCTGTGCTGTGCTATTTAATAAATATCAATGCAAAGGAATTAAATTACAGATAGAGAAACAAGCATCTATGTAATTACACAACACCTGAAATCATTCAATCCACCACCAGCAGAAACAAAAAACTGATCAGCAAGAGATGAGCCACAAAAAAAATCTCTCTGCAGTCAGAGATGGATATTCATCCCTTTCACATGGCATCTAACTAAAATGTTTCATAGCAACAGGGCAGGAGTTATCCCACAGCAGGAGATGGGACTGGTTATCACACAAACCAGCACCTTCCTGCTGAGTATACCCCAAAAATGAGAGGAAAAAACAGGCCAGTGAGCAAACTCAGTACTTAAAGTGAGTTTCTCAAACAGGAAGAAATCCCTTTAGATCATTAGCATGTTTTCTCATGCAGGGCTGCTGGCTGGCCTCACCCCCAGCCCTGCTGAGCGCGCAGCACAGCGACAGCGCAGCGATGCTCTCGCAGCCCTTGGGGAGAGCAGGACCCTGTGCCTTCCTAAAACAGCTCTTCAGGCTGCCAGGAAAAGCTCTGAGGATAGAAATGGTGGGTTCAGCAGCTGGTAAAGCCACCATCAGGTGCCCCTGGTTGAAGCTCACTGCAAGAGTCACCTTTTCTCAGCAGCTGCCTGTCACAGAGCTGGTGCCCAGCGTGCCTCTCAGCACAGCAGAGCAGCCTTCAGGAACACAAGATCACTGGACCTGTTCCTCTGCAGGTCTGTTTACAGACTTAAGTAGTGCTGCAAGGCAAAAAAGCCAAATGATCCCCCGGTTTCAAAGAGCAAGTGCCTGTAGATCCCACCTGAAAACCAAGAATGCACGCCCCAGTCTGGGGCAAGAGACCACTGCAGGCACAGACAGGGAAACTTTGCCTTATGGACATCTTTGCACCCCAGCACAACTCTTACAAGCACCTTCATTAGAAAGGCTAAGTGAGGGATAATTATGACTCCTCCACAAAGGAGGACTGCTTTGGAAAGACAGCAATTACTGCCTGCTCAGAGGGATCTCTCCCAGAAAGCAGGAGGCTGCTGTAAAGGTTGGGCGGCCAATTCCCTGGGAAATACCAAAAAAGCTGCAAGGAAGATCCCCTCCTCAGCTCTGAAAATGTCCAGCAGCAGCACCAGGCCCCTTCCAGCCAACCCTGGTTTTGTTGTAGGGGCAGCTCCAGCACCTTTGAGAGCCTCGTAACAGGCAGATCCATTTCACACTTTTCTACATTACTTGACGCACTTGAAAAACACTAAGTCTTTGCTGGCCCACAGCATTTTCAGGGTTAACAGCCCCTACAGCACAGCTTTGTACAGTATCAAAAGTTGCATTAGCTGGGAACCAAATTATCACTTGCACAGTAGTTTTGCAATTAGAATGAAACTGTAAATTACGCAACCAGCTAAATTAAAAAACAAGTTCATGATACAGACATAATCTTAATTCAGCTCCTGCCTTACTAACCTTACTCCTTTGTAACTTGTTTCTACACAGATTCAAGCTTCTTTTGCTGTACCACAAATGACTGCACATTCCTAAAAAATTAAGCACTCTTAAGAACTAACGTATGTTTGTCGTCACTCTTAATACCCACCTTTGCCTGAAGCTGCTTCACCAACACACAGCACTCTGAGAGGCCTTCTGGGCACCAGAGCCCACACCACCCTTCATCTTCCTTGCCTTCCTGCAACATTTCAGGGCTCCTTCCCTTCACCCAACTCTCTCTGCCCCAAATATCACCATTCTTACTTTGAGCAGGTCCCCATATGTCATGCTGCGACCTCAACTACAGAAATTTGGACAACTATCTTTTAGATGGAGACAAAAACCATCTAATTTCTGAGCACATCTTACTTGCTTCCTGGTAGAGCTGTTCCACTTTGTACCAGTGACTATTTTCTGGAGCAAAGTCAGAACATCCAATGCAAATATTCTCTCCCTTGTGTTACACCAAGCCACTCCTGCCCCTACCAGGCTCAAACAACACTACAATTCAAAATGGAGTAGCTTCTGCAAAAAAAGACACTTCTCAAAGTTCATGGTTTATGTTTGG
Organism: Passer domesticus; assembly: GCF_036417665.1. NCBI lineage: Eukaryota > Metazoa > Chordata > Aves > Passeriformes > Passeridae > Passer > Passer domesticus. The sequence continues at coordinate 41,900,477 of NC_087482.1, read as the reverse complement.
GCACTCAAAATCCTGTGTCTTGAGTCACAGTCAGGACTGGAACTCAAAACTTCTATGTGCTGAGTGGACAAAGCTGGGGCAGGGGGATGTCATACTACCTGCTCTTCCTCATTTCTGTCAGAGCACTCCTGCCCTGGGCACGTCACTCCAAGGAGGGTTTAGCAACAGCTCCCCTGGACCTGACACCCAGCTCAGCTCAGCTCAGCAGCCTCTCACAGCCTGCTCTGGCCAACTGAGGCATTCCCCAGCTCCAGGCCAGTGCTCACCAGCCTACTTTGAAGCCACCCCGAGTTCTTTAAGGAACCCAGACACCCACCTTGTGGGTTTTTTTTTTTAAATTCCACTAGGCAAGAGAACACATAAAAATGAGATGATGCAAGGCTAACCCGAAGCTCCCCTAATGAACACAGCCCCAAGTGTCCAACAGGATGTGACAGGTGGAGGGGCAGGCGAGCCCAGCCGAGATGAGGTCACGAAATGAGCACTTTGCACAGCACACTACTAATCTTAAATTCCAAACTCATTATGCACAAGCCTAACAAACAAAGGAGCAGCTTAGCAGATTTACAATGTACCTTCTCCAAGGGTGGAATAATTATTTATCTGATAGCAACCTTCATGATACAACAGCAATAAATAAATAAATGATCCCAGCAACTCTTGTGAATCGTGCCTGTGGCTTCACTAGACAGACTGACAGCTGGAATGTGCATTTAGCTGGCTGAGCTTGGGCAGAGTTGTAAATATTTGCTACAAATAAAATAAAGCTTGCTAGACTGAGCAGAAACCCAAACACAGTAGTTAATGGCATCCAGGGGACACAGTGCAAGAAACCCACAGGCCCCTGAACTCCTTCCAGCCCTTAGGTTTTTTTTTTCCCTTGCTTTTCTCTAAGATCATCCCCTCCTGCATGTGTACACACATCAATACCATTCTGATTTCACTCTCTCAGGTTGCAACTTTTACCCAGACCGAAGTTCACAAACATTATGGAAAGGGTCTGTATTCCTAATTTGGCTTTACAGCTGCATATTACCATGCAGTGACACATCCAGAAACAGCATTTCCAAAGTCATACTTTACACAAGTTTTCTCCTTTATTTAGATAAAAACCCAAAGAATCCTGAAAGGAAGTAGTACATGTGCATAAAACATGCTCAGCTCTCTCCCACTCAGCTCTCCCAGATCCTTTTCCACTTCTATGGCATTATTCCGACCTCCCAGTTTGAAGCCCCAGAACCACATGTTCCCCTTGCCCATATTCCCAATTTCTCACCATCTGACAGCTTCCTAAGTCTGCTCCCATCTTCTCACCCTGAAGCAGTACCTCCAGCCCCAGTTTTCTGCTTCTCTTCCAGGAAGGATCACAGCAGTTCCTGTTTTATTTGTTTATATGTTACAACAGGACAGCTGGCAGTAAGATCAGTAACAATCACTGATTGCTCCAGTCTCCAGCCTACCAAGCATCCTTCACTTGGGACATTCTGGTTGTCCTCACTTCTTGTTACTTTTCTCCCACCTGCAGACCCCAATTCCCCTGCCCTACTTGTTTCCCCCATTCCTCCAGCAGTTTGTGCTGTCACAGATTTGCAAAGAAAAGAGACAACATCTCAGCATTTGGGTTACAGGCAAGCTTTAACAATATACTATGTTATCATCACATTAAAACTGGCAAGATTCCAGCACCCAAATATCTCAGAGATTATCAACATCTTTCCAGGAACCCAAAATACCAATATTCACCCAGATTTTCTCAGAATTCACCACAAATAAATTCTTTAATGTAACAGCAGGCCAAACCAGGCACGTAATCCTTGCACACAGAGATTGTTTTTGTAGGTTTAAACAGACACAGACATCCTTCAAGGTCTCCAAAACTTGTGCTCTCTTCAGTAGCAGCCTCACAGGGTGGTCTGAGCAGACCAGACCCCCAACATGTTCTCCCCAGCCACACCAGCCCAAACAGCAGGTTCAGGTGGGTTTATGCCCATTTTGTGCCAGAAGAGGAGCACGAAGGAAGGTGCAACGTACCTGTGAATCTAGATCAGTGTTTTTTGGGGAGCAGTCGAGGAGGATGAATCCAAGTCTTCCCAGAGGTGGCAGCTGCAGCATCGTCCCCAATGCAACTGTTTCCCTGAGCTGTAATATCCCTATGAAATACCAACTGCAGGACAGGGCTCCAGCCACCTGACACTGCACCTGAGGTGCTCTAGAGTAAGAGAAAAAGGGTCTGAAAAAAAGGCATTTGGTTGTTCTTGATGCTCATTTCTGCACGGAACACAGAATTCATAAAGCCCACATCTGCAAATGTATGTCTGCCTGCATTGTAAAGGAATAATCTTCATGGGAACTGATTTTTAAAAAAAAACTTGTTTACGGTTAGAGGCTGCTAATTACAACATTAAAATACTAGCCCGAACCCCACATTATACTTGCATTCTGTTTTACATAGCAGTACACGTAACAATCATCACAGCAAGCTGCTCTGTTGGCTCATGCTGGAAGAAGTAATTATATATCACAGCAACACAATTTTGCCCTTCAACCTGCCAGTCCAGTCCATGCAGCAGCTGCGAGCAGCAGGTCAGGGTGGGGGGAGCCTACAGAGTGTTTCTACATAATCACTTACCACTGAAGGAAAAAAAGCTAAAAACCACCAGCCCCTGGCTTGCATGCTTGGCAGAAAGCTGCTAACACAAACATTACAGCAGGCCTTGCAGCAGGGATGTTACCAGAAAAAGTGAGCTCGGTCCAAGGGGACTATCAGAGTAGAAGTATAAGCTGAGAGTTGTAGTGCAAGCCCTCCTTAGTAATTGTCACCTTTTTTGTGCCTGTACCAGTGATACCCACACTATCCTGTTTCACTTGGACACTACTGTAGCCTCTCTGAAACACCTATTCCCAGGTGAAGCCCACAGGCAGCAGTGACTAAGGCCTGTGCAAGTCACAAGCTGAATTTCTGGGTAAAGACACTGAGACAGAGCCTTTCAAAAGGCACCCTAAACTGTTAGTGCCCACCCACAGCAAGCAGAGCCTTGGGGTGCCTAACACTGAAAACTGCACTTCTGCTCCAGATGGACTGGAGAACAGGATCACCTCTTCCAAGACTTTGGCTCCAGTGAACCTGGATATTTCAATCTTGACACTCAACCTGGATATTTCAATCTTGACACTCAAAGCAGCATGAAGTTTTCCACAGCTGCTGCAGATAAAGCAGTGGCATAGTTATATTGTTAATATGCAATAAAATTCATTTTCCTTTGCTGGGTTTTTTTTTTTCACCAGTATGAAATGAAGTGTATAACTACACACAAGCCATTAGTTGTACTTTTACTGTTTAACTAGAGATTATAAAAAATAAATCATCACAGTTCTTGTATAATGTGATAGTGATGCAACAGTTAACTGTCCAGCAAAATCTGCCATGCCAGGCTGCTTAATCATGTTGTCTTTGTTCCAGCAAAAAATTATATTAAAAGACAGTTAATTTTTCCAAGCAAAAATGTTACAGCCTGTGTATTTCAAAAACTTTTTGAATCCAAAATAGAACGAGACAGACAATAATGGCCAAGAGCCTGACCAGCTTAATGGAAGTTGGACTCTCATTTTGTTCCCAACACTGAAACAGCAGATTGTTCACAGAACACAATTAACAGCCAACACACAATTTCAACTTTTTTTAGCAGAAAAGTAAACAGAAAATTACTCCTTCTGTTTCATTTTCTAAGTCTTAAAGCATGTTGCTTTTAAAAGCAAACACAGAAACAGGACAGCATCGTTAAAGTGTCACAACAGGTTTCTCCTGTACCCTCATTTTTAAGCAGCTGTGCTGATTTTTTCCCAATCAACTTTTAATCAGAGAACATGTTTAAGAGGCTGAATGTGCTTGCAAAACAGTGCATCTGCAAACCTCTTCTGCTCTCGCTTCCAGTTTTCTTCTAGATCCTGACCAGGCTGTACAGCAGGAATTAGTCATGCTGCCTACCACCGTGCTGGGAAGGACCTCTGATACATTGCCCTAAGTGCCAAATAAAAACACACACAGTGCACAAGAGGCTCTGCAATTACTTGTTAATGACAGTGGACAGATTCACAGCAGCCCCACAAATTCTATACCAGAAGCTTGTGAAATGACCTCCACACTACATGGGGAAATGAGCAGTACCAGGGGCAGCCCAGCTCTCCATCAGCAGGGCTGCACAGGCTTATCTTCAGCCTTTTAAGAGACAGAATATATTGATTCAAATGATCACCTGGAATCTGCAAACCAACAGCAGCCAGCTAGGGAAGTTTCCTGCTCACCAGAAAAGTATGGGTTTCTTTCAAGCAGAATGCATATGTACTTGTACACAGCTAATGCAGCCAGCAGTCCGATAAATAAAAAGCAAACACATGTGCTTGCTAAAAGATGCACAGTCAGTGCAGCCAGCTCAGCCTCAAAATATCTGTGCCCTCTCTGATCAGCTTGGCAGCCACACAAAACCCTCCCGAGGAAAGCAGGCCAGGGAAGCAAAAAGGTGACGCTCAATAGTTCGTATCAAAGCAAATGCTGAACTGAATTTCATGGGCTATTTCTGTTTCCTTGCTAAATAGCAAAGGCCTACTGCAAATAACAGAGTGAGAGTTTTGCAGGAGAGAAAAGGTCACCCAGGATCTCTCACCATGGCAAATGCTGTGCTACAGACAGGGAGCAGCACCAGCTCCCTGCGTAAAGAAATATACGGAAATACCACTTATTGTCTCCACATGTTTATACAACAGACACTCCAACAGCAGCCTTTCCTTTTAAGACTGTTTTCAAAAATAAAAAAGTACAAAAAGCTGTGGTGAGGGTTTCCTTCCCAGTGCAGCGAATTTGAGGTGCAGAATAAACATGGAATTATTGACTCAGTCACAAAAATGTTACCAGAGAGATTTCAGAGACATACTTCTGGCTTAGCTCTACTCCCACTGACGTTGGTTCAGACTTCTACCACTGATTTCAGGCAGTGCTGGCCTACGTAGCACTTCCAGCTCAGCTATTATTACCTTTTAGTTTAAAATATGTAATGTTCCTCTGTAACAGACGGAAAAATATTTCAGGAACTTTTTAAATCTGTTCCTCCAAGATACATTTTGACTTTTTTTTAATCACACTGAGACACGGTTCCTGGATGCAAGAACATGTGACCTGTTCTAAATAAAGGATATTTTCCACTTCTTGCACAACTGGAACAGATATAAGCAGTAGCTTGAACAAACTGCATTGCAGAACCCAACCAGAATATAAAACACTTGAACAAGATCCATAAATAGCAGTAATATGAAAAGACTACCTCCAATAAGGCACAAACTCAATGTTAAGCCTAATGTAATCAAGTTCAAATTCAATCACGCTGCAAAGTTCATTTACAAAATTAAATTTGATCATCTGCAGGCTAAGGCACTAGGGCACTTCAGAAGAGTCCTCTCTGGCTCCAGAGTAAGCACGCATTTCAAAAACCTGTCTCTATTGACAAAATTAATATTTCCTCAACAATCATAGTGTATTAAAAGGGAAGCTTTAACTACATCAAAACTTTAGTGTTGAGCAGATAGGAGGAAAAAAAAACAAAAAGGAAAGCTTTACAGAGGATCCTAACTGGAAAGAGATGAGGCACCAGCTGATATGAGTAAAATATTGAAGGTTTGCACAAAGGAAAAGGTTTTTGGACAGCAGGAATGAAGAGAATTTTATAAAGACATCACTGCTTTATTAATGACAAACTCTACATCCCAATGTTATTGCTCATAAAACAAAAATAAGCCTCCTAAGAAACTATCATGCAAATTAAATGTATTTCCTAATATTTTCTTCCACTAAAAATACTTCAGTAACTGCATCATTCAGGTGCTTTTTAACCAGTCTGAAAATATAGGCAACAGAAAAGGGCACAAATAGCAGTAATTTATCTGCAGGCTTTATTAAGAGCATGGCAGTAAATTACAACAGCTGACAATAATTTGCTTGCCATGTCACACAGACCATCCAAATGGAAACACATTGCAGACAACAAAAAAATATGGAGAAAATCAACTTAATATAGAAAATTTTGCTGCATTTGCCACAGCTGGGTTGGTTCAGAGTGCCCTGTGCAATGGCAGGCTGTACAGCCTTTACCTCCAATACCAGTTTGACATCCAAAACATTGCCAAATGATTTAAAGTGTCCACATTGGAGACGTAACTCAATCCTCCAGTGCCCTGCTGACTGCGTGCAGACACGTCAGGACCTGTGTTTACTTTTGGTAATAAAACTCCATCGATTTCACTGTACACTTCTTGTACCAGGAAACAAATCTTATTTGCTTGCTCATTACATAAACACATGCATATTTAAGTGTATGTACTTGTAGATTAAGACTATTATACTTTGTGAATATGGTAGGAGAGGAATAAAATATGAATATGAGGGGGAAAAAAATAGATCTCATTGTCTTGCTGGGTAGCCTGAAAGCCCATTTTCCTCCCACAGAGAAAAATTACTCTGGAGAAACCAAATCAACTGAAACATCATCTCAGTTTTCAAAGACATTTGACCATGGCAAATTCCAGAGATCCCATGAATGTAGGTATGACTTTGCCCAAGGATCCAACTTCTCATGAGTTGGGAGGGTTTGGGAAGTATGTGTTTGACTGATCTATCTCAGCCCCATGTATCCTCTCCACCCCCTGTGATTAAAGCTTTTGCTGGGCTTACATTTTAACTTGGCCTCTAGCATTCAATTGTGGCTTGGCCTAAGCTAGTACAGTATTTACTGCAAAAAGCTTTTATTATTGGACCCCTTGCGGCTTTGGATTGCAGACTTGAATTATGAAACAGGGATGGAGTAACTGTGAGGGCACAGTGGAGAGGAGAAATCTTTAACTGGATGTCACATATTGGAAAACAAGAAATCTGGGAGGAAACAAATAGGAGAGTTTCATGGAGAGAAAGACAGCAGTATCAGCAGGGCTGAGTTAAACTGGTCAACACAACTGCTTTTTCTTGGTTCAGGGCACTGACATTCTTACCTATTTCTGAGCAGGATGAAATTTTCTCTGTACTCCCAATTTCAGCTGCTATGAGTAAGCCAAGGATGCTTCTCAACTCTTATGGTTAAAAAGATCAGAGAAAGCCCTGAATGTTGCTAGGAAATCAGCAGTTCTCACCAGGGAAAAGAGCAGATTGCTGTTTAGACTCAGCTCCTCACATCAGCTCTGGTTTGCCTGCTCCCCAGGCACCCTTCCAGAGCCAGGCTGTGGAGAGGGTAAGAAAGCAATTCCCATGGCCACAGTCCCACAACTACACCACGCTGACCTGCTGCTACTCCACTCACTGCTATGCAATTACTCCTGATTTACATCCACAGGAGAAAGCAGCAGGGTGATGCTGATAGCCTCGATAATCATCAGTCAGACTGGTTCTAGGCCTGAGCAAAGCTGAAGGACTACAGAAGTCCTCTGAGATACGATCATGAAACAAACAGGTTTGGGAGCAACTTCTGCCTCCTGTTATCATCAAGTTTTATCAGCCTGGCTCCAGGGACAGGTTTATATGGACCTGGCAGGGCCCCTGACTCCTTTGCATCTTCATCTCCCACAAAAGCAGGAAGACAGCTGAGACTCTCCCTCGAGGTACGAGCTGTACGTGAGCTGGGCAGGCTCCACACTGAGGTTAACATGTCAGCTCACTATCTGCCAGAAAAACCATGGATTGCTATTCCACCCTCGGGGCTGCCTCTCCTCACACACATGGCTACATGTGGAGGGACACGAGGCAGACTGGGACGAGTTGGTCACTGCTCCAAAAAGCTGTCCTGGAAACATCAGGGCAGATGTTGGTCTGAGGCACCTCCAGGATGTCAGGATGACAGACCCCTTTAAACCCAAACAGTGAGCAGTGCTGTCTCTGCAGGAATATCAGGTAAGGATGAACTGGGGAAATTCACTGCAGGGAAGTTTGAAGTGACAACATTTAGAAGACAGTAAAATACTCCAGTGCTTCATTAGAGAGCTTATTCACTCCTCCCTGAGAGAGGTGAACAACGCAAGGCTGCATTTGGGTCCCAAAGCACCAAGTCACAGGAATCAAAAGCAGTTGCAGCATCTGTGCAATGGCAAATGCAGACCTGCCACCTAAGCTCCAGTGCAGACCTGCTATCCATGCTCACACCAGGCAAGCACAAACTGCTGACTACAGAGAGGACAGCCACAAAGGGACAACTCCTGCACACCAGTCAGGACACACAGCTGGTACAAACAGGGCTACTGGGCCACAGCACAGCAGTCACGACTGCTGCACGCCACTGGCAGCACAAGCACTAAACCCAAAGCTCTGTGTGTCTCTCAGCTGCCTCCATCACAGCTGGAACCCATCAGTGCTGGTGAACCCCATCTGCTCTGCACATTAGCCTGGCTCTCAGATAATTACCTGGGTAATGGCAATTTCCCTGCATAACCTTAGGGAGCAAAGGACTTCTGCCAAATTCGGTTTGGTTGGATGGCCTGTCAGGCTGCACGTCACCACACTACCTGCACCATTTCTGAGCCAGACCAGGGGCAGGGTGTGAGGCAGGGCTGCCGTGAAGACAGGCCACAGGAGGTGGCCCCACTTCTGTCAGCAACAGAATTTTTAACACCTCTTACTAGAAATCTTCAGTGCTTCTGAAACATTGTGAAAATGATCAAAAAAGTCATTTATTTACTTTGAAGTTTGTCTGACAGCCTGTACAATCCAAACTCATTCTAGCACCTTGTTTTTTTTTAACATTTACAATCTTATTTATTTTTCCACTACACAGAGACGTACGGAGAGCAGTGTTCAAAACTAAAATGCGAATACAGAGGCAGGCTAGCAACAGACCTGATTACAAACACGATACACTCACAGCAATGACCTTACATTCAGCAGAGTGCTGCCAAGGGGAGTGTTGAGGTGAAATGGAGGGTTCCTTGAATGAAAAAACAGAGGGAGAAACGTGCCGTAGCTGGCAAGGAGGATGCTCAAGGCGCGGGAGAGCACTGACTTTCTTTTTCCAGCACTAGGACGGACAACGGGTCGCCAACAGCCCTCGAGGGAGGGAAACACACACAGACCGCCTTATTTCCCTTTACAGAGCGTATCTGCGCGATGCAGCCGCTCCAGATAAGCAAACATAGTCTATTTCAGGGAAGAACCGCTCTAGGAAGAAAGTGACCTACCTAGCAAAAGTTTTAGTCCCCAAGCAAGTAACAAACCCGCTCTGAGGCTCAAAAAAAAAAAAAAAATAAATAAAAAACAGACACACACAAAAAGGAAATAAACAACCAACCAAAAGCCAAACAACCACGAACAACCTCAGACGCTACAAGACCCTGCGGGACGCTCCGCAGCTCGGAGCGGCTCTCGGCCGCGGCGCTCACCGGGGCAGGCGCGGCCGCGGCCTCGCCCCCGCTGCCGGCGGGGCTGCCCCGGGTGACAGCCGGGCCCGCACGGCCAACAATGCCCTTTACATAACGCGGGCCCGGCCCGCCCTCCGCCAACAACGCCGCTATTATGGCACGGAGCGCTCGGCGGCCGCCCCGCTGCGCAGCGCCGGCCGCGGGGATGCTCCGCGACCCACCTGCTCTTGAGGGGCTGGCTCTTCAGCTCGTAGTACGTCTTGGGCTCCTCGTGGAACTCCTCGCCCACCTCGAAGTCCGGCACGATCCCCGACTCCGCCTGCATCGTCGCCGCGGCCGCTGCGAGAGGGAGAGACGGGAGGTTACGGCTGCGGCGCCCAGCGAGCCCCGCCGCGCCGCCCGCCCCGCTCGGCTCGGCTCCGCTCCGCTCCGCGCCGCTGGCTCGGCGCGCTCACGGCGCCGCCCGCCCCGCCTGGGACTTGTAGTCCGCCCCGGGGCCGGCCCGGCCGCCTCCGCCCGCCGCGCACTACAAGTCCCGCCGCGCCGCGCCGGGAGGGCAGGGCCGGGCCGGGCCGGCGCTGTCAGCCGGGGAGCGGGGCCGTCCATCCCGCCCCATTGCCAGCCCATTCCCAGCCCGCTGCCGTTCCCATTCCCGGCCCGGCCGTGCGCGCCACCTGCCGCCCCCTCCCCGCGCCGTGACGTCACGCGGCTCTGACGGCACAGGTGCCGCGCGTGACGTCACGCTGCCCGCAGCCCCCTCAGCGGGCCTGCCCCCTCCGCAAAGCGCTGCGGGTGTCGCTGAACCCGCAGAATCGCGGGGTGGTTTGGGCTGGAGGGGACCTCAAAGCACATCGCATCCACCCCCTGCCGTGGCAGGGACACCTCCCGCTGTCCCAGGCTGCTCCAAGCCCCGTCCCGGCTGGCCTGGGACACTGCCAAGGACGTGGCAGCCACAGCTTGTCCGTGCCAGCGCCTCACAGGGAACAGTGTCCTCCTCATTTACAACCTAAACCTGCACTCCCTCCGTTTGAATCCATTCTCCCTCGTCATGTCACTACAGGCTCTTGTAAGAAGTCCCTCTCTGTCTTTTTTAGGTACTGGAAGAGAGCAGCACAAAGGGCTCTCCATCTCCCCCTGGGAACACCAGCACAGGCTGCAGGTGTCCCGCTGCAAACAACATTCCTGCACTGCTGCAGAGCCGGGAATCAGCCCTGCCAGGGACTCAGCTTCAGTCAGAACCCAGGAGTTAAACCCGGTGATGGGTTTGAATGCCCACGGCAGAGATCAAGTGGTGACAGAGCGTGGGACATTTATTGTAACTTACTTTGACGGGTACAAAAGCAATGAGCATTTGCATGCCAGGACTTTGCACTTCTCCAGTTAAGTTCCCAGCACAAGAATTGACAGCTCTAAGTGGCTTCCTTTGAACTTTTTCTGCTTTTTTATAAAGAGTCCAAAGCTCATCAACATGGCAAAGAAAGGTTCATTAAAATGGAATATTCAAAGCCAGCTGGGTTTCAGTTATTTCCAGCAGAAATGTTTTAATGCCATCTCATCTTCCAATGCCATCTCATCTTCCAGTTTGGCTCCTGGCACGTTTGGGACACTAAGAGCAGACAATCTCAGAACATGGAAGAGCCTCTGCCACCCACCACTGTCCCCACACAGTGCCAGTCCCAGGGGTGACAAGGAGGGAGGGCTGGGTGGCAGGGTGGCAAGGAGTGTCAGCACGGGAGGATTTGGGTGGTGTCAGGGATCAGGGATGTCCTGTGCCTGCTCAGCCCCTGTGAGTGATGGTGTTGGTCCTTCCTGGGGTTCAAAGACCCTGGAGGTGGAGGGGCCCATTCAGAACTTGTTAAATGATCCTGTTTGGCCTTCATTGTTTTCCTCAGCTTGGGGGTTGGTGCTGCAGGAAGATGGATTTCAGGAATGGGGCTCTGTCCCTGTGCTCATGAGGATGACTCAGGGCATCTCTAATCTCCCCTTACAACACAGAGGGCAAGCAACCTTCCCCAGCTCTGTCCTGTCCCCTTGCCTGCTGTGACATTAGGATGGCAGGGACCCCCTCAGCGCAGAAATTCCATACTGAATTTCGTCCGTGGCATTTTCCCAGAGCTTTGACCTCACTTAATGAAGTCATAGCACAACTCAGAGGCCTGGGACATTTGAGGATGCTGTTGATAACTGATGCCTAATAATTGTGGTGCTATAATATCACAGCTAAAATCACACCACTCGTGTTGTGCCAGTGGAACACCAGTGACTCTAACACACCAGAAAAACCAGAAAAAGTGTCTTTTCCACACATCCTTTTCCACCATCACAACTGCCAAAGCTGCTCAGTGCTGCACCAGGCAGCTCACACCTGGCAGCCAGGGCTCCTGCTCATTTCAGGCAATGTGAGGATTTGATAAAATAAACCCAAGAATTTTAGCTTGCTTCAGAAATTTAAGTCTCAGATTATTATGCAGCTGCCAAACTCCAAGCAATGACTTAATAGCAAGTGTAATTACTTTAATGAATCAGATACAACAAATTGGATAATGCCCTGAAGAATGTTCTTTTGAGCCCACATTGGCAGATGGCTGGGATGGCTCGACAGAGGAGTAGGCTTGCTAACAGTGCTTTGGGGATAAAAAAAAAAAAGACAACCAACAAACAATTAAAAACAACTTAGAATAAACCCACTGCTAAGCTACATTTACAGCCTGAGCCTCTGTGGGTTAGGGGGTGTTGCTGAGGAGCTGTTTTCACAAGTGAGGAATCACTCTGTGATTTGATGAAGGCAGTAAACAGCAGGACTCATCTCTTTGCAATGATTTTGCTTCTATTTTTCCAGGTGTAAAAATGAGATATTCTCTTCTGCTGTTCAAAATGTACAGCTTATGAGCCTTCAGCTCTGCTTTAATTATAGCACTAGTTCTAAAGAGCAAAGATCTCTTATGCAAATACATACCCAGGCAATGCTGCTTCACTTGAGTTACCACAGCTTCAGCAGGGGCAGTGTGTGCTGCTCCCAGGGAGAAAGGAATCTGGTTTACTTCTCATCGGACCATAAATCTTTTGTTTCTGTCTTGCAACCTCTGTGCAATGTAAAGTTTTATCTGGTGTTCAGATCAAGGCAATTTCTCATTGCACCTGGGCTAGCTGGGACCTTGACACTGCTTTGCTGAGTCATACAAAGTGTTCTATTCATAATAGATGTCATCTGTGTTTATAATATCATTTTAGAGTTCATCTTTCAGGGTGAAAGAACAATACTTGCACTGTGCCTAAGCAGGATACTAATTCATAAGCATGCCCCAAAACAAAAACGGTGCTTTTAAATGAACCTTATTATGCCAATATTGCAATTAAATTGCTATAAAGAAAATTAAATTAACCCCAAAACAAATATCAGGTAAAATTTAAGATGAAGGGACTATTGTGTTGCTGCAAGGTTCAGATTTCTGTAGTTACTCTCTATAGCTGGAATTGTGTACAGCTCTGTTGATTGTGTTCCAGTTATGAATGTCAGACTGCTTTAGGGAGGTGAGCAAGAACAATTATCCAGTTTAGCAGAGTGAAAAACAAAACATGGAAGGGTCATTTGTCAAACATCAAATCAGTGGCAGAACATGAACTTCAATCTAGTGTTCACATCATGGGCATAACTCTACTAAGACTCTTACTAGGAAGTATTTCTGTACAATTGTCACTTCAAAAAGGACAATGGCCTAGAAGCAAGTCCCAAACACTCTTTAGGAGGTAAAGTCAGGTTTCATAAGGGATGTATTCAGATTTAGGGCTCATAGGGAATGCTCAGCTTGGTTTTTCTATTGCTTGAAAGCAAGTCCTTTCCAGAGCTGGGAATTAACCCAGCAATAAAGGCAGTCTTAGTGTTTATGTGACACTTCTGTCTCATTTTTCACCCAAACTAACACAACCCTCTCAAAAGCCATGAGCACTTGTGTCTGGGCTCCTCAGTGCCATGTAGACACTGGGTCAGCATTGTTCAGTTGTTTTTCAAATGATGGGTCTGATTTTGCTAAAGCCATTAAAATGTGTTCAGCTTATTGGGCAAATTCTCCTTTTCAGAGTGGATTCTCATCAAGACTGAGAAAGCAGCACAAAGGTTCAGGAGACCAAAGAACTTTGGTTGTGCAGCTCCTGAAAAAGGTTTATCAGCAGACACAGCTCTTCCTCATTCTGAATCAATATTTCCTATGATTCCAGCAATGCTTTTCAGATACCATGGGGTACAACATTTCATGTGCAGCAAGCACATTGAGCAGAGCTGCTGCTTTTCCTCCCATTACTCTTTGTAATTCCCTTATTTGTAATATCCTCACTTATAATTCTCATCATTTGTATTTTTCTTCTTCTTCTGGCCTACAAGTACCATTTAAAATGATTCTCCCATCAGTGATGTTACTCCAGTCACAGTCTGGGGATCTCTAGTTGACAGCAGGGAGCAACAACATAGATTGATATCTCTATAAGTAGGCAAAAAATTGACACACAACTCAGCAGAGTTCCCAGTTTGCAAGAATTCCCCCGCACCAACTATTTGTGCATTCATGTGAAGAGGAAAGGAAGCAGTCAATGCTGCTATTCAAAATAAAAAATAAACAGACATGTGATTTAATTTTGAAGAAAGTTCCCAGACTTTTGCATTCATACTCTGCATTGTACACTGTGAAATTCGCGAAGAGAATGCAATTTACCCCTGCAGACTAAAAGACAAGAAGTTGTTATCGTTCTTTATCTCCCTACAAGGCAGAAGACTTGGTAAAAGCTTTCAGTATTGAGTATGAAAGAAAGGGAGCATTTAAGTGAGAGCTTCCAGTAGCCATGGAGAGATTCTGTAGAGTCTCACAGGAACATCCCTGTCCCATTTCTTTGCTCCACCAAGCACATATAATGCCAGTTAAAATCTCCCATCTCCAGTCTCTCTTTTCTTGTCCCAGTTCCTTTTTCTCCAGCCACACTGGGGACCCCCAGCCTGTCACCCATCTCTTTCCTTCCCCAGCTGCCATGCCATCTCTTTGCCCAGGCAAGACACATTTTCCTTCTTTCAGGCTTCAGCTCCTTTCACCTCCCAGTGGTACCCACATACTTTTATTTAATCACAGTTTCTGCCTACCCTGAGTGCTGTTTGAGATTTTTCCCCAATAAGGTGCAGTTTTCACCCTTTCTGCTTTCAAATCAAGGGTTTCCTTTTCCCCACTCAGGGAAAGAAACCAAACAATCTCCTCTCAGCTCCCTACAGACAAGACCTCAGAAGTGTAACAGACAGGAAATCCTGCTTCCATTTAGGGTGGAAAATGCCTGAGAGGGATGAAACTCATGGACATTTAACTGCTGCTTTGTTGTGCATATACCAGGTAGAGTTTTGTAAAGAATTATCATTTAGCCTGACTGTCACAAGAGCAGGACATGACATATCTCTGACATAAGTGAAAACCAGCAGACAGCGAGATAATTTTTCCAAGCTTTGTAAGTTTTCAGGCAGGGCTTTGCTAGACAGCCAGAAACAACCAGATGTTTTGAGAAGGAATCCAAAAAATCGTTTTATGAGGGATAACAACAGGCCAGCTACCCCACGTCTCAGCAGGACAGCCTTGCTCTCCACAGCCTGCCCCACAGCAGATGCTATTGCCAGGTCTAATAATTCCCCTGCAAAGTTTGCATTTGCTTGTGTTAGAAAAAATTTTGGAGTTCTCAGATTGAAAATGGGCCCCCTTGTTACATGAATACACCAGGAGAAATAAGGAGAGTTCATATTTTAAAATATAGTTTCTAAGAATGTGTCATCAGTTTGGAACAAAGTCTGAAACCCTGTCAGTCCCAGGGTGGTTTTATCAGCAGAACTGAAGGAGATTAATTTTGCAGCTGGGGCTCCCGAATGAATTATGTTGCTCTAATGAATCATTCACTAATTCCTAGTCCTCCCTTCCTTCATCTCTGCCATATTTGGATAGGTAACAGAAGAGTTCAAGGGGGAACTGGACAATCTCTCTTGTTCAATATCCTTGTTTTGATTTTCACATGTTCCTCTTTCCAGATGCTAACTCATGACACTGGTTAGCAACAGCAGTGGTGGCACAAACAGAAGCTGGAAGAGCAATGTCATTCTGACTTGGCTTTAGGGAAAAAAAAAAAGCCTAGACTGGGATTAAGTAATTCCCTTTGGTTCTTCATCAAAAGAATTGCCTTCATGATCTCCACGCCAGAGACTGAGCCTGGTGCTCGAGGCAGATGTTCCTGGGTTCAAACAGAGGGTGTGGGGGGGTCACAGCTGCTGCTGCAGGGACAAATGGTCAGTCCTCCATGGTTTGGGGAGGTATTCAGGGACAGGACTTGCAGGATGGAGAGGACAGTCTGGGGACTCCTGCCTTCAGTCCCTGGCCTGGAGAGCAGGATCTGACAGGCTCTGAACTGGGCTTCCAGCCAGTAACACCCAGTCAGCTCGGAAGTGGTGACTGTGCATTTGCAAGGGGAGAAGCAGGGAGCTGGCCTTTTCTTTGAGTGAAAGCTGAGGTGCTCCTGAGCTAGAACAGCTGTAAGAGCTACTGCCTAGAGAATGACAAATCCAAGGCCAAGAACAGGGTCAGAAGAGCTGGCAGCAGGCTGCGTGTCATCAGCTACTCCTGGAGACCAGAGCGTTTTTTCTCCAGTGGGAAATCATTTGGGTCTTGCTTCACAAGGCTCATCCTGCTGAGCTCTTGTGGGCAGGGAAGGCAGGGGCAGAAGCAGCCAGAGCTGGACCCCAGCAAGTATCTCAGACTGACACTCAGACACAGCCATGGACAGGCTGGCAGCAAGGGCTGGAAACTCTGTAAACCTCTGTGGAATAAAGTTTGTGAGGCCAAACAGGCATTGCAAATCCAGTTAATTAAACTGGTGCAAAGGCCAGAGCAGACGTAGATAAACCAGGTTAAACTCTCACTTATGCTGATTTAATGTAATTCAGTACAGCATCAGTGGTAGTTAAACTGATTAGAGAGTTAACTGGTTTAAATACATTTGCCCTAAGTACTGGCACTGGTTTAACTGGACTGCTTTAAAGTGAAAAGCAAACTGTAGGCCTCTGCCAAATTTCCCTGTTGTATTTAAACCAGTACAACCTGTAGAGACATGTGAGAAACTGCTTTTAACCAGGAGCAAAGAGCACTGAGAACAAGGGACTTGGCCCAGCAGCCCTGGTCTTTGGGGCATTATTCTCCTCAGCTTTCCTGAGAAATGGAGCCACCTTCACATCAACAACACTCAGGTCTAAATTTGCTTCCCAAAAATCCTATTATAAAAAGGTGAGACTAAAATCACAGCCTGTTTTTAAAATACACAATCTCATCAATTTAGAGGGAAGGTGTTTGTTTCCTTTGCCACTGTCTAATAATAGTTTTGAATGGGAAAAGTAAAGATTTTTCAGTGAAAACTTTCTCAGGCTTTCTGTTTCTATACAATCCCATTAATGATTCCTGTGCTTTATGAGTCTTTTGAGATATTTCATTACAAGCACTATCTGAAGAGAACAAGACTTTTTTAACACTAGAAATATGAATATTAGTAGTCACAATGAGTTCAAATACCAAGACTTCCTTATTTCTGCTTTCCAACAGGCCTTTACAAACACATCATGAAACATAAACCCTCCTCAAATGTCTTTAATTACTCTCTCACCTGAAATTAGAATATCAAATATTATTCTAATAAATACTAAAATACTCTCCACCTGAAATCAGAATCCCTTTTTTCCCTCATCTACTGTATTTCTACATTTCTATTTCACCACCTAAAGAGTTTGTCTTCAAACAAAAATTAAGCAGTGAGTGAATCACAAATCCAAAGCAAAATAAAAAAGTCTTTAGTACATAAAGCCTGCTGAGACTTGTGGGGTTTTTGAAGCAGAGGATTTAAAGGATAAAGGCCAATTTGCTGAATTTTTTGTGCTACTTTTCACACTCTTGGATGTACAAAAAGGATGCCTTCAGCTAGCAAGACAGTGTGGCAAGTATTTTAAATCCATATTATACAGAGGTAATTGGCAGCATCAAGGGCCAAAACTATATATAGCCAAGATCAAAACTGCTCATATAAAAAAAAAAAAAAAAAGCTTCCCAAAACTCTTCTTGAGTGATCATAAAATGCTTTGCTCAGAATGTGTGCCTACTTCAGATCCCCACAGGGATGTAATACTTTTTTTTCCCCTTATTGTCTCAGCAGGCTGCCATTTGATCTGAACAGGCTTTGTAAGGCCATGCCATTGCCTCCATCCACCTGGAAAGGATAATTTGCCAGAGGATTCTTTTTTCTTTAACAAGGCTTCATTAAGAAAAGGGCAGTTAAAGGCCTGTTAGCCCAACTCAACACCTGAATGTGAATCCACTGGGCCCACGTCCTGCTTGTGAAAAAAGGCCACTCAGCCACAAAGAAGGCATGTCCCTTCCCTTAGTGCAAATCCAGGGGGGAGTTTAAATGTTTACTTCAAATATGTGTGTATAAGAAGCAAAAGAAGAGGTAGCTTGCCCAGCAAAATGCCTTTGTGGTTTTGCCTCTCTGTTTGCATCCCTTCATCAACTGTTCCCCCACACTTCCCTTAGTTCTGTGTTCATCCAGCACTCGTTCCCATCAGTGCCAACCCAGTTCTTTTTGGAAGCACCAATGCTCCTTCTAGTATGGGGAGAGCTGATGTAGAATAGCACAGCCTGGACCAAGCTGTACGGAGCTCAGTGACTCCATGAGCAGACACATGGCTTAGCCTTCCACACCCTGCCCAGTGGTGCAGTGCATGAGAACTGGGTACTCAAACTGCTTCAGATTATTATTAATAATCTCAACTATCTGGCAGAACAGCTTTCATGGATATGGCTGAAGTGAGCTGACTCCTCTCCAAGAAGCTCATCAGTCACAAAGCCAGACCTGGAGCTCATGTTGTCTGCTTTCCCAGCAGTTAGTGCCATTGCTGGGGTAAAATGAAGGAAGAAGTACACTCTCTACAGCTGTGGGGGAATGGAGGAAACTCTCCAGTGATATCCATGGACAGTCATTGCACAGCAGGCCTTGAGGTGAAGTTATTGCAGCACAAAGGCTTGCTCAGCAGCCAGTCAAGCCTCCTTGGAAGGATTGAGTCTACAGTAGCCAAAGTTAGCTGAAATCCACCTTCCCATGCTCACCTGGGCTGCCCTTGCTACAGACCTGTTTGCCTTTGACATCCAAGCATTGCAGAGCAGCCTTGAGTATCCAGGAACCTCACACCCCTGTCTGCATCCAGCTAATTAGTCTGATTGTTGTCAGAACCTCTGGAAATCTTTTACATTTCAATAAAGGCAAAGAGGAGGCTCCATGTTGTGGCTCGCAGATGCTCTGATACACACCAGTGGGAGTTCCTGTATCAGTTAGGCCTGATCCCTATCAGGGGAGAGGTATTTCTGAAGTAGATTGTTCTGTCTGGAGCTGATAAAGCCTATCTCACTTAATTTTCCCCAGCAGTGGCTGGATTTACTGGATATGGGGTGTACTGGGGGCTACAAGCACAGTAGGATCAGAGTTCAAGATGAGTGTAAAGCCTGGAGAAGGTGCTATCCAAGCCCAGGAACTCAAGGCCTGCTTCTTATAAAGAGATAAATTTTGCCCTGCTCATGCCAGGTGATTACAAGGCACCTCAATACCTGTCTGTCCTTTCATGGAAAATCAACTTCCTCCCCATGAAGAAGGGTTTTTAACCAGCTGCATTTCCCATCCACTGCAAGTGCAAAAAGCACTCCTCGAACCACTGTGATGTCCTTGCTGAGGACAGCCTTGATGGACCTTGCTGAGATAGAATCAAATACGTGGTTGGGACCCCCTCCAGAGCAATGCACCCAAGGTCAGATATCACCTCTGGAATAAGGGTTTCTTTTGAAAAAGATGTTTCTTTTTGAGACATGAAAGCCCTCAGGTCTCTGCTACCAGACAAACCATAGAGGAAGAGCACACAGTCCCCTGTCTCTGCCCTGGTGTGAGCATCAGGGAGGTCAGGGCTGCTGAATGCTGCTCTGAAAGGCCAAGGAAGAGCCACTCATTGGTGACGCTAACTTGTTTCAGGCAGAAAATAAAAATACATTATTTATAATTTCTACACATTATTAGCAGAAGTAGCACAAGGTGCAGTCACTGGCACTTTCCTGTATCCTAAGTGTTCATCAACCTTTCCTTGATGTTAGCAAGTCTATTAATAAAGTGTTGCAAGCAATCAGAACTGCTCCACCAGCCTGGGAGGGGGAGTGTTGGTGACACCGTGTTCCAGCTGAAAGTCATGTAAAATCCTCTGTACCTTTTACTGAAAGACACAGTCATCATCAGCAAATGTAAATGTGCAATCACAGCACCTTGTAATTAATGGGAAGCCACAGGCCCCGTTAGCACTGCAGCTCCTCTTCCACTGCTGGTGAGTGAACAAGACTCTTGCCCAGCTTGGGCATCACCAGTAAAATTCAGCACATCCAAACGTAAGGAAAAAAGATGTCACCATGTGCTGACCTTCCCAGGTCTGCTGTGTCCCCTTCCCAGGTTTGCTGTGTGGCTGAGCTTGAGCCACCCTGTCCCTCGGGTGATGGAGAGGGCTCTGCCCTGGACCTCAGCAGCAGGGTGATGCCTTTGCTGACTGCAGACACATCTGAAACCTCACGTCAGCACTCTGGGGAGATGCTGTCTGAGCTCATTGCAGCGTTAATACTGGAAAGATCATGTAGGCCTCATTAAGAAATAGTTTTGTTCTTGAGTCTGTCTTATTTTTTAAAGCACCCAGGAGACAACAGAACCACCACATTTCCTCTTACACTCAATTTTCTGATCGGGGGCCTGAAGTACTTACTGCCAGATGTTGCCCTGTTCTCATACAATGCATGTGACACAGGCATCAATGCCAGCAGCTAGGTTTGCCTGTGACATCAGTGCACACAGCAGCCAGGAGAATATTCTGGGGCAGCTAACAGGGGCATACATACAAGATCATATATTTTAGATACCGTGTTTGGTCCTAAACATGCCTTGCCTAAACCACCAACCATCAAGCTGCCTCTGCTCAGCATCACACCACCCCCATGTTTATTCTTTGTCATCATTCTTGTCCATGCATCATGCTGTTGGTGACACCTAGGTGTATTATTTTAAGTGAAAAACCAAGTGTAGGAAAAACAAATATCTATTTCACTTATCCAAATTCTGGCCTGGATTTCTATGAGATTTTCTAGAAAATTGCATTATTGTTGTGAAGAGAGAAGTGTGTTAATGCTGTGCTATTGCATATATTTACAGTCTCTCCTACTCTCAGCATGAAGAAATAATTCACCACAAGTAATGACATTCTGTTCCCATTCCAGCTTTGCCCACATCCTCAGATCTCCATGCAGCTGCAGCACAAGAGATCAAAAACAGAGCATCCAGAGCAGAGGAGGGCAAGGATTGCCTGCTGACAGGTCTGGGTGTGCACCCACAGCTTCCCATGCTCCTGACTTGTTTGGTTGTCCCTTGCTTTGCTGTGTCAATAAAACCAAGGAAAAACCCACCTGAAAAACACTTCAGCAGCACAACCAGCTGCTGACAGGTTTTAGACCCATCAAAACTTGCAGGGAGCCTTCCAGTACCAAACCAGAACAGAGCAGCTAAAAAATTATGAGTCTTCAAAGACTCTCATCTGGAAGACAAAAGGATCTCCTGGTGTGATGTCAATGGATTGAAGATGCTAAGCAAGGAGCTGGTTCTAGGACCTCACTGTGCTCCCGTGGTTAGAGAAAACCCTGTTTCTCTTCTCTGCTAGAAAGAGGACATGAAAAATGAGAAGGAAGCAGAGGGGAATTCCAGAGAACTGAGTCGGGGAGCAGAGAAAAAACTGTTGCATGTCTGGCATGCACCTGACTGACATTTCACTCTTAAAAATGCTCCCAGTAGATAAATTCAGATAAAGGGGCAGAAGTCTTATGATTCAAACACGTGTTGAATAAGAAACCACATAAATGAAAATATCAAGGATTCACTGACTGATGAAGCAATGGGCTCTATTCTGTAAACATATTTTCAAAGGAAAATCATGTGCCTTGTGTAAAAAAAGTTACTTTCTTTTGGCAAAGCTCTATGAAAGTTCAGTGAGCCACATCCAGTTACTCTCAGTGGGATCTGAAGCTTGCTTTAGCCTGCTTTAATATCTTAAGGACCTATTTATTCTAGCAACATTGTCACATCCTGTGCGTGGAGTGTCACCTTGTGACACAGCAGGACAGCAGGGGCTCCTGGGCAGAACCCTGGGGTGGCTGGACCGTGTGCCACCAGGGAAGCTCTGAACCTGGATCCTGCTCCTGCTGGCTCCGAGCTGCAGTCGGAAAGTCAGGCAGGAAAGTCCTTCCAAACGGTTGCTCATTCACCAAAATTAGGTCACTAAGGGGGAAGAAATGTCCCTGAAGACTGTAACAGTGAGAAACTTCCTACGTGAATTACGTGGGACTGGCAGCCTCTACGAATGCCACTCAAAGCACCCTCCCACCTCCAGGATCTATGGAGAGGGCACAGGCAATGGGATTTTTCCATTCTCTAAACAAAGTTTTTCCTTTCATCCATTCCCAGCTCCTCTGAAACACTTCAGAGTGGGATTTATTGAGACACCTGTGGACTGAGTGCCAGAGGAGCCCAAAGTATGTGGTGTTGGGTTTTGCCTGCAGTTGAGAGATGCCAATCTTGGCTGCCCAACATCTCTGCCCTGGAGGTGCATGGACCAATCTGCACAATGGGTCCAAGACATCAAGCAGCTCTTTTGTGATGGCTTTTCTACACAGTCAACACAGGAAGCTATAAATGCACTCCTTAGAATCATCCATAAAGTGGCAAAACTAAGCACTGCAATGCGCTTGACAGCTTTTGCAGTCCTCAAGCGGGTTGCCATGCTCTGAGCTGCCAGTATGGGCACTTCCAAGCAGGAATTCAGGTACCATGAGGTCTATAAATCCTATTTTTTACACACATTGCTTCTCCTAGCTTCTAAGCTCAGTCTACAGAACCCAGAAAAAGACAGGAAGGAAATCAGTTCAGAATAGAGGAGAAGAAAACTTCCCAACTAAAATCACTGAAACGCCTTTGTTTTTTGGCTCTGCAGAAATGCCAGCACAATCTTGAGGACATTTATCTGGAATCTGGCATTAGTGTGCATGCATTTCTGGACTTGCAAACCAGAGGCCTCTGAAGAGCCGTGTACACCCCATCACACACGTACAGCTGTTTACTCATGTTGAGTATTGGTGGCTGCCATGAGTAGTCCTGTTGTAACCAGTGACTGCTTCCTCAGAGAGGTACTGCTCAGCATGAATAAGAACACCATGGCTTGAGAGAGGGTGAAGGTGTGCAATGAAATCTGGTTGATGTCACTGGCAACCAATGTGGTCTCAGTGTGGGGCTAATTAGGATGTCCCAGTCACTCTCAGAATGCCATTTTATTCTTTTTCAAGGACACCACTCTCCTTGAAGGGTCTTAAAACCCATGGAAGGCTTCCTGCAGCAAGGACCATCACTCCACAGACATTTTAAGCCTCTTTTCCCTACAGGTGTAATCCCAAACAGTCCAAAACACAGAGGCACTGGAGCACATCAGCTGACTAAAATCAAAAGTGCTGTATCTCAACCATCTGTTAAAAAATGTGGGACCATTGACTCATTAGTTTCATCTAACTCTACCAGCACAATAAAAAACCACACGCCTTCTGGAGAACAATATCAACATGTGTGGGAGGATATCATCTCTGCAACACAGGGTGGGATGTTGTAGTTAAGAACAACTCTCTGAACTCTTGTCAGGTCAGAGCTGCAGTAGATTGGCAGCATTGCCATGGCTTTATTGGGGTCTGGATCGATCTCTTCCCTGGAAATGGGATTTGGGTCCTCTCTTTGACTGGGGATCTGGTGGTACAAAGCCAGGTGGGAGTTTGTCTGCTTTTACCACTCTATTTTAGAGCAGTTTTTAAGCAATTCATTTTTGAGCTGGAATTACCCAAAACTAGCAAAAAGAAGATGTAAGCAGCAAACTCTCCCACCCCCCTGTTGGGCTGTCCCTGTCTCATCTGGCAAGTCCCGATTATCTGGGATTGCAGTAATTCTGGAGGATTACTCACAGGCCGACCACAGCCACTTGCAACAACTTTTCCAGACAAGGAGGAGTGAAAGCTGGTGAATATGAGTTTAGCAGAGTGTGCCTCAGTTCAGGGGAGCTGCTGAAGAAAACATAAATAACAAGGGAAATCAGCCCTCGGCCGAGTTCAACCTTTGAAAGTTGAAGTCTCCTGCTCATGAGCTCACCATGCTCTATTGAGCAAGTGGAAGGGAAATATTTTCTCTCTCCAGCGTGACTTGAAGAAAGGAAGTTGTGTGGGCAGAGGCACCGAGGTGACTCTAAATACAGTGATGTCTCCTTCCCAGGCACTCAGCCTTGGGAGCAATTGCTTTCTTCCACTTGGGGAAATTTCAGTGGCAAGATGTATGGAGGGAAATATTCAATACCTCCTGCTGTGGAGACATTTATTTCTACAGCCAGTTATGACTCCAGCCATGAAGTTTTTATTGCTACCTCTCATGCACATTATTTATTGTAACTTCCTTTTTTGAGTAGGCTGTTTATTTTTAAGCAAGTGCTGTTACATTTTTCACTAGATTACTAATAGCCACGTGCTCTGGCTGCTGAAGCTGAATAAGCTGATGTAACTGTAGGTCAGGATCTTAGATCCTTCCTTAGCCTGTCCCCAAAATAAATATAGAGGATGAACTTGGGGCTTTCTCTAAGAGGCCTGTGTACCTTCCACTTGGAGGATAAGGTAGAGCCCTGCTTCCAGCACAGCCATCAGGGTGGGATGTGATGGGTGGGACTGAGATTGAAGTGAAACTTCTACCTACAGGGCTTTGCACAGTACAGGGTTAAGGCAGAACTTTGCATTTAAAATTACTTTTGCAATAACCCCTTATTTATGATGCAGCTCTTTAAGCTAACAGTAATTTAGAAAATTCTCATCCCAGCTCTGGATTCTGCTTTCCAAAGCCCCAGCAGAAGGTGGAGTGCACTCTCTGGCTCAGGTAGTGGCATGTTACTGTAGTGGGCATCCAAGCACTCTCCTGGTGCTGGGGTGCTTTGGGGGTTCCTTGGCCCAAGTCACACAGGCAAGGGCCTGCTGGTCCACCTCAAAGTCCCTCCTCACCACTGTCCTCCACCCACCAGATTTTTTTATCCTGCTGGGAGTTTCTGACAGCATTTTTGGGTTTTGCTGGGGTTTTTTTGTTTGTGTGTTTAGAAATGAGGAAATACAGTTGCTCTGGGTTTCCTGAACATGCCTTCCTCTCATGAGAGGAGCTTACTGGAAACACACATTCCTGGATAGGCCAAACAGCCCTGGGCTGCCCTTGCTGGGTGCAGAACAAGCCTTGTTGGAAAACAGATGCAACAGCCAGGCTGTTTGGGGTGTCTCCTTACACTCCTCTGTGCTTTGCTCTTGGGCATTGAGCAAGATGGGGCAGGGCCAAGGGCCCCAGAGCATCCCCAGCTCAGAGTCTGACCATCCTGCCATGCCCAGGGGAGCTCCCTCAGAATCCTCATCTGCTCATCAGTCTGCCAAGGACCTGCTATTGGGCACCTCCACTCCTCCCAGAGAAAAGATTTCAAGGACACAATATAGACCTACAAACAGTTTTTAGGTTATTCATGCTTACAGGTCCCTGAGGTAAAATGCCCCTGTTCAGCACCATTTTCACAGCATTTCCAGTTGCTGAGATCAGTTCAAGATGTGGCACCCACATTCTCAGGTGATTGGTACATCTGTCTGGCACCTCCTATATGTTTGTTGAAAAATAAATTTGTTCTCTGCTGTTCCAAGTGAAGATTTACTGGGATGAGTACACTCTGAATTCCCCTGAAGCTGAAGTTTTGGGATGGGCTTCGAAACCAATATGCTTTGGATCAAGCCTTCAGGACATTGCTCAATTTTCCATTCTTTGCAGGAAAACAGTTTACCAATTACAGGGTGGAAAAGGGCAGCAGAGAGGTTTCCAAACAGCTCTCACAGCAGTGTCAGTCCTCTCATTTAATGACCTCACCAAGTGCCACTGCTGTCCCAAAACTGCTGTGTCCTATAGCTCTCAGACACAGAGGTCACAGCTGAACTTCCTCCTTTTCTGGGATTAAATCAGAGGTTTTGACCAATTTCTATAATTAGGGAAGACTTACTTCTCCTGACTCCTTCCCATCTGAAATGCCTCAAAGGCTCTGTGCAAACTTGACATTTCTTATTTTAGCAAGGCAGATTTACCTCGGGGTTTGTGTTTCTCTTGGAGCACCAGCCGAGCCCATTGCTGTTCACCGAGCAGCTTCAGCCTAATGTTTGTGTGATTTACAGCGCGGTCTGCAGTCGGCATCTAAGCCCTGAAATGCACATTTAATTCCAAATCCTGCCGTTCTGGGCCGTCTGCAGCAGATGGTGCTGCTGACTCGCCGGGAGCCAGCATCGCTTCCACCCTGCCCGGAGATGCAGGCACCCACCGGGAGCCAGCCCTGCTGGGGAAAGGGCTGGAGCACTCCCTGCCCACCCTCCTCTGTGCTTGTCACCCTCCAAAGATAGTCCAGCACTTGCTACACCCTTACCAGTCTCCAATTAGAAAGCAGGCTGAGCCCAGGTAGGTTTTAGGATAAGTCAATGAAAATATGAGCAACTTTTTATTTGCTGATGTGTATGATCCGTTTTGGGAGTGAAAAAAAAAAAAATTCTTACATAGATATAAGTACACCTAGGACCCTA
This sequence comes from Passer domesticus, assembly GCF_036417665.1. Taxonomy (NCBI): domain Eukaryota; kingdom Metazoa; phylum Chordata; class Aves; order Passeriformes; family Passeridae; genus Passer; species Passer domesticus. Next base: position 41,874,315 of record NC_087482.1, on the reverse strand, counting down.
AATAAAACAATTTGTTTTGTCCTAACTCCAGTTCCCAGTCAGAGATTTTGCCCAAAATTCATCAGGGCACCCCCTTTCTCCCCAGTGAAAGCAGGGATTGAGGTCTTTCAGGAATGCTACAAGAGCAGCTCATTTTCTGTCTGACACTACCTGAGCTGAATCCCTTGGGAGGAGATGGGCTGGGTATCCATAACGTCCTGGTTTGGGCTGGGATGGAGTTAATGCTCTGTCAAGTGGCTGGTACAGTGCTGTGTGTTGGATTTAGGATGAGAACGTTGGTAACACACTGGTGGTTTAGTTGTTGCTGGGCAGGGCTGACACAGAGTCGGGGACTTTTCAGCTTCCCGTGCTTTGCCAGTGAGCAGGAACACAAAGCAGGGACAGCTGACCCAAAGAGGCCAAAGGGATGTTCCAAACCAGAGAATGTCACACTCAGGACACAAACTGGGAGCCACTGATCACTGCTCAGCAATGGGCTGGTTATTGGCCAGTGGGTGGTGAGCAATTGTAGTTTGAGTGATTGAGTTTCATTCCTCTCTCTCCTTTTCATTACTATTATTATTATTATAAATATTATTGATATTATTGGCCTGCTCCATCACCCTGAGATCAGACCATGTCCTGGGGCAGCTGCAACCTCCACACAGTTGACAGTAGATTCTTTTTCCAAGCTCAAATAGAAATACCCGAAGTGGCTCTATGGTTTTTCAGCAAATCAATATCTGAGAACATAAATTCCTCACCACACAAAGCAACATATCAGCTCTAAATAATAAATGAGGTAGAAGTGTACAGCTGGTTTAGAAAGAACAAAGAGACCAAGCATTACATCATTTCCTGTCTGTTGCTAAATTCATAAAAAGCCTTACCTTACAACCAATCGGCAAATCCCCCCTTTCTGTGGTATAACTCCAAACTCAGGATGGCTGTCTCCTGTCCTCAGAGTTCTGCAGCAAATATGTGAAATGCGTTCTTGTAAATTAGCCAGCTTCAGTGCTCCAGCAACCAAGTCTCACCCCAGGCTGGTCCCCTCCACCAAACTGTCTGGGGAAGGTTAATTTGGGCAATGTAATTATATGTGTATATATAATGTATGTTCACCATCACATATGGCATCATCTGGTGACACAACACAGCTTAACTGAGCTATCTCTGCCACCCCAATGCATCTTCCAGTTCTAGGAGGAAAGGATGGCTTAAGGGTGGCTTTGGGGGATATTTCCCTCCCCCCAGCTGCCAGGACAGCTCCCTGGGGCCATTGAATTATTTCACCCTCAAGTTTTCCCAGCAGGCTGCTGGGAAGCCCTACAGATCTGGCCAAGCTTCTATCAGCTGGACCAGGCACAGCATTTCACTGCCCATCCCCTGCTCCTCTGGGGCAGCACGCCCTAGGCAGAGAGGCAGGATCTCAGAAATAAGGTTCCTAAGTTATCTAGATGTCCAGGGAGCTGATATAGCCTGTAACATGCAGTTTGAAGCTCCCAGAGAGCAAATGCACACTATGGAGCAGTGATTGATGCCTCCTGCAGTTTGCTGTTTCCAAGCAGATGATTTCTGCATCACTTTCTGGATGGCTTTAAAGTGCCAGATGCAGTGTCAATGGTTTTCAGTCTTATAAGCCCCTTTCCCTACCATGGACTCCAAAACAGACCAGTCTACATTTCCAGAACAATGACAGAATACACAGAGCATGAAAATTCTCATTTGGGGTGAAGAGCTGCTGGATTTCTTTCCACACCAGCAGATCCATCTGTGTTCTGATCCATGTGCTGGATAAGAGTCTCACTGAAGTGCAGTGAGGACTTTGCTGTGCAAAGCACCTTCAGCACAGCAGATTCAGTCAGCACTGACTGATGAACAGGTAGTTATTCTGGCATAGCAGGATTTAGGAAGAATATTTTCCATGCCTGGTATTATTTTGATCTATGTTGCTAAAATCACATGCCCCTCTCACAAACCCCAGCAAGACAGCAAGGGCACAAAAGCAGAAGACTTGGTCCTGCTGCTCATGCTTGTAAAATTTCTTTTGCAGATAAGTGATGTGGATTTTCTACTTCATCAAAATATGGCCATAGAATGGGTTTGAAAGGACCTTGAAGGTCATCTTTTTCTACCCCTCTTGCCATGGGCAGGCATACCTTCCACCATCCCAGTTACCCCAAGCCCCATCCAGCCTGGCCTTGGACACTTCCAGGGATCCAGGGGCAGCCACAGCTTCTCTGGGCAACCTGTGCCAGGGCCTCAGCACCCTCACAGCAAAGAATTTCTTCTCAATATCCCATCTAACCCTTCCCTCTGCCAGTTTAAAGCCATTCCCCCTTGCCCTCTCACTCGCCTCTACAGCTCTATTGGTGGGCTGTGCTCTCCTGCAGGATTCCTTGTGGCTTGGCAGGGTAGGGATGAGTGATGATCCCCATCTTCCACTGCTCTGTCATTGATCACCCCATTTTAGCACAGTCCTTATCTGGAAGCAGGCAGGTCTGAGCTCCCATCTTGTACCAGGCTGTTGGATCTGGGGTCTGGGGGGACAAAACCAGCACCAGGTGCCTCAGCTGTGCCAGCCTGGCAGGGACAGCCCAGCGTGGCAGGGCAGTCCTTGGCTCCCCAGCACAGATGCTGTTTTCACATATCCACTCTGAAATACAGAGGAGCCACATGCAGGAAAAGTAAATGTGAGCCCTCTGTGAGTGCTATTTGAGAGCAGTGACTTCAATATTTAAAGCATCCCTGGCTGCAGGTGCAGCACACTGCAGTTATCAACATTTCCCATGTTAGACAGCGAGCTGGTGCTGACCCCAAGGCTTAAATTAGTAACAAGATTACTCAGAGAAAAGTAATGTTCTGAAAACCTTTATGGGACAAGAAAATATGCCAAAAGTAAGCTTGGCCAGTGTACTTAATAGATAGAAACCCATTTGTTTCTTTTTGAGAACTTAATTAAATTTCCCATGAATTCATTTGTAATAACAGTAATAAGCACCATATATGGAAATCTTCAATGAGCCCTTAGCAAGGTAATTTCCTGAATTTAGCTTATATCTTTGTAATGTTCAAAGCCAGCTAGGCTCTAAAGTACAGCTGGTGTGCATTATTCCATCCTGAGTAGGAGGGTGTGGATGGAATGGGTAAAATAAATTACTTTGGTGCTTTGACACCAAGTTTTATTGCCTATAGAATCGTGCTGGATCATGTTCAGAGAAGTATCAAGTAGAGAGTTAACATGATTTCTTCTGTTTATAAAAGAAGCTTTGGGGAGGGCAGTGCACATGCCTTACACACTCCAACACTCTCTTCAGTGCTCCCTGGCCCTCAGTCAGTATCTAGGAGGGGACCAAGCCACCTGAAATCAAACAGGAGAAGCTGGAAGCTCTGCAACTCTCCTGGTAAGTCACAAGAGAAGGAAGTCAAAAGGGGGAAGTCTATTCTTTCACATAGAGGGATTCACACACCCAATTTAGAACCCTACCTGCTTCTTAGGCTTCACATGCACAAACATGGTAAAAAATCATAAGCTAAGTGTCAGAGGAGAAATGGTCATTGCTGACCAAGGCTGAGAGCAAGTCTCCTTCCTTTATACTGAGGTGGAAGGAGCTTTCACCACCAGCTTCAAGTGTGTGCACTCAGAGCCCAAGTGCTAATTACATAAGTTGTAATTAAAACTTAGCCAAGATTTGTAAAACCTTAACCTCCCTACCATTGATTTTGGAATATTTGGTAAATATTCCAGTCCTAAGAGAGGCAGAGTAAGTCACAGTACAAACAGACACCAGGGGGTATCTTGGGACATGAAGCTGAGATCAAGAGGGTGCCAACAGCCATGACACACCCAGTATGCAATTGGTCTTTGGAAGTACCACAGGAATGCTGGGGAGGAGCAAGAGGAGAGCCCAGAGAGCAAAATGCCAGTGCTGGGGAAGGAGCTGGTGTGCCCCCTCACAGCCCAGGCTGGGCACTGTAGCTAACACAGAAACAGAGCTCCTGCTCAGAGCCCACAGCAGCCCCAGGATAAATTAAAACACATTTAAGTCATTGAACTCATGCTCTCAGTGAGCTCCAAGTGGAAAGGGTGTCAAGAATTCTTCCAGGGACTAATTCTGTGGTCAACAATGCCAACTACCAGAGTTCCCACACCTCAGAAGAAAGTGATGTTATATTTTCCATCATTAATATATAATAACAAACCCTCTGCTCGCTGGGAAGCTTCCTAAGCTCCCACAGTGACTCGGCTCAAAAGCTAAAGACCTGGCAGCACAGCCACTCCATCCATAATCTCCTTTCACAGTTAAACCAACACTCATGTGGTAACACAGCTGCCTCAGGGGTTGGCTTACAGGTCAGTACCTCCTTAGAAATGGGGATCCCAGCTGGAGCTTCTCTCTTCTTCCTGACTCATCTGCTCCTCCTGAGGAGCAATGCAGGATGCTGAGACTTCCAGGGGTGTTTACGCTACAGGAAACTGCAGCTCTGCAGTGAACCCTTCCCAAGCACTGTCAGACAGCCCAGGGAGAGCTCTGCTTCCCTCTCCTGCCTGCCTAAATACCCTGCCCTCAGCACCAGCCAGGGAAAACACACAGTTTCTTCTCATTAACTCTACAATCATTCCAATAGATTTGATATGTCCCAGCTTTCCAGAGATATCATGGCCTTGATCATCCCACCTGCTCCAGCAGAATTCTTCTGCTGAGAAGCCCAGGGGTGATGTGATGATGGGTGTGGATCTGCTACACCCCAACATCCCCCTCACTTCACTGGCAGTTTTGCTCTTAGTGTGAGTTTTGTTACAGTTTTACAAGTTTTATTGCTGCCCTACTCTTTCATGGACATTTACTCAAGAGTCTTTAAAGTTTCCTTTACCTACAGGCAACGTGCCCACAGTGATCACTCCTGGTTTTACTGTGACACCTGCGCTGAGGTCAGGGCAACCAAGAGTCTCACCAGTGACAGGTTCAAAGCAGAGTGGGACCCCTGGGATTCACTGAGGTCCATCACCAAATGTAAAAGACTGGCGAACTTGGTGTCAAGAATTCCCTGATGGAACAAGATCCTCGAGTCCTGCCCTTGTTGTCAGAGAAAAGCCCTGTTGGTCCTTGCTCCATCCTCCTCATCCTCCACAGCTCCCTGCCCGTCCCTGTCCTGCTGGGAGTGTGCACAGCTTGGGTGTCCTGTGTCTCCTCTGGGTGATCTCCTGACTTTCAGTGGTCAGAGGGAGCTGAGCTGGTGCAGGGCCACTGCCAGTCTCGAATTCCTCTCATTCATCCCAGCCCCACATCCATCAGACCCCCAGACAACCTTTGGCAAGCCCTTCTCAAACACAAACCTCACCTCAAGGCCCCCTTGCTGAAGCATTGCCATCTATCTCTTGTTTCCTAGACCATCTAGGTGAAGCTGGGGGAGATCTTCCACACTGGGAAGCTCTGCTCTGGACTGGTTTCTTTCACCCATCCCTCCAGGGTGCCCTCCCTGCAACTCTTTTCAGTGGCAGCTGAAAAGAGCCGGCCTTGAGAGAGCTGCCCTTGCTCCAGGGACAATATTCTGTTACACTGAGCACACCCAGGCTCTGAAGAGAAATAATTCATGGATTATTGCTTTGCTTTTATAAGCAAGAAAGAACCAATAAACGCATGGCATTTAATGGTCAAGACCCAAACAAAATTGCCGTAGGAAACTGGGGAAGCCCAAGCTCCTCCTGGCCATTTGTTCTTAGAAAGCAGCACACTGAACTGAGCAGCCACAAAATGAGCAGGAGCTTAGCAAAGGCTCTGTGCAAAAGGGACCCTTTGCATTTGACATGCTCTGTCAGATTGAATTTTAATTACATCTCCCCTCTGGAGCTGGCACGGGAGGGGAATGCTAATGATGGGGGAGAGGGAAGGGAGCAGCCATGGCAAACACCAGCCCTGCACTTGACAGAGTGCCTGATGGCAAGGAGAGGTAACCTGCACGTAGACAAGTATAAATCTTGATGGTTTGGTTTCCCATTTAGGTCCTACTATTTTGGCCCAAGTGTGGGCTACTGGTTGGGGTAAAACACATGTAAGTGGATTTAATGTATTAAACCATGGCAGGGTGCAGCCCGTTTGTGACAAGATTGAAGGAAATCAGGTTTAGATAAACAAATATGACCTCAGATCATGCTCCCAATGATCAGCAAACCATCACTTGTGGATTATTATAACCTAGCGACACTACTTGCTGAGTGCTGTGTCTCTCAGGATCCTGGTTTTTGAGTTTTATAAAAACACCTTTGGCAAATATCACTTGAAAAATGTGTCACCATGGTGGGTCCAGTAATTCTGGCCATGGTCACGTGCAGGCTCCTTGCATGGAATAAGCATTAAATACAGACTCAATGCACTAAAACAACCACAGGCAGCATCAGCAACATCCCTCCTGTTCTCTGCCTGGAGAGAGAAAACATCTCAATCAGATGGTGAGCACTGAATGTGTGACAAGTATTAGTGCAGACAATATTTGGGATGCTGATACATATCTCAGCAAAACCCAATCAGGACATGGGGTCCATGGAAAGATTCAGCTAAGGACAGAGTGAATCTGGAGCACAAAATCCACTACCAAAATCTGCACATAGATATTTAGAGGCTACTCAGGATACGACACCTCCTTGTGGTCTAGCTGCAGTCAGTCAGGGACACAGTATCCAGCTGGGCATCTCAGACCTCTTCTTGCTTCTTCTTTAAAAAAAAAAAAAAAAAAAAAAAAAAAGAAACAAAATTTATATTTCTCAAAATGGTCAAAGTACCACTATTTTATTTTATTTTATTTTATTTTATTTTATTTTATTTTATTTTATTTTATTTTATTTTATTTTATTTTATTTTATTTTATTTTTTATTATTTTTTTCTGCTATTCAAACAGCAGCCAGCTATCACAGAAATGCAAAGTCTGCTTCTCAGAGTGAATGGCTGATCTACACAGATTGTGTGACAATCATAAAATCCTTAGGGATCAGAACAAAGGCTTTCACAAGCTTTTGTTGTAAGAGCTCGATCTATTCCTGCGGGGAAATTCTGTGTTCTGTTGCTGTCTGCTTGCACAATAGAAAGATGTTTTTCCTGCATTATTGGGGTTAGTAATGCAATGTTTGCTATTCCATTGCTGGATGCTCCTGCCAAAAGAATTTGTATTACCTCTCAAGCTACTGATAACGTGGAGTTGCTTGGGAAAAACTGTTTCACCCAGAGAAATAAATCAGGCAGAAATTTCATTAAATTAAAATACCATTTAAAGCTGTAAATTACCTGTGACCTGCAACATGTGTTGCTGTGCTCTGTTCTTAGTTTCTATAGTTTATTTTCTATAGTTTTTATAATTTGGTCTCACCTTATTTTTCTGTCTTTCCATTACCCTATTCTGTAATAATTAATTCATTTAAAATTTCCCAGTGGATAAAAGTGGCTGTTTATGCCATATGATATGATACAAGATAAGGTAGGATCTGAACCTTTGTATTGCAGCAACACTTTCAACCACAGCCAGAGCTTCCTTCACTTTGGCATCAAAGGTACAAAATCAGTTTCTTCAGTAATATTTCTTTCTGCCTTTCACCAGAACAAGATGATCCCAACAAAGCAGCAACAGAAGAATGAGCAGCCTTATTCCTGAAGTGTTTAGGAAGTCAGAGTGGACAACTAAATTACTTATTCACCCTAAAATGTTATAATTTCTACACTTCTTTCATAAAAATGCTCAGTCATAATGTATTGCAAGATTAGGGTGTTATGGTTTGCCTGAGAAAGTCTAATACAATTTGAGGGGTTCATACAGTCCTTAAACACATTAGCAAACAGGTTTCAAAGAGCAACAAGAAGCTTTTTTTTTTTAAGTAATAAATCATTTATTTCTCCTTCACTTACATTTTGGAGGATGGTTTTCAATATTCTGATACGAAAGTAGAAGAGCTCCTGGTGCAGTTCAAAGTGTGCCTGCATTGATGTAAAGGCCTTTGGGCCAGCTGGGAATGTCTCTGCATCACAGAAGTAATTTTCAAAAGAGATTTTAAGCAAAGAATACTCATCCTTTGAGATATTATATATATATATATGCCACATTACTGTCTATTTACTTTCCCCAAGCTGCACATTCAGCAGTGTGGCCCCAGGCCAGCCCGTGGCTCCAGGCAGGCTGAGACACTCTGGCTCACACCAGGGTTTCAGTGAACTCTGCTCCTCCCAGGTGACCCAGGGAGGGAGGAAGCCCCAGTGGACGGAGCCACTTCCCCTCAACATGGCAAATCACAAAAGTGGAACTCTCCAGCTGGGTTGGATGCTATTTTTTTCCTCCTGTATTTCAAGTATATCTGAGCAGGATGGGGGCTGAGCATCCACCAGCCATCAGTGGAAGAGGGAAAATCAGCCTTTAAGCAAGCACAATTCCCATCAGGCAAACTCCTAATTCTGCCCTAATTGAGCCTGGCAGCTGAAGCTGGATGAAAACCATGTTGTGCTCCATCCAGCCTTTCAAGGGGTCTCTGCTAAATCAGAGAGAAGTGCTTTAATCTGTGCTAGGAGAGATTTTAAGCACAAAACTGTGTCTGGAAAGTCAAATGCTTTATGCATCCCTCAGGCACATGAAAAGATCTCCCCCAGCAGAGCAGGAGATCTCCTATAGCAACTGGCCACTAGCAACAGGAACAAACAGTCCCTTGTCCCATTATTTCAACTTTCTGCATTATTCTGTGAGAGGCAGAGATGGTGGGAGGCTGGTGGTGCACGAGGTTCACATTCTGCACCCTGATTCAAGTCAGAGGCAGAGATCATGGATTTGGTACATTCGTGCCTCAGTTTCCCCTCCCCCAAAGAGGAACAGTTTTGTTTCCTTTCTCACTCCCACATGGGATGCCAAAGTCCAGGAAAGTGGATAAGCCAGAGGGCCCCACATGAGTCAAAATTATTGCTTGTACATATTTGTGCTGCATTTGCAAGAAATCCTCTTGGCTTAAGTAGGAATAAAAAGTTGGATGGATATTTCCTGGCATCTTGAGCAAACGGACTTAATATTCCAGTTGTTTTTTATGTTTTGAAATTAAAAAAAAAAGGTTGTTTCCACTAAAAGGGGCTGACAAAGCCAGGCAGCTTCCCAAGATGAGGATTTTTGGAGCATTATGGTAGAGATAACAGAGGTCCTGCTGTACTGGAGCACCCGCTGGTGCTGGAGACCTTGTGAACACAAAGCAGATGAGCATTTCTGCAGCCAGGAATGGCCAATTCCTGTCAGTCCACACCTTTCTGAGGACTTCAGTGAGGGGAATTATCATTTAAAGTTCACATATTAAAGCAAAAGCCTCCTCCCACCCTCAAAACCTTGCCCATTTACTGCATTTTTCCTCCTATTTGGATCCTCTGCTTGGTTTTTCCCCCCCCTGGTGCTGCTTAGAGCAGAGAGGATCCATGTCCTTGTGCTCCCACCCTCCCTCTGGCCAAGGAGGAGGCTTAAAAATTCTCACAAAGTACTCAAAAATTTTTATTGCTTTTGTGCAATAAAAAGATTACAGCAGGAGCAGATAGCCTTTCTCCTTGGTGCACATCACATACCACCTCTGGCAACATCATGAGCTGCTGCTTGCAGTGCAGGTTTCCTCTACAAAAATAATGGAATTCTGCCACTCAGATGCCTGGAGGGGAATGGACTGTCCTCCTTAATAGAAATTAGATCTGTGCAGCCCTTGAAACACCTGGCTTGGTCTGCACTCAAATGCCACCAAAATATTCACATTTAATTGGGTAACTGTCAACACAACTGTCAGAATGGCTCACTATGAGAAACAAGGGCAATTTACTTAAAAATTAACTACTCAATTGGTTTTCATCTGAAAAGCAATGCTCTGACTCCAGTGACAAGCTTGCTCATTTTTCATCAGTGTTTTATGCAGGATCCCACCACATGTTACCATTTTCTCTCCCCACAGCAAAGCTCAGGGAACAAAAAAATGCTCTTCTGTGGCAGCCTTTTGTAAGTCAGACTTGTGCAAAACACAGAGAGCCAGAATAATGTACATGTGATAAATAATGCATGGCCAAAGTGGTCACCCATAATCTGTGGGGTTGGGATCAGTGCAGCTCTTCATTGTGCTCCTTTCAGTTTTGTTGGTTTCCTTTGACAAGGTTAAAAATAATCTTGTAGTCCCAAAATATACATTTTCTTCCCATCAATTCCCCTTCCTGTGCTCTCAGTGGGTGCTGAGGGTTTGCTGTGAGTGAGGATCCATTCACTCTGCTCTCAGGAGAAAAGCAGGATGCTTTTGGCACTGGCATTTGCTGCTCTCAAGGCCATGTGAAGGCTTTGATCTTGCACCCAACACACTCAGCCACCTTCATGCAGCTCATGATCTGACCCCAGGATGGGTCCTGCATGAGAATAAAATATCCTATAAAACCATCCTTTTGGGGCTGAAGGGTGAGGGATGCAATGTTTGGGTATCTGGATAATGGTATCCTAGTGTCAAGAAAGAGCAAGCATGGGGAAGGAGCCCACAGGCTTTCCTGGGAGGAAGCTGAGGGAGTGGGAAATAGTATTTTGAAATGAAAAGTAAAAATTATTTCAACTAAAACAATTCAATTTCAAAATCCAGCTGCAGGAAGCCTAGTGAAAAATCCCAGTTCACAGGAGAGTGAAGCCAAGTGGTGTTCAGGCTACATCAGGCTCATCACAGAGTTTTAGAATCAAATACTTTGATTTTTTTTGCATACATATTGTGGAGAAATGTCTGTGGGTTTTTTTTCTGTGCCACCTGGTGCAGCCCAAGAGGATTGTTTGTGGTGAAGGAGCTGAAGACAACAGGCTAACACACGCCTTTTTCCTACAGTGCTGTCAAAAGCAGAGCCCCAAATACACCAACCCCCTTGTCCCAGCAGCCTTGTTGTTCTCAAAAAACAATTTAAGCACATTATAGGCACATCAGTGCCTTCTGAGATAGGCCCCATCTTTCTCTATGTAATATATCAGAGCAGAAAAAAATTATAATATATAATCTAACACATGCTGCCACAGCTGGAGGCCAACCTGTGCCTCACAAGCGAAGCTTTCTTAGGATGCACAAAGTGATATGTAACAAAACATGTAACATATTGGGAAAAAGAAAAAAAAAGTCAGTGCTCTTCCTCGAGGATGAAAAGAAAAAATGCACAGAGTGCAGAAAAAAATTACTTCAAGCAAGTGACCTGATCTCAGAAGAATTCAGGTACTTGTGTCCTGCACCACCTTTGAAAACACAGGAGGAAATCTGATCAAAAGAAGAATGGGATTATTGTAATTTGATGGCAACTTGAAGGCTGGCCCCTGCCCTGCTCTCTTTGAAGCCAGTGCAGTTTCATTAAGCCAGTGACAGCTCCATGAAGCTCCAGTGAAGGCTGATACCCACGGCTGGGCTGGAGCTGAGGGCAGGCCAGGACTCAGCCTGGAAGGTGTTCCTGGGGCAGGAACCACAGCCCAGCCTGCAGCAGCTGCTTCTCTGCCTGTTTATCACCCTCCTCACCCCCAGGCTTGTGATGAAGGAGCCAAGCTCCCAGCCAGGGCTGCTGTGGGAAGGAGGGGACCTTCCCAGCCATGGAATTCTTGTCACTGCTGCTCAGCTCAACAGGAAAATTGGACCAGGCTTGTGGACCACAAATCCAATTCAAGGTTAAATGCTGCACTGACTGCAGTTACCTGTGCATCTCCCCATATTTTCATCTGGAGGGATGCTGGACCGAGGCACCTGCCAGTGAAAACCCCTCAGAGCAGGCTGAGACTGGCTCTTCTCCATCCCTGTGTGAAGCTGCTCTCAGTGGCTTCTCAACACAGCTACAAGGGGATCACACCAGGACAACACACTGTTCTGTTAGAAAGGAGAATAATGAATACATTAAATAAAAAGACCCTTTATTTCATCACAAAAAACTATTTATTTATTTCATTAAAATATTCATAAATAAATATCTTAAAATAAATTAAATTCATAAATAAACATTTATGTATTTCATCACAAATAACTATTTCCCACAACTGATTACATTCGTTTTGACCCATACATAAAACAGGCTCCTAACCTGCAGTGTACTTAAAAGAAAGAGACAGGCAAGAAAAAAAGGTGAAGAAGACACCAAAACCAATATTTTGACTATGATGAAATCAGGTTTTGAGAAAATATCCCTGAAGAGTACTGGGAGAAAAGCAAGATATTATTTTGATCCAAAGGAAAAAGGATTCTGGAGTCCAGGACCATTTACAGCTTAGTGCTGGAACTTAGACATGTTTTTAATGACACCTTTTTCAATGCAGCCCATTGATTTATGATTTTGAATAAGCTAAGAGCTAAGACCTGAATTCCAGGTAAGATTTTACAGTCTTAAATCTGCACAACCAATAAAGCAGTGACCAGACCATTCTCCCTGCTCTGATTACCTGCTCTGAGACATATCTGTAGCACTTAACTGGGCTGCTGTGATGCCCTCAGAATTAATGTGTGGAAAGGATTTGAAGGATTATTTGCAGTTCAGTGTTATGTACAAACTGAGGCCAGGAAATGCAGATAAATCATAGAGAAAACAATGAGGTTCCTTCAGGAGTGTTTCTATCACTCATTCTTTGATTTAATTTGCCTGATTCCAGAACACAAGCCAGAAACCACTTCTGATGTAAGCTGCTCCCTAAGCAGCAGGACTTGTGCATGATTTTGATGTATTGATTAAACTGCCACTGAATGATTTGAGATGAAGATTGAATACACTGAAGGTAATAAGATATGATTGAAGCTGAGCCCTTCCATGGATTAGAATGGACAGCTTTTTCTGCCACACTGCTCTCATTTATCAGAACACCAATAATGTTTATTACTTTAAGAGTTACAGCTCGCTGGTTAGATTTAGACAAAACTGAAGCTGCATGGGCTCAGCAAACCCCTTTACTCTGAGACATTTAAAGCTGCTGGGCAAGGCAAAATGCATGAAAAATGCAAGAAAGAAAAGCTACTGAGATAACTCTGAAACTGCAGACACCAGGGCAGAGACAGCAGGTCCTTTCTGGACCAGATAATCCCAAACTGGGGTACATGTCCTGCAGACTCACCTGTCAGTCCTTCAGACTCACCTGCCACCTTTGCACCCATGCAGGGAGCATCTTCACAGCATGGCACAGGTTTTTTGAGTTCCCTCAGAACTTGTATTTCCTACAGAGGGCTGCAGGGAGATGGAGGTTTGTGTCTCTAAAGCATCTGACAGCTAAAATTCACAGAAAGAGTCATGAGCTGCAAATAAGGCTCTCTTTTTTCCCTGAAAATGTTATCTGAAAATATGCTGGGTTTAAATTTCCTGTGCTCTTTTTCTTCCTCCTGTGAAGTCTTCCTGACAACCTTCCCTCTCTGATTTCAGAAGATCCCCACAATCCCAATTCTGAGCACTCCTTCAACTAATTACACAGCTCCTCTCTCAATAATGTAATCTCCGTTAATAATTTATGAAATATGTTTGAGTCATCAGACCAAAGAGGTCATACAAAGATAGTGACTGTGAAATGTAAAATGTGTTGCTCAGTTGCTTAATGAATTGCAGATGCATGCTCATAACTTGGAAAAACTGAAGTACATCACATTTTGGGGGACAATAGAGCCTTGAAGTGGATTATGGATTTATGACCACAAGCAAAGCTGCAGCATAAAAAAATATTGTCATTACCTAAATATGCAAATATTCCAAGTATTCAGCATGCAAGAGGAAATGTCTGCTCTTACAAGCTATTTGCAAACTAATGAAAATGAACTTTTCTGCATTATATGATCATGGAGCATGTAAAGAGCAATTTGTACTTCAATGGGGATATTGTGGATTTCTGATTTCAGGGTCTGTTTTATCAGCCCTGCTGGCTGTGCCAGGGCTCAGCAGCCCTGTGTGATTTGCAGAGTGCATGTTTAGTCCCACCCTGAGCTGTGCTGCCCCTGGCAAAGAGATAAATGAGTATATGAAGATTTCTGGAGGAAGGCTGCATTTTTAGTCAGTCCCAGGGGAATTTTAAAGGTAGCATTCCCTTCCATATCTGAACTGCCTACACTGATGAGCTGTCCCTATTTTGTAGCTAGTCTGCAGGGCAAAGCTGTGGGTTTGAAGTCTGTGTGTCTCTGAGGGGGCTGAACACACACCTCGTGTGTCTCTGGGTGCTGAAAACACCTCGTGTGTCTCTGAGGGTGAACACACATCTTGTGTGTCTCTGGGTGCTGAACACACCTCGTGTGTCTCTGGGGATGCTGAACACACACCTCGTGTGTCTCTGGGGATGCTGAACACACACCTCGTGTGTCTCTGAGGATGCTGAACACACCTCGTGTGTCTCTGGGTGCTGAACACACATCTCGTGTGTCTCTGCTGTCCAGCACGGCCAGCCAAGGACAGGGATGTGAACCAGGAGGTTCTCAGCTTGTTCAGCTCTGGCCAAATTGCTCCAACCACGCACCCTTGTTAGTCATGCCAGGTGATCAGGCAGCAAATGTGGCTTTATCACAGTCCTGTTCTGCTCACTGGAGAGCGAAGGGAAAAGCACGGCCCTGCGCTGGGATTTGAGGATGAGCAGCTCCATGGAGTGCTCTCCCAGGGACAGAGCTTCCATCCACCTGGATGAACAAAGCTTTAAGGACACAACTTCACATTATGGAGCATCAAAACTAAACATCATCTGTGTTACAGAGATGAAATTTATTTAAATTTCCCACCAGACCATTACACCATGAAAGTCACACATACTGAAAGCCCCCTCTGCTGAGGCATTTGGGTGTGTGGGAGGGAGATAGCCACCAACTGGCTCAGATGGTCACTGATAAACCACGCTTGACTTCTGGGGAGAAATCACAGGTTTTCCTGTGTTACTCTTTGCCACGAGCAAACCCCACTCCCTGTTTGCATCAGTGAAGGAATTTCTACCTCCTAAACCTGTACAGGAACCTAAGAGAAAAAACATGAGGAGGTCAGCACAGGTTTGTGCCATCTCTACCAGCTTTGGTGTCTACAAAAACCCCACTGGGCTTTGCTGGTGCTGAGCATCCTGGCAGGAGCAGCATACAGAGGTTCCATCATTTGGGATGAGCATTTGCCACGCACCCACAGACCCCACTCAGAGCTTCTTGGAGCTCCCCAGGCAACACTGTCTGGCTTCACGGCTGTTAATTACTCACTGTACTGTTAATTAGCTGTCTGCAGCCGGTCCTGTGACAGCCTGGGAGCCTCTCCCCATGGGCTTTGTTCCCCAGCCCTCCCAGCTCCCCCTCCCCAGCTCCCAGCCAGAACATTTCATTTTAGTCACGGTGCCAGAGGCCAGGCCCCAGAGGACCTTTGAAATTAAACACTGTATGAAGTACAGTGTGGAGAAGAGGGAGGAGAAAGGGGAAATTTCAGCTCCTCAAGCATGCAAGTCGAGAGCTTTTGTGATGCCTCTCAAAGTATTTTTTTTCAACCCACCACAAATCATGTCCTTGGCTGTCCAAGGGAACCTGTCTCTGTGATGGAAATTTCCACACTTGCTTTGCTTTCTTTCTTTCTTGCTCTTTATTGTGGCTTTGCTGCCTTCAAGACATTGTAAACAATTGAATTTTTACAGAAAGAAAGGGGTTTTTTGTTGCAGAAAAAGAAATTCCCTGATTTGCTAAGTTTAGAAACACAACATCCAGAGTAAATTCTCCTCTTGATATTTGCAGTTACTGGGAAGCAAAACTCCTCATTCAAAGACTCTGTGATTGAAGACACATCACATGCTTTTCAGCAAAAGAGGTTCATCACAGGACACATTTCCTAGAGGCATTAAGTCTGAATTATATTTCTTTTGTTAAGATGTTAAACAAAAATAAGTGGTTTGGAATTTCATCTAACAGCTGTGAAATAGTCTGAAGGAAAAAAAAAATTACCCAGGAATAATTTATTCATCCATTTCCACCTGCAAATTGCCTGACAACAGGTTGAGTTCTTACCCAAATGTTATGGTGATTGTTAAAACATTACAAAATTATTTTCACAAATGTTTCTTGCTTGGTAATTTCCTGGTGACCCAGTCACTGTAGACATTTGACATTTGAAATTCAAATTGCAAGCCCTTCTGAGGGGATACACAGATGGCAGGAGCAGACCTGTGCTCTGCTGGCTGAGCACACCTCGGGTTTCTGCTGCAGTTGTCCTGATGGAACCCTAACAAAGGAATTTGGTTTTTTCCTTCTAAAGGAATCCAGGTGATGCTGCAGGCAGGTACACTGCTGTCCCTCCCCAAATTAGGCACTTCTGGTCCTAAATGATTCTATGCTTTATGACTTTTGTTCCCATGAGGCCTAAATGAACTCTTTTTACAACAGCTTTTCTTTTGCCCTCTCCCAGATTTTCCATCACTGCCTCTTAAGCAAAGCAGGTCCAGAATGTTTCTTGTGCTCTCCACATCCCAGAGCTCCTTGTCCCTTGTCACTTAAAGTATCTGCTTCCCCATGTGTGTAGGCTGGAGTGTTCAGGTGTCACTTACAGGCTGTGTGAGGTTCAGAAACTCACTGATCCAAGTGTGTGGTGTTTGGAGGGCTGGGAATTGCGGGTGCAATCCCTGCCCCATGAGAAATGGCACAGAGAGGATTTTTAGGGCTCCTTGGCATGAGAAACAACAGCATACCCCAACATCCCGCTTCCCTTTGCAGGGTAGGGGCAGAAGATCTTTTAGCCAGCTCCTAAATCAGCACTTTTGAGGCTGCTGATGCCCCTGAGGTGCTGGGCTAGCAGCCACAGCAGGGGGACACGGGGGGCTGCAGAGGTGACCTGGCAATGAATCAGAGCCATTCCCTGGTGACAAACGTGAGGATGTAAAACACCTTTACTATCTGCAGAGCCGAGTGAGAGGGGAGAGCAGGGACTCATATCTCTGCAGCTGTGTGCTAAATGAATTACAGGAGAGAGTGAGGGAATAACACTGGAATTAAAAGGCTTTAAGATAAGATGGAAAGTGGCAGCTGAGCCAGGAAGGCAGGATGGAAGTGGAAGGGTGTTTACATCAGCCAGCAAAGCTTGGGGGATGCTGAGAGCAGGAGGGCTCCTCAATGCCATGAAAAACTGCTCTGTGGAGGAAAGATAGCACAGCAGAGGCCATACTGGGGATTCCTGCAGGAATGCTTTCCAAGGAGGTGGGGGAAAAACACAGAGATGTTTCTCTGCTATAAGGCAACCAAACTCCAATGTTTTTAGTGGAGTTGTGCAGGAAGATTCAGCCTGCTGCCACTGGGCTGGTGTCAGTGCTGGTGCAGGAGGAGGGAGATGCTGCAGCTCAGTTCCCAGCACAGGCAGGGACACCAGCAGCTTTGGGCTGACTAGTTTGGCTCCAGCTTTGGAAGGTATGGAAATACCAACCTGCTTCAATCCCAGTCACTCATGGAATTATTAGCACAGCTGGATGGCACAAGTGTCCTGGCAGTTTCCTCAGCAGGCACTGAGGGTGCCTGGCCTGCCTGACACCCGCCCCAGAGACGATTTAAATAAGTTAATGGATTGAACTGGATTGTGCTGATCCCTTTATATTGGCATTGTGGGCCATCAGCTGTCAACAAAGGAAAATCTTAACAACGTATTTAAGGTGCTTTGATTTTGTGGATGGAGCTGTCAACAGCAATTAAAAAAACACCTTCTGTCACAAAATTAGAAAATTGTGCCCCAGGAAACAAAATGCTCAAAGGCTATAACAACCATTCCAAACTTTCCAGTTTGGGCTTAGCATTTTTTATTTCAGGACTGAGGGGAGAGGTAAGAGGGCAAAACTAATAAACAAAATTAATAAATAAATATTTATTTATTTCATGAGAAAAGGGTGCTGCATGGGTTAATCTTGCACGGAGGGACAAGGGGATGGTAGAGGAGATGTCCAGTCCTGGCAGGAATTGAGAGACCAGGGGTTAAGGCAGGAGTGGGTGCAGGGACCTGCACTGACATCTGAACACAACATGAAAAATCACCTCTTGCAGAACCACTTGGCAAGTGGCTGGGGAAGCTCAGCTGTGCGAGCCAATTTGAGCTCAATCAGTCTGTAAGAAATGGAGAGATAAATCAACACAATGAAACACGGTGCAGAAAACCTGGGGGCTCTTGGGGCATTGGATCATTTGGCATACTGGGCTCTGCTGGCACTCCTGGAGCCACTGAGGGTGTGCAATACAAGCAGCTGTGGAGAGTGGCTCCCAGGAATGGGAAATCCTGAATGGCCAGATGAATATATCCCACATTAAACCTCTCTATGTTGCCTGAAATGAGGCGAGTTTTCCCTGCATGGAATTATTTACAGCACTGCTGTGCCATTTGACAGCATTGTTTCCACTCTGCTGGTCCCTGTCAGAATGCCCCAGGAGCATCTGAAACATAAAAACAAGGAGCACCCTCATCTCCCAGCAAATACAGAGCTGGGCTGTGGTAGGACAGGAAATTAAAAAATTCACTTTGTCATCTTCCAAGTGTGGCACAGGCTCTGCATCATGGGAAGAAATCTACCCCATAAGGTTAAATCACTGCTTATCTGCTTAATGTCAATCAGACATTAAGCAGATTGACTGGGAGAGTCGATTTATTTATTTTTAAATGAGAACCCAAACAACTTAATACTCCTTCTTGACTTAATCTGCCGGCGGGCCGGGTATCCAATTTATTGTGTTTGTTTGTTTGTTTATGCCTCTCTTGGCCTGTTGGTTCCTGTGGAGTGGATGTTCTGTAACTGTGGCAATGGGTGAAACCCACCCAGAGATGACCCTTGCTCTGCAGCCCTCTGCATTGGCTGCCCTGATTTCAGCAGCAATTTTTAAACACAGACTCCTGTGGGTTATCCACTTGCTCTGGTGAATACAAATCAAGTTGCAGTTAAGATCAAGATACAACAATTCCCATAACAGGAGAGTGAACAAGTATTAATGGGGAAAAAGTAGCAAAGTGGCACACAGGTGACAAGGTTAGTTAGAGATCTGAATAAATGGCTCTGTGTGAAGGACACTGGATTTGGGAACCTTTTATGGCTTAAGAAAGCAGGAAATGCAGATCTAGGATGGCAAACACAACCCAAACTGTTCTAATGCTTTCATATTAAATTGTCATTTTCTAAACTGTAACACGTTAAGTTCACCTAAGAATTAAAGCTGATTTAATACCACTGTACCCCTGAAAAGAAGGGCAGTGAGTCACCACCTCTCTTTTAGTCCTTTGATCCAGGTTCCTTCCACAATGGGTGCAGATAAAGGAAGTTAAAGAGGAACCAGCAAAGAACTGATGACAATTTAATCGCTGTGGTGATTAGCAGGTGGTAATTAAAGGCTTGGTGCCGTGAGATCCTGTGTACTTTCTGTACCTTCCCAGACAAATTTTATACCGGTAGCAGATAAAGTTTTCTGAATTTGCAGGGTGGGATTTACAAAATTTACAATTTACAGGTGTAGGAGCCCAGGTAACTCAAGTTTTAATGAGGCAGATGCTTGCAGATAATTTCTGGATGCCCTGACATGTTGTGGTCTAATCACAGATTTTGTTTGTTTACACAGTATAAGGTGCACAGGTGTAAAGGCAGCTCCTCCTCTAGACATAAAAATCTATCAAAACCAGTCTTCTGTGCTAACTTGCACAAGCCAGAAAACAACAAAAACTTCCCTCTGGCTTTAACCACTATTCTCAGCTGCAGAAAGAGAAGAAAAGAAGGCTGAGTGACTCAAGTGGCCTCACTGCAATGCCTCCCAGCTCTGTCAAGCACTTACAGCGCCCTCAAGTCAGAGGTTAAGAATCAGAGCTGGCTTTAAGGTTTTTGCCTGATGCAGTCTCCTGTCCCCCTGCCTTCCCCACACACAGACACCTTCTGTATTGTCTAAATCCTCCCTGCCAAGCACTGTTCTGACCTCTTCTGTCAACCTGCTGGACCTGGGGATGCCTACACCATCACAAAGTGGAGATGAATATTTGCAGAAAGTGCAGACTTTATTCCTGCTGTGGAACAAGCTTTAAAATTCCAGCAGGGAATTATACAGAACTGGTTTAAAGAGTCCCTGGCAGAGCTCTGATTAGCTCTAACCTCCCCTGAGCAGCCCCACCCAGCGCTCCACCCGTTCCCATGGGCCAGGAGCACATTTAAATCAGCCAGGGAGGTTCGGCTTTTCTCTTCAGTCATGCTGGAGGAGCAAAGCTGTGCCTGGAATTGGCTTCCTGAGCTCTGGCTGTGGCCCTGCCTTGCTCAGGTACCCGAGGGCAGAGCCTTGGCTGGCAGCATCCCTGCTCCTGTGGTGTGATGCTCTGCACCATCCTTAGGGACCTGCTGGCCCTCTCTGCTCCCTGATGTTCTCGCTGCCAAAGGTAAGATCACCTGCACCATGTTCTTCCATGTCTAATGCTTCCCTGATTTATTTATTAACCTCTGTGGAGCATTTTTGCCACCACTGCAATGCAGAAATGATATTTTGATTATGTCTTCCTGATGCAGTGTCTGCAGACATCAAGGAGCTCAGCTTCTTTAGCAAGCCTTGTTTTTTTGTTTTTTTTTTTTGAGGTTGTGTGGGTGAGGTTTGATTCAGAGGAAAAACATTCTGCAGAAGTGTGGCTTATGGGAGCTTTACCATAGTACTTTTTGCTGTGGTTTTTTGGGGGGTTATGGGAGTTTTACCATAGTACTTCTTACTGTGTTTTTTCTTGGGGTTATAGGAGCTTTACCATGGTAATTTTTACTGGGTTTTTTTACACTTAATGTATGGTTTTATCTTCATGGAGCTACATGATGGAATCATAGAACCACAGCTGAATTGCATGATGGCCATGTCTGTAGGCTCTGTCCCCTGGCATGTGGAGAGGCTGAGACTGTGTGTGAGTGTAATTGTGTAGTTCACTCATTCTCCAGAAGTCATTTCAGAGTAGCCCTGAAGAGCACTCTGGAGGCTGGGAGGGCTGATGGAAGGTCAGCAAGTTCATTTTCAATGGGTCACAGTCTGAGCTAGGTTGCATTACTGAAGAGACAGAGCAAATCTCATGGGCTCAGTGTCATTATTTCTCCTTGACACCACCATAACAAAACCCTTTGGAGCAGTTTCAGCTCTTATGATCAAATAAACAGGATCCAACAAGCAGGATTCTGTTTGTCAGAATTATGTCCATTGACCTCTGGTAATATTTTTAGCTGGTTAAATGCCTCTAGTGTTCTGCTGTTTTCCATCTTTAATGTGTCTTCCTAGACTGGCTGGTGGAAAGGAAAAACAAAAGCCCTCACATAAACCCTCCATGTATGCATCAAGATGTGTCTGACACCCAGCAGAGTGGCTGAACTTCTGGTTTATGGCTGGCCAATGTGCCTGGAGACACAAGTTCAAATGTCCCTTCTGTAGAAGCCTTAAGCTGTCTCTGATATATGAAAGCCAAAGTAAGGGTAAAACAATTCTTTCCTTGAAGCATCAGGAAAAAATCTGACAGCCCTTCCCTAGTGATCAAACAAAATCACAGGACAATAAAGTGGTGGAGGACAGGGCTGTGCACATTTTAAAATATTCTGTAGGAAGAGAAGAGGTGAAGTGCTGAGGGCATGAACAGCGTTTTGGAAGCATCATTTCTGCCCTGCATCCCAGAGCCAGCTCTGGGCCTGTGTGTAGTGCTGGTCCCTCCATCCTGCCCTGCCCATCCCTGAGAGCTGAGCCTCCAGCACACCAGTGCTTCAGGACTGATGGAGAGCCCAGCAGAATCTCCTTTTCTGAGCCTCCCCTACTGCTGCAGTCCATGCCGAGGGTGATTGATGTTTGGGTCTCAGGTGATGCTCACAATATGAAGCTTAGCAAGAACTGAAAAGAAAACTAAGTGAAGTCCTGGAGGTGTTTTGGGCTGGAGACACACAGAGGGGATTTGTGAGGAGGAGTGGGACTCAAGAGTGCAGCTTTCTGGTTTGTCAGACTGTTCCTCTTTCTTACCCCTGGCTATTTCCATTTACAAAAAGTAAAGGAAGCTGCTAATACTAATGTATAATGTTAGTAATGTGCCTCTGGATCTCCTGAGGAGACAATGAGTAGTGCTTTTTATTTTTTTTTTTAATACATGGTGATGTCTGTAGATCCCCTTGGCAGACTTGAAACTGTTTGGATATGGAACAAATCGGGGAGTTGTTTTTTAAGCGTATCTTTAAAAAAACTAATTAATACTTCAAATCATTCTGAATGCACAAGTTTATCAGGAATATCAGTGTAAAATATTTCTACAATTTAGAGATAAACACACAGAGCTGCAGAGGAGTGCTCAGCAGCAGAACCTCAGAAACTGCTGGATGCAGTGCTGTGGTGGGGGGAGTGCAGGGCGGCTGGACTGAAGGGCTGTAACAAGGCACTTTTTGTGTTTCTTTACCTTTGGTAACCTGCCTTTAATTCTATGGAAACAGGAATAGGATTGCTGCATAATGAAGTGGGAGAAATGCAAGAAAAGCCCAGCAGATTGTGCTGTCAGCCATCAGAATAAGCATAATTTCTGTCAGAGCAGTTTTAGTGCTAACAGGAGCAACAACCATGCCTCCAGTGAGGGTATGACTACTGAACATGGGGTGGAGGTCTCTGAGAGCATGTGTAGGACCTGGCTGTGTTTGTTGTCCTTTTCTCCTGTTGAACTGCCTTTTGTTGAGAAACACTGGAAAAATTAGGATCTTAGAAATCTAAACTTTGGCAAATTCTTGTCTCCTTCTGCAGAGCTTGTCTGCAGTCTCTGAGCTCAGCTATTCTCAATCCTGTGTGTAGGAGACAGGATCCCATTTGCAATACGGACAAAAAGGGGAGATGGAATAGGTTATGGAAATGGAGATGCAGTGTGATGGCATGGATGAAGCTCAGGCTCACTTAGCCAATTTTCATAGCATTATGGAAAGGTTTGGTTGGAAGGGAGATGAAAGATCCACCCATTCCACCCCCTGCCCTGGGCAGGAACACCTTATTCCAGACCAGGATGCTCAGAGCTCCATCCAGCTTGGTCTTGACATTTTAGATCCTTAATTTTAGGTCCTTAAAGTTGGGTAAAGGCCAGAAAAGATCATCACAAGTCTCTGTGTAACATGGGAGACTGAAACTGGCAGTGGGACCTCAGGGGTGTCAGACTTGTAGGAGAGAGCAAATTACCAGGACTAATGGTGTTTACAGTCATTACCAATTCTAATTGCCTTTGTAGTATTTGAGAAGAATATCTGTGAACAGAGCCACACATAAATGAAAAATAAAGAATGTGCAGCAATATTTAAGAGGTTTACTGTTGGACATAATTAGCAATCCTGTTTTTTCCCATGTTTAAGTAATGTATTTATGTAGTTTAATACCTTAGAATGACATCAGTGTACGTAAATTTAAGGCAAAGGATAACTCAAAAATAATTTAATATATTGAATTTATAATAATTTAATATAGGTGAGTTTGACCAAGGAGTTTTTTTAAGCACCAAAAGGAAACAATCAGGAAAATGTGGTTAATTATTGTGGGCAATACACAAAAACCTACACCTGTAAAGAGAGCAGGTTAGTGGTGCAGACATAGAGGAAGACACTTCAGCTGTGCCAGGCTCTGTAAACCTGGCTGGGGTAAATATCAGGAGTGCACTGGTGCCCCAGTGAAAGTGAGATTAAGCATCTAACAAATGTGTTTGCTGAATTTGGACCTTGGACTTGAATCATGACATCTGAAGTTGGCTTTACAAAGAGCTTCTCAGGACTTGGAGCTGCTGGTGGATTTTTATAACACGGCTTTGTGTGCTTTGGCAGTTAAGGTAAATGACATCATTTTACTCTATCTTTCTGCATTTTATTTACCTCATTTCCTGTTCTAAAAATATACAAATTTGACTACTCAGTGATACGAATCTGAAAACAGAGAAAAGCCAGCAACCCCTTGTCTCCTACGATGTTCATTTAATCCACATCACACCCCACAGATTCTGCTTGCAGAAGGTCTTGATGAGGAACAGACCCGAGGATATTTTGGAGAAGGAGAGGAAATCCCCTCCCATCCTTCCTCCTTTCCTTTAATCTCCTTTTGTTATGGAGGGAGGCTGTGCTCGGGAGTGACCAGGCTGTCATCCTCACTCAGCTCTGTACAGCCACCTGAAGCTCCTACTCCAGTCCTGTGGGGCAGAAAAATGGGAAATTAGTTTGCACAGGTGAAATGTCTGGAACTCAGACACTGCTGCCCAGCTCAGACCTGTTCTGAAAGGCAGGGGGAAAAAAAACCATTTTAACTGGAATAATGTCTTAGGTGAGAGCATCCAAATATTTTATAGGATTTTTATAGGATTGAGCTGCTTTTAGGATCTTCACATTCTGGTTTAAATTTGTAATACAACAGGTGGCTTGTGGCATTCCTGGAGCTCCTTTGAGGTGGCTGTGGGAATCTGGAGCTGACCAGTCTACCTTGAGTTGTTTCTAACATTTTGTGCCCATCCTGTGAAGGTTTATGAACGTATTTGAAATGCCACCACTTGGATCCCATGTCCCATCCAAGCTGTTTGCTCTCATCCTCTTCTGGAGGTTTGTGCTCCACCTCAGGTGTGCAGCCCCAGCGTGTGAGTGCTCATCTTGGTGCTAGGCCAAAATCAGCCAGCTTAGCTGAAATCAGCAATGAAAGCATTTGGAGCTAAGCAGGGTGATTTTATCTGCGAGTATATTCTGGTTTTTCAGTTGGGCTGCAAAGAGGGGCCTCCAGTCATGGGAAGTGGTTAATTGCTGGAGTGATTATCATCTTTTTCCAGCTCCAGAGGAACATGAAAGATGATTTTTGGTGTCAGCAAAGCAGCATTTCTTCTGCCTGCATCCCCCAAAAACTGGGTACCTGCTGGCTGAACGTTGGCTGTGCAGAGGCCATGAAATACAGCAAGTTTGTGCCTCACTGTTCCTCAAGTGATTCCTCACTTCAGGATCTGTGTATGTCAGTGCCAGGCTACATAAACAGCCTGTGTTTGCTGGGGTCTCCCAGAAGAATGCAGTGATGGGTTGGACTAGCTGTTCATTTAGCCTGGCATTGCACTGTTCATCCTAAATAATAAATGATACCCACTCTGGCAGTTTGTACAGATTAGCAGCAGTGGAAGATCTCAGCAGAGAGGCAAAGTACCTTTTAAAACATTAATATTCCTTCCTTCTTGTAAAGGGATTTTGGAAAGTGGTGTGGTCAGAGCTGGGTCTGCCTTTCACATAAGGAAGGTAGCATAAATTCAGACATTTTTCCCAATCTGACTCATGTCCATAGCCTTTAGAGACTTACTTAGGGAGTTGATATCCAAAAAAATAATGTTTCAGGGCTGGGAACGCAGGGATTCTGTTTCAGACTGCAAACCCTCAGGAAACAGATACATACATGTGTTGACTAATTGTGCTGCAAAGCATTCAGTCTCTGGAGTTTTGAACTCTGTAAATAGCTGTTGGACAAGGAAGGCAAAAGGACTTTGTTGTTGAGTCTTACTTTGAGTTTTGCTCCCCATTACAGACCAGAAGTGGAATTTCTCACCAAACCTGAGGCATCTGTTGTGAGCTGTAGTCTGAGAGTTGAGAGTAGAAGAAATTCTTTGTGCCTTGCTGTGAGACCCCAGGCAAACCACATCTGCAGGCTTTTCTCTCTGTCCTTCATGTCTCTGGCTGTCTGTCCTGGGGGCAAGAGCTGCTGTGGGTTTGTCAGACAGCGAGGTCCTGGTGTGGGTTGGTGTCTCAGGGTCAAGTGCAGAGCCAGCAGAGGTTACTCAGCTGGAGAATTTTGCCCTGCATTCCTTCATCCATCACACTGGAAGGTCTCCTCTGCTGTTGTGCACTGCTATCACTCATTTTCCGCACACACTTTGTTCAGGTGCAGCAGCAGTATTTTCTACAAGCTCTTGATTTTATTATAATGCAGCTATAAACCAGATAAAGAGCGTTTACTTCAGCCACTATAAATATTGGCTGACCTTTTCTGCTCAGAGGAAGCTTGCTCCTCTGCCTCTAGATTTTGATTTAGGATTATTTGTGGCGGGCAAATGGATGCATACATCACATCAAAATATCTGTCAGTGTAATTTCCCCTAACGAAGCATTAGATGCAGGAAGGAGGGGATGGCTGGAGTAGTAGGCAGTGATTTCTTGTGATATAAAACAATCTTTTTAGGGATATTGCCTAGTAGTTGTTCATCTTCTGCAGTACAGAGCCCACTGGGAGTTGGTGGTTGATGATATCTGGAAATCAGACAGGGATGAAACTACTGATACAGAGATATTCATAGCTAAAATAATCTGTTTGGTGTTTCTAGGGAGAAGATAAACTTTCTATCACATGAATGTACAGGAAACTTGTAGTAAAACAGGCAGAAAGGAGCTGCAATATGCAGAAAACGCAGGAGAGAGCTGTGGGTGGTGATGTACAATACCTGATGACCTAAAGCTGTTCTTGCATTGCTCTTGACTTGAGCCAGTTTGGAGCAGAGGAGGCAAACGTTGTCACCTTCCCGGCAGTGGGAAGTACCTGGGATCACTTTGCAGTGCCCAAACCTCAGCCCCAGGGGAGCTCAAGGAAAGGAAAACCCCAGAAAAGTCAGATGGCAGCAAAACCGAGGCACTGGGGCCCTGGGGTGCAAGCAGTGATGAGGGAGGAGAGGCAAGAGAATGAGCATCATTAGCATGATTGATGCAGCGAGGACCAGGAGAGCAGGAGGAGATCATTGCTGTAAAATGGCATGGGTGAGACACAGCCAGGGAATGCTGTGCCGTGGAGATGGAGATGAATGCAAAATACGTTCGAGAGTCAAGCTGTGTTTATTGCTCTGCTTTCAGAAAAGCACCAGGTAGTCTGGCACTGCAGTCTGTAGATGTGATAAATAGGAAGACCCTGTGTTTCTGGGGCTAATAACCATTATTTGATATAATTCAATTGCCATGAAAAAAAAATCTCATTTTCCTAGGAGGTTATTGTAAGCCTCCTAATTTTGGTCAAATGAATGAGCAAATACTTGTGTGATTTCTCTAAGAACAGCAGAATACTCATTCATTGCAAAATGCTAGAGTGAATTTCTTTGCTACACGAGTGCTGTTTTAGCTGCAGTGATTTGTTTTGTGGCATACACAGAACTCGCTAGGCTGCTGTTTATTGCAAACGGCGAGCCTGGTTTATAGCACCGCTTTGCCAGCACCTCCAGTTGATCTGGCACCCCCCAAACAATAGCCAGGCTGCCATTCATTACTTTAGGCAGCTCATTTCCATATGGTAATTAGGATCCCGTTTGTAACATACCAGCATGGGTATTCCTGAACTCATCTCATTGTTCTGCTGCACGTCGCGAGGATGACAAAGGCTCCTTATGAGCAGAGGTAGCTGGGTTTGGGCAGATCCAGCCCTTCAGCACTGCCCAGGAGAGAAATCCCCATCCATCACCTCGGAGGACATGACACACGGCTTGTGCCGGTACTGTGGAGCAAAACAAAGGCAGGGGAGGATCCACGGCGGCTCGGGGGGAGCTTTCCCAGGGTGGTGACCACTCGCGTTTGTGGGCAGCGCGGCTGGACCACCCCTCCTGCCGAACTCGAGCACCGGGATGCTCTAAGTTGCCGCGTGCCCTGCGCGGCGCTCCGCGGGGTGAGAGCGGGGGGAAAAGGGACAGCCCGGCGGGGAGCGGCTGCCCTGCGGCCGGGGCGGAGCTGCCCGAGCCCTGCCCCGCTCGGGGGGCAGCGGGGCCGGCCCCGAGCCCTGCCCCGAGCCCTGCCCCGCCGGGCGGGCGCTGCGGAGCCGCGGGTGGATGCTCGGCGGAGCGGCGGCGGGGCCGGGCTGGGCTCGGCCGGCAGCCCCCTCCCGGGCTGCCCGCACCGCGGGGCCCCCGCCGAGGTAAGGCCGGGCAGGGCGGTGCATTGTTCTGCGAGCGGGATGCGGGATGCGGCTGCGGAGGGGGATGGATGGATGGATGGATGGATGGATGCGGAGCGGTGCCCCGGGTCCCCCCGCCGTGTGGCAGTGCGCAGCGCCCGGCTCAAGTTCGGGGGATGGAGGAGCCCGAAAAAAAAAAAAAAAAGCCAAGCCGGAGTCTGTCAGGGAGGGTGAAATTCCCAATGGGATGCTGTGAGGGGAGCTGCTCTCGCTGGGGCGATGGCCAGCGCCTGGCTGTGGGGGCTGACAGCATCCCCAGCCTCGTTCCGTGGGGCATCCCCGGGCTCTTTCCCTGTGCCAGGCAGCGCAGACACACCGGTCTGGGCATCTGCCCCTTCAGAAGGGAGCGGAGCAGCGCTGCGCTCAGCCCCGGCTCAGGGTCCGCCAGGGATGCGGGCAGGCAGCCGGACAGAACGCGCTGCCTGCCGGGCGAGGAAGCCCTTCCTCTGCCTTTGTTACACTTGTGTCCCTGCCCGGCTTGGCCTCGCGTTCTCCCTCTTGCCCAGAATAGCCCCTTTCCCAGTATTGTTCTCCGTGCGTTTCCTCTCGCCTCCTTCTTCCGCCCGCGGGTTCTCTGCAGACCTGATACCCTGACAGGCATCTTCCCTCTCCCCTGTGGCATTTTTAAGTCTAGATCTACCTATTTTGAGAAAATTCTCCTTTTTTTTTTTTTTTTTTTTTTTCCTTGAGTGTTTAAATTTGACTTCCATTCCATGGGTTTAAACTAAATTGAAATTAACTTCGCTTAGGACCTGCTGCATTAACAAGGATGAGATTTCTGGCTGCCTGGCACTTGATATCAGTCTCAATTACACTGAGCACTGTGTGCTTTCAGACTGGGCTTTCTGACCTATCATTGCTATGATACAGAATAAGGTAATACTTTACCTTTGACCTCACTGGTGCCTTTTTTTATATAGATGGGACTAGGTGGGTGCTTGGCTAAATGAGCACAGCCTTGCTGAATGCAGCTGAAAACTGTAAATGTTGAACACATCGCTCTTGGAAACAAGTTTGAGAGTGCCAGAGGGTGAGATGCAGAGAGAGAGCAGGTGAGGAGCTTTTTAGAACAGTGTTTCCAGCAGGGTCCAGCCCTCACCTTCTGTGCTGTGCTGGTTTTCAGGCACAGATCCATACGAAAGTATTTGTGTCTCTGCTGGAACAGGGCAGAGCACAGCTGCTGCCAGGGGGGCTGTTGATTTTTCCTTTAGGGGATTGTGTTCTTTAAGCACTGCCTTTATTTAGAGTTTTGCCTAATGGGAAGCAAAGAGCAGCTGAGCTCATTCTTGCAACTTTTGCTGGATTCCCAATAGCTGCAGTGGAGTAGTCAAGGCTTTAATCAATTTTTACTTGGCTATAACTTGGGAAATCTTTCAGCAGCCGCAGGGGCACTGGCTGGAGAGCTGTGTCTGCAGGCTGGGGAAGGCTGCAGTGCTTTAGTTATGCCTGCCTCATACAGAGGCAGGAACATATGTTTAGAAAAATGTATATGATTTTTTTTTCACTTGCGTTCTTTGCTTTTTAAAAATTACTTTCTTGGAGCTGCCCCTCTTTCTCCTTTTGAAAAGCTTATTTGCAGAAGTTACCAGTGCTTGCATTGGAAAGATTTATCTTTCCTGCACCAGCATGGATTTAAAGGGTTGGTCTGTTTTACAGGGAGATCCATCTTCCTGATTCCCTTGGACTTGCATGGATGCAGCCACATCGGACTTGATCTTTTTACTTGATTCTGCTGCACTGAACATGTGAAAACCCTTGTGTTAAGAGTTTGTTCCTCAGTCCTTTAGAAATATGCAGAAGAGATTGTACAGAAACCTTTTCAGTGTGTTAACAAGCCCTGGAATTCCATAATTATGAAAACATGACAGGAGTGAACGAATTCCTGAGGTCTAAGATGCAGGTGACCATTTTTCTCTGGTTTCCTGTGGGAGTGCTGGGGCTGTGCTCTCTGAAGCTGGGTGTTTTCTGGGCAGTGAGATGAAATTGCTATAGAGATCCCCAGAGTAAAGGTTGTAAATGCACCTCAGCTACAGAAATCAGGGCTCTTTCCTAGACTTTGTGCTATAACATAAAAAAACCAGAACCTGTGGCTGGTTTTTCAGTGTGTGTTATCTTGCTCAGTCTTGTGACAGTGTGTGGTGATGTGAAATGTGGTGTGAGAGGACTCCTGTGAGTGTGGCTTTGCCACCACTGTGGGACTCTGCTGATGTGGCCATGGTTGGGCATTCTTGGTTCAGGCAATTCTGCTCGTAGTTTCTGGTAATTAAAGCAACAGAAGGTAAAAAAGGAGGCCCACTGCAGGGCTCACATGATTCTGAAAGGGCTCTTGCATATTTTCTGTATCCTATTTTCTTCCTCCAGTGCTTCTTAGCATTGAGTGAATGGCAGGGAGGAGGGAGGGAAGGACCTGGACAAATGGAGTATTCTGGGATCCAAGAACTCTGTTCGTGCCTGTTGCACCTTCCCAGGCAAGTGGTGGGCCAATGTGTCAAATCCATTTGCAGGCAGTAGTGTAAATTAAAGCTGGGGGATAAGCAGGTTAGAAGGTTAATGAGATGTCTGAACTTAATTGATTTTCCATACAAATTGGCTATAATGTCTTTTGTTTGCTTTTTTTCCCCCTCCCAGGATGCTGTGTTACAGCAGTTACAGGAATATGAAGAGTAGCAAAAAGGGAGGGGGGGAGTCGTGGCTGTCTGGAAACCAGGGAAACCTTGGTTGTACTGCCCAGAGTGGGCTGATGTGTGATTTTGGGCACAGGAAGGTAGCTCTGAATTAGCACCCTGCACCCCTGTTTCTTCTGGGACTGGGTGCCATGGGCTTGGTGATCCCTGAGCCTTGCACAGCAGTGTGCCCTGGCTGCCACGCAGAGCTGCTCACTCCCAGGGGTCAGAAAAAACTTTTATTTAGATGTGGTGTTGCACAGCCTGGGAAAACCGGTAGAAGAGGAGCTACAATTTGTGTGAAATGATTTCTGGGTCCTGTGGTTGTCGGGTGGGCTCCCCAAGAGGGTGGCACTACTTTCTATAAGCCTGGCCTGGCTGTAACATCCAGAGGAGCAAAGCTGAAGGGGATGTTGACTTTATTCATCTGACTGGAACTGCCTGACTTAACAATGAGATTGTGCTCAGGCCACTAATTTTTGGACTTTTCTGTGTAGATTTTCATTCATTTTGGGAATATTTTTGAGTTTGTTGTTGGAGCCAGTCCAGTTCCATGGGTGAGAGGGGCTGAGGGTGACAGATCCAGCTCAGGAGCAGCACCAGGCTCTGCCTGTCTGAGCTCTGAGCTGGGTGGCACAGCCAGCCCAGAGGAGTGGCACACCAGCACAGGAGCCAGCTTTGGTCACCCCTTCCAAGGGTGCCAAGGAGAAGGAAAGGCAGTGTGTGTTTTGTTGTGTGACAATAGAAGTTTCAGCTCTTCTTGAGTTCCTTTGCTGTGAGAACTGTGTGGTTAAATCACATTTCAGACCTTTCCTCTTGGATTACATACCAAAACATAAAGAATAAAATAGCAAATTCTCTAAGGGGCTAATACTATGTTTTGACTCCTGTTGTGTTTATTTCAAACAGGATTATCACAATGAAACAGTTTTTGTGCTTAACATGGAAACTGATTGCAGAGCGACTGTGAAGAGTTGCCTGCAGACAACAGCTTTCATAAAGCAGCTGTATTTTGATTTAAGGGTTTCTGAGCAGCTGAGGACAGCTGCAGAGCACACCCCACTGCAAGGGAGATAAAGAAAGATCAAGGTTTTCAGACCACCATATCATCACAAGGAGGACTGATGGGAGGCTTGGGCTTGGCACCTTGACATTTGTAATCAGGCTTCAGATAAACCAGCACATGCCATATGCTGCAAGATTGGGCAATACTTAAAACTATTTGCTGAGAATGACTCAGTCAAGTGTCCTGGGCAGGAAATAGGTCGCTGGGCATCTTTTACATCCTTATCTTGTGTATGTCACCAGTAGTGACAATGTGTGACAGTGTTTAGTTGTAGGAACAATTCCTTGGCCAGTTTGGAGCATGCATATCTTATTTTTTTGAGCAGGCTGAGCAATTTGCTTCCAGTGTAATGTTGAAAACCCACGGGGCAAAGCTGCTATTGTTTGGTTGCAGCCATTTCAAAGCATTAAGCTTTCCTCTTGCCCCAAGTCATAATGCATCAGTGCTTTCAGCAATGGTTAACAGTTCTGTGCTTAAATGACATAGGTTAGAGAAGGGAGGGAATTTTGTTTTCTTTTGTTATTTAAAGCAACACAACAAACATTTAAACCATAATTCCTTCAGAATTCTAGTAATTTTTGAAAAACATAGAGTGCACATGGAATACATGCAAACTGTAATTTTGGTCCTTTGTTTTCTGTGTAGACTATTTACAGGGCAGTGTCAGGAAAGGAAATTCTTTCATGTGTTGGCCTCTTTGTTTAGAGCCTAAACTCTCAGTGGGTCAGCTGTATGTAGAGCTGACAAGAGCTTCAGATTTTCTGCAGTTGTCAAAACTTCAGTGCAGGAGAAGGGGGATGCTGAAAGGGTAGAAGAAAATGCAGTTCTACTGGGGTTATCTGTCAGTTTAACCAATTATTATAAAAACTATTGTCCCAGAGTGTTTGCCAAGATGCCCCAGAACTGAAATGTATGGAGGCCTGAACCAGCCAGGCCCTTCATTCCTCTGCCAGGATGGGATTGGTCACTGCTACACTCCTCAAGTTCAAAGCTGAATTTTTTCAGACCCTTTAGGTGTGTGTTGAGGTGGTGTGGTGGAGTTATTGAGCCAAAAGAATAATTTCAGCTGCTGCATGTTGGCCTTGGAGAATGCAGGTGATCAATTATTGCAGTTATGGATCAGCAGTGATCAGTTCCAGTGGTCACAGCCTGGGCAGGCTCTGCTGTGTGGCCGTGCCTTTGCAGTGGGAGATGGGCATGTAAAACCCTTTAATATATGTAAGAAATGTAGCCCTACAGTTTTTCTCATGCTAATGTCTGAGTTATCTTTAGTTCCTTTGAAAGAGAGTTCCATAGGCTGGTTAATCTCCCTGTATATAAATCTCATTTATACAATTAATCCTTTATTTTTTTCAGATCCCAGTGTAGGGGAGAGATGGTTTAGAAACAAATCCATTTACCCTGTGTTGCATTGGAAACAAACCCAAGTGTACTTGAAAGCAGAAACAAAGCACATACACAGACACATTTTTCTGCATGGTCTTGGTTATTATTGCTGTGTGGTATCCAAATAAAAGGTCTCATAGAAGTTTTCTGTCTGCAAAGAGCTTCCCAGGAAAGAGATTGCTTTCAAAGCTTTCAGTCCTGAAAATTCCTATGGAAAATCAAGCAACAAAGAATGCAAAATTGACAAAATCTTCACCCTCCTGAAGTGAGTGGGAATCCTAATACCAGAAGTTGGCCTGGAGTTTTAAAGAAGTACCTCACTGGAATACTATATTTAATGTGCTTTTAGAGATATGAAATTGCAATTTTACTGAAGTACCAGTTGCCAGGTGTTCCAGCTTTATGAATAAATGATCTTGCTGATTTTTTCCCCTCTTTGAAGTGAAGGATAAGATTAGGAAACAGATGCCTGGAATATTCAATTATTTTTAAATAGTATGTTAAACAGATCAGCAGAAGTTGGACATCCTTTCCCTCCTTTCCCAGACAGTCCTAGAAGCACTTGGAGGAGCATTAGAAGTATTTGGGGACAGAGACCACTTTGTCTGGTTTAAAAAGAAACCTGAAAGTAATAAAAATAATCAGTGGGTATTGTGGGGGAGTGTTTTCACTGTAGTCAGCCTGCCCTGAGAGCACAGCAGAGGATGTTGCTTTGCAGTCAGAACCTGTGGAATGATTTTGCCTGGTCATGCTCATTGCACTCTGTGCTTGGGTTTTATGTAAGGGTGATAGCTATAGTGGGAGGATGCTTTAGAGCAGGAAGAAAACTCAGGTTGGAAAGCTGGAGAAGGGTCTAGAAGAACAGGAGGAAAGGAGAGGAGCTAGGCAGAGTCATTGTTATGGATTGGGCATGGCACAGAGGGAGGCTGCCACCTGAAAGGCAGCCTTGGGCTGAGACCACAGCACACTGAGGGGTTTTATGTGACAGAATTCCTCTGGAGGCATTGCAGTGCTGAATGTGTAGGTTATGGGAACACAGGTCCTGCATCCATCCTTGCAGTCCTGCTTGGATGTTATGGAAAGCAGATGTACACATCTGGTAGCTGTTGTGCAAGGGGCTGAGTCCAACCAGGAAAGTAAGCAGTTCATGTAAAGATAAAATGTCTTGTATCTCAAAAGACGGGGGAAAAAGTAGGGGTGTGCATGTTTAAGATTAAACATTGACATGATCTATCATGGTGTTTGTTTCTGAAGGTGATAATGATGGAAAAATCTGTGTCTGGAGCTTAGGAGGATCTCCAGGCTGTCTCTAGTGCATGGAGAGTGCTTCTTACTTTCTTCTCACACTTTATCCCTACTCTGTCTTAGTTTAGACTTCTGTTCCTTGTTTAGAAAACAAACTGCAAACCCCTCTGGATTGCAGATCCAGCAATTTCAGCATATTTAACTCCCCAGACACCGAATTTCCTCTTGTGCATAATACCAAGGAAGTGTCTTTGCAGGAATGCTGCCTGACAGCAGGGCCTGGCTAAAAGCAAATTTTAAATGACCAAAATCTTAATAAACTCTCTCAGTAACATGACTGCACCATGTAGGATAGCTGCATGTGGAGCAGAACTGAGAAGCGTGGGAACTGAACAGGGATGTGCAGTAGGAATCCTTCTAATGGGGACCATATTACTCAATTTTATGGTAAAACAGACCAAGTGTTTCAAATCGCTTGTTTCTCCTGCACTGTCAGAAAAGCTTAGCAGAGAGCTCATAGAATCTAACATTTTAGCAGCTAAAACACAACTGGCATTGATTGTAAGCATCCTTGTTAGTGGGTTGGAGAGATGTGGATGTATTGTGTAGCTAATGCAGATTCTGAATGCTTGGACTTGGTTCATCCTCCTTGCTTCCAAAAAAATTTTTTTTTTAAATCAAGGCAACAGAATTTCTTCTACCTCTGCTGTTGTCTCAAGCACCTTGAAAATCAGTTGCATCTTTTTTCTGATTTAATGATCTGAACTGTTGCATAGAAGAGAAAGTTTGGAGAAGTAACCTTTCCTAAACCCCTCTCCAGCCCCACCTGATTTTGCTCACATGGGAGGCAGAAATGGGAAGCTCCAAGGAGGTGTCTGCTTGGCAGCCTTGGGGCTGATGCATTATCTGGCACAGAGTTATGTGCTTATCTGTCAGTATTTCCTAGTGCTGACCGTGTGAGCCTGCCTCTCTTGGCAGCAGCAGAACTCTTTTTCTGTGGCTTTGCCTTCACTGCACTTAGAAGAAAATCACTGTGAGTGTCTGCTGGAAACGAGAGAGGAGTCATCTAATGATGGGTTTCCATGAATCAGGAGGTGAAATGAAGGTGAGATGTTATGTTCTGTTAGTTTGGGGCATTCAGGAGACACCAGGAAACTTGGCCAGCTGTTTCTGTAGGTCGTGGCATGAACCTGATAAACACACCAGAGTCAAGGCTTGTTCAGTTTATCCCTGAGATGATCCCTGATTATCTCTGAGGAAGGAGGGAACACCATGGGCTTCATGAAGTCAGCCTGAAGAGAGAAGGGTTGTGTGCATACTGGGCATGATACAAGACCTTGCTTGTCCTGTGCAACCCTTGCTCACCTTTAAGGGTTTTAGTGACCACTCCTTCAGTACTACACACAGGAGTGTTGGTTTTGGATGCACTAGGAGTGGTCTTTAGGGATGGAGATTTCTTGATTGTCCACCCCTAGTCAAGGGGGGATGTGGGTGTGTGGTGGATTTGGAAGGGAGAAGGGTCTTTGCTCTGTGTGTATAAATCCATCTTCAACCCTGTCTTGTACTTTGAAGTTTTCTTGCTGTCTGGAGTTAACTTGGCTGCTGACTTGGTTCTTTCCATTTTAAACACAGGGGAGCTGGTGTTTAGACTAATTTTAACCTCCTCATTCTCAGCCTGAACCTCTTTTTTTAACCCAGTGTGAGTAGCTTTGATGCTTAATGACAGAAAGTTCTGTTAGCAGTGCATTAACATCTTGTCTTTCAGTAGTTACACCCTGTCAGAGCATCACATGCTTGTTGGGGCAAGCTACACCTCTTCTCCCTGAGAAATCCCTTTCCCTGCTCCAAACTCCTCCATAGTACTTGAATGGAGCCTGGGCTTTGCAGCAGCTGAGACACAAATGTTTATTCAGCTACATTGGAGTGTGTCATCTTTGCTCTCATCTCCAGCATAGCTGCGTGGGATTTCAGTGGCACCAGGAGTCAGACTCCCAGCTTGCTTTAACAGTTGTTCCTCCAGCTCTGCTTTGGAGTGCAGAGTGGCAGGGTGTGCTGTGTGCCAGACTGTGTGTCTGCCACTTCCTCTGCACAGTTGTACTTGTTTGGTTTTGTTTTTGCATGCTGGTGGTGCTCTGTAGTCCTGTCCTCCTAAAATAAAGTGTGGTGGAAGGAAGAAAAAAAAAAGGAACACAACAAAACCCAATCGAGTGAGAAGAGCCACGGGTGGGACTGAGCTGGGGAGAGCAGGCAGAGGAGGGACCGAAGCAGGCAGTGTTCAGTGGGGAGCAGCAGGGTGGAAATGCTCCAGGGAATGAACTGCCTGGCACTGCACCCTTAGGAACTCACCGGGAGTCCAGGTGAGTGGGAGGAAACCTGAGATTGAGTCTGGCCATTGTTGTGCAGAGAGGGTGCAGTCCTGCTGCAGGCTTGGGGGACAAGAGAGGTGTTTGCTTTTATGGCTCTTTGTATCAGCAAAGAAGGATGTGTCGTTCCTTGTCCTTAGCTGTGCAAAACCAGGAGGATACACACTTGGGAGATGTGTTCTGTTCCCTCAGCTGTGGAAGCTGCAGGAGGGATGTGGCTGCCCAGGGTGGGAGGCTGCAGCCTGGGACTGTCTCCTGAGAGTTTACCAACACAACTCCTACATGATGAGTAGATGTGCCTTAGGATAGTTGCAGGCTCAAACCTCTGCTTTGAGGTGCCAGAAGTTGCATTTAATTTTTATTTTTTTTTTTAATGTGTCAGTAATTTCTAAGTTGCAGTCCAGCCTTATAAATCTTGGATGCTTGGAGTCCCTGGTAAACTGAGGTGTGTTTGCCTAGCCAGGGGTGTTCTAACAGCTAATCTCAAACAGAGGGCATGCTTTGCTCAGTGGTGGGGCAGGTAAGTGCCTTCAGTGCCCAGCAAGGAGGTGGGAGGAAGCAGAGTAGAGGAGGAAGGTCAGAGACTCAGTCTGACCTAGCTGTGTTGTCCTGCACACCTTCCCAGCTGCAGAGCAGTGGAGTCTGGCCCTCACACCCCCAGATTTTAGATATTTAGAGCTTCACTTTACCCACATGGGTTTGTATCCTCAGGCTGCAAAGTGGGGCTGCGCAGAATTACCAGAAGTCAAGAGGAAATGGCCAGTGAGCTATTTGCAAAAATGTAGATTCTGATTCCTTTCTCACAGGATTAGTCTTGAAATCAGGAGGAGGAGATGGAGCCCAAGGTGTGAACTCCAGTCATTCCCATCTAGAACACACTGGTGGGTCAAGCACAGCATCTGCTGGAGGTGCCACTGCCCGTTCTGCTGGGATGTTCCTGTTCACCCTACTGAAAGAAACAGTCAAGTAGATTGTTCTACACAATTAACTGGAGAGAATAAGGGGAAAATTGGATGTTTGTTTCCTCTGAGCAGGACAGCAGGGCATAGGGTGTATTTTACAACATCCTTGTGCAGTATTTGGTACTAAAGGGCTGTCAGTGCTGCTTCACCAGGGTGCCAAGACCATACTGTGGTTAAAATGGATTTTCCTGGCTATTTATCACTTGTGCCTGTCACCTCCCTCTGCAAAACTGGTCAGGGTAAAAGCACCACTCTGGGTACCCTGTGAGAGCAGTGCTGAGCCTCAGGAGGTGCTGGGTTTGTGTTGCAGGGGGGTGTGAGCTCTGGATGGAGGGGAGGGGGGGGGGATCTCTGCCTGGCATCATCTCCAGCTGCTCCACCCAGCACTTCCCAGTCCTGTGCCCTGGAGCCAGCAAACCACAGGGCCCCTCCCGGGCCTGGGGAGGGCGTTCAGGGCTCCCAGAGCAGCCAGGAGTGGAAATTCCTGTTGTAGAGAGAAAGATGTCTGATAACACTCTGGGTACTGCTCTGCCCAAAGCAGCTGATAATGCTTTTGGACAAGAATGAAAGGTTTGGGAGGAGGAGGAGGTGGTGTCTGATGAGGAAGTTTGTAGTAGATGAATGATAACACCTGTGTGCAGTCTGCTTTCTTCCTCTGGGGCTAAAACAGGTGGAAGATTTGCTTTCAGCAGCAGTGCCCATCACCTCAGGCTGGAGAGACTTCTCATGTCCCATCCAGTCCCTGACAGCTCTGGCTCTTTGCAGGCTTTGTCTGGGCTCTGGAGCTCTCAGTGTCAGTCCTGATGCTGGTTATCATGTTGCTTTAGCATCATTTACTCCCCAGAAACAGCAGGAAAGGCCTTTGGAATTAGCTCATCTTAATTCTGGGATGTTTTTTTTTATCCTGAGAAATTCTGCAAGTTTGCAAGCCTCACCTTCGATTGTGGAATGTGAGAGGTGGTCCCCAAGGCTTGTGACTTGAAGTTCAGAAGTCACTTCTGCATGGAATATGGAAGATATTTGTGCATGGGGAGCAAAATCATGGAAAATCAAAGCAAAATCTGTTTTTCCTGTGTTTTTGAGGAGTTGAGAGTTCTTGCAGCAGCATGTGTAGTAGCCCAGAGTAAATCAGTTTAAGGGCTGCAGCTCTGAGTCGAGGGGCTCCTCACAGCCCAGGCTGGGGCTGCAGATGAACATCAAAGAAAGGGGGTGTGCACAGGGCAGGGCAGAAAACCCGTGGCAAATGTTGGATGGGGCAAACCTGCAGGCAGGAGAGCTCCTTGGTGCGGGGTGAGGAGGAGTGTGATGGCACAGAGCTGAGGAAGCAGGTCCAAGCTGGCTGTGGGGATGCTGTGGTGGGGAATTTGTAGGTAAAAATCCCTGCCAGGCTCCAGGGTGGCCTGATATAAACATGGTTTTGGCTTGAAAAACCAGCAGGGTGTTCAGGGCAGAGCAGAGGCTTTGAGGCAGATTAATCTTGGCCCAGCCTTACTGACATGATCCAGGGGTGGACTTTTTTGTAGTTTTAATGCAATTCCTCATTAGCATGTCTGTCCTAATGACTGTGTAGGGCTGTAAAAAATATATTTGTATTTTTAGCAGTGTCTGTGTGTCGCTTAGCTTCTGGGCTATGGTGACTTCCTTTTGCTTGAAATTGGGGTTTTTTTTGTGCCTAAGCAGGATGTTGGGTAAGGCATAGCACCTTACCCTGGTGGAAGGAAGGATTCCAGGGGACTTATTGATGGTGCTTTGTGCCCTTCTCAAGGACAAAAGGTTTTGAAAGTTTTGTGTTTGCCTTTTCACTGGGCAATTATTTCAAGCCAGCAATTTCTCTGCAGCTGTGACACCCATGTCCAAAGGGAGGATGGGGAAAGACAGGAAGAAAAATTTAATTAAATTCAAATTTGCCACTGTCCAGTAAATTCTCAGTTCTAATATGACACTAATATAACATTAGCAATGGCTTCATTACTACAAATCATTGCTTTTTTTCATGCAGGATACGTTTTTTACCTGTAAGAACCTTCTGGCATGGTTACAACTCCCCTTTTGTCTAAATAATACAGTTTAGAGCAACCATTTACTGGGATAAATGTGTTCACTGGGGGAGATTAATTATATTGATTAACAGAGCACAAAATCAGTTTGTCTTTGGTTTTGGTGAAATCCAGCAGCAAGGCCACAGCTGTCCTTCCAGACTGCTCCTGCCATTAGAATCCAAACTGTTTGTGTGAGCTGGGCAGGAATGTGCTGGTATTTACCCCAATTTTGGAGAAGACACTTAGCAGAGGAATGTGCTCTGCATGCTCGCCATTCCACGAGGAAACCCTGCATTTAAAGGAAACCTCAAGCAAATATTTGGAAGGCCAGGAGGACTTCAGAGGAACAGTCCTTCAGATTTTAAGGAGAGCAACTCATCCTGACACATTCAGTTGTGTCCTGCAAGCTCTGTCCCAACTAAAGCTGCTACCTGGGTGGTTACAGTAATCCTCTTTATTTCATTTTAATGTCTGTGTGAGTGCCTGATACTCAGAATGGGATTAGGAGAGGTGAATTGCTGCTGAAATTGGTAAGAACAGAAAGCAAACCTGTCTGACAGCATCTGCCCTGTGATCTTCAGAGAGCAGGTAAAAGGATCCTTAATTATCTTTTTGCCAGGGTGGGGTAGTGTTTTTGAGAAGAATTCATTTGAGAAAGTTACAGCAAGAATTGTTGTTGCCAAGTTAGAACAGCCTAATGAATTGCCATAAATTAGCTCCCAGCCTATGGGGAATGCTGTGTTTGAGGAAAAAAAGCTGTGAGGATTGCTCTGGGCTGAAGGGAGGGAGCTGACTCAGAGAAACTTGCTAAAGGTAAAACAAGAGTGTGGTGCTTCTCAACTGTTGTCAAAACATTTCCAGAAGCTCTGTGCCCTGCTCCTGTTTGGCTTTTCTCCTCCTGTCTCCAGGAATCCCCTCCAAGCTGGTCAGAGGCTCTGGTCCAGGCAGGATGTGCCTGTCATGCTTGTACAGGTCCCAGGCCAGTTACTCCACAAATATTTTACAGTATTTGTGTCCTGGATTGCTGCACATCCCTTATTAACAGCTAGTTGGATGATAGAAAATGGGAAGCTGTTACAAAGCAGTGAATAATTCTTTAGTTTGGGACCAAATGGACATTTCTTCCCAAGATAACAGATGGTTCTGTTGGTGTTGGAGTGACACACATGGGGGCTTTCCCTCTGTCAGGGCTGTGCTCTGCTGTCCCTGCTTCAGGACTGCTGATAAATGTCCCCTGAGCTGCTGCTCAGGAGCAGTGAGCACATTGCCACCACGGGATCTTAATGCACATAATCCAGCAGTTTGCTGGAAACAGGAGGGGATGGCTGGAGGGCAAGCGTGGAAGAGCAAAGATCCCTTGTTGAGAAGGCATCTGGGTGGCTTTGCCTGTGGGACAGAACCAGTGAGAGACACTGCTTCCCAAGAAATCGCTGTCCCAAAGCAAGGTACTCCTCTTCCCAGACAATAAAACCACAGGGGTTATTTGAGTGAGAGGCCACAAGCACCTTTAACTCGGTGCAATTGCCTGGGAGGGTTAACAGGTTTGTGATGTTTGTGATTTAGTGCCCCTGTGCTGCTGATCACTACCATGAAATTCTTGTGTTAAATGCTCTTTCAGCTTTGCTCCTGTGAAGGTGATGAAAGCTTTATACAAAATGTAAAGTCTCGAGTGAAGCCTGCAGAAATTATCTGAATAAATTGGGTAGTTTAATACCCATCTCCTGGCAGCACCAGCTC
Organism: Passer domesticus; assembly: GCF_036417665.1. Lineage (NCBI taxonomy): Eukaryota > Metazoa > Chordata > Aves > Passeriformes > Passeridae > Passer > Passer domesticus. Next base: position 41,833,021 of record NC_087482.1, on the reverse strand, counting down.
CTTCAAAGTTCTCTGTGTGTTGGGATGGTTTTTCCCAAGAAGTTTTTTCTTGTCTTGGTTAGAAATTGGCTTGTGTCCAGAAGTATCCAAGTGGCTTTGAGTCCTGGTAAAATTCCAATTTATTCAGACCTTGCTCTGGAAAAGGCCAAATATTGTCATGCCTTTATTCTTTGGAGGTGCAAGAATTTAATCATCTGTGTGTTTGGCTTGCTGGAGGAACAATCTGAATTGCTGAATTCAGGGAGGGGAAAAAAAAATAGCTGTAACATAAACCAAACAGTATTTCTAAAGGCATGATGTCTTGACTGAATGGTTTTAATCAGCATAATTTGAATACTCTGTCATTGCTTAGCAAACAAAGCCCTAGTTGGCTCACAGAGCTATTGAATAACTCAAGCAGGCAATATCCCTGCCAGGGCATTCTTATCTTCCAGTTTGATTCCTGTCTGTGCACACAAGTAGGATGAAATTGGTGGTGAGGGGAGCTCTTCTGCATGAGTTGGGGGAGGCTCATTTGGGATGCCTGCCCAGAAAGCAGCTGCTTGTCTGTGAAAGGATTTGAGGCTCCACTTCTGGAAAATAGCCCTGGGTACCTTCTCATTTTGGCTGTGCAGGTTATTTGGGTTTTATGTTGTGAGCAGGGAGGGTCTGGTTTAAAACAACAGCTGGGCAGAAAGGTGGAACTTAAAGATCCATGTAAAGAAGAAAAACTACTGAAGAAGAAAAACCATCAGGCTGGCTGTGTGTTAGGTGCATGCAGAGCCCTGCCGTGCACAGGACTTCTGCCCCTTGCTCTGACAAGGGTGTTTCTGGGTGAAAACCTATTTGTTTCTGGATGAAAACCTGTTTCTGTGTCTGGATGAAAGCCTGGGCTGCTCAGGCAGTGCTGCAGCTGAGCTCACTCTTCCAGCAGCTCTCCTGCTTGCTAAGAATTGGATGGGAGGTGACAAATCCTGCAGGAGAGGTGTTGCCAGGAGTTTGGCACTTGACCTCCTCCAGTGGCTCTGACCTGGCAAGCCTTGGCTTGCTTCTGCTGGGGGATGCCAGCACTCCTGAGGAGCTGGCAGCTCCCTGGGGAGAAGGTGGCCATGGGATGGGTGCAGCTCCCAGATCAGTGTGGCAAAGCAGGAGGTTTGGATGAATTGGTGCTGCATGAAATGAATGCAGATAGAGGAGATGGAGGAGGAGGAATCCCGTGGCTGTGGGGAGCTGACAGGCAGATACTTGTCCAGGGCTGCTCTGTAGCTGCAGACCTACTGATCCCAGTCCTCTCCTTCCAGAAGGGGTGTAAATGTAGGCCCTGAGCCAGGATTAAACCTGAACTTTCTAACAATATCTCTCACTGCCTCACTTTAAAAGCAATTTTTCTTACTAGGCAACGACCTGCTGTTGGTGTGTCCCAGGTGAAGGTGCACAGCTCACATGGGTGTGCAGGAGCACCTCTGTGAGCAGGAATAGCTGCACAGCTGCTCTCCAGGAATCCCCATAAATCCAGCTACTTTTGCAGGTGGTTGTGCTGGTGGCACAGCCTTGTGTGTAGGGAGACTGTCATCTTCTGATGCCCCTGTATTTCTGAAAACTGACCACTGAATTCCTGGTAGTGTTAAATGGGGTATGAGCTCTCGAGGCTTTCCAGGCACATCGATGCTGCTGTGCAGGGATGTGTGCCAAGGTGTTCTCATTGAAGCTGTTACTGAAATCTGACACTGTTTGGAGCTATCTGGCTTTCAGGGTTGCTCTGAACCAATGAACCTGGGCTGCTATTTAAATAAAAAGGTTGCTTAATCCAGAGATCTCTCTTAAAGGAAAAAAAAAAAAAAAAATCCAAACCAGCACCAAAATAAGCCCAGAACAAGTAATGCTGCTGTTTTGAGGGAGGAGAAATATGACAGAGCAGTGTCTGTGCCTTTGCTAAATTATGCAGGGAGCAGGAAAACTGCTGTTTGCTGATGCTTCTCTGAGTTACAACCACATTATCCTGGTGCTGCTGGGCATGGCAAGTGCAGCTCTGGGGATACAGATTCCTTAATGGCTCTGCTGTTCTGCAGTGATCCACTCTCTGGAAATATTCCATGTATTTCACTTGCTGCGTACAATCTTTGCTCTCAAGCCAACTTTCCCCTCCTTGTTTAAGTCTGTTTTGGAAACTGTCACAAGGTATTTTCAGATTAATCTTTCTCTCTTCTCCCCCTGCAGACTCCTCATCCTCATCATCCTCTGGCTCTCTTTGTAGCTGTTTTGCTTCCTACATTACTGAGACAAAGGAAAACCCACCTTCTGTAGGCTGGCTTCGGGCCAAGCCTGTCTTATTTAAATTTAGTGTAAGCACTTGCCAGAAAGGAATCCCAAGTCAGAGTGTTTGAATTACCATGGTGCTGGCACTGGCTGTAAAGGGAAGAGTGAGAAGACACACAAAATGAGTTGATATTTTCATGTCTAGCTGTGTATTTACAGGATGTGAAACTTTATAGCTACGCAGTGGGAACCAGCACGGGTATGTAAGATACATTCTGCTGGCAGGCAAGAGGAGCAAGAAGTGATTTTCCCAAAAGGGTTTTGTTTTATGAGGATGTTTGTGGCACATGTTCTGCCCATGTCAGTGGATATGAAGAGCATGTCCTCCCTCTGCTGACATCTTCTTGGCCCAGGAGGAGTGTCTGTGCATATTGCAGGACATGTCATAGCATTTCATAGCCTTTTCCTTCATTTAGGACAGGGTAAGGAATAGAAGCAGCAGAGAAATGCTGCAGCTGGGTGTTTTGTTGAATGGCTAGGTGTGTTTTTTTGGGGCAGAAATCACTGCTGTGATTTGTTGGTAACAGGGGTCCTTTGCCAGCACAGGTAGGTAGGTCACTGTGGCAGGAAATTACTATGATGGTGCTGCAGAAAATACACTTCTTGTTTTTACAAGTGTTTGTTTTTACAGTGTTTTATGATGTCTGTGGTGCTCTGCCCTGAGGATTTAACATTTCACCCCTTTTTTTCCTGGGGGTGAGTGCCTGGCCCTGGTGGATGAGCAACTTGCCAGGCATCAGGTGCTGGCCACTCCTGCTCCCACAGGAGCTCCAGGAACAATGGGAATCCCCCCTGCTTTGGACAGTTTGTGGCATTCACTTGCTGCTGCACCTGGTCTCCAGCTCCTTGTGGCAGCTGTGCTTTCCTGCCCCTGATTTCAAAGGGGTGGGTTTTTGTTTTCCCCTCCAAAGAGACCTCAGGAGGACTGGTTTGCCTGGGATGTCCCTTCTTTAAAAGACACTGCCATGGGTGCCACAACAGCAGCTCCAGGCTTTGCACCTCTAGTGAAAACAATGGGGAACAAGTGACACTGAAGTGACAGTGTGCCACCAAGGCCAGCAAGTGGCATTTCCTGCAGGATTCCTGCTCCTGGACCCCTGCACACCCAGAGGAGCGCGGGGAGCGAGCGCTGCCGCGCTCTTTGTTCCCAGCTTATTGGACCTGTCTGACAGCAGGGCTGGGATTTGCTCTGCCAGGCTTTCTTCTATTTAATAGGTGCTTGTGGGCATCTAATAGTCAAACCCAGAATGAGATGCATGAGAAGGTGAGGCTGCGAGCAGGAGCTGCATGAGCTTTCAGCTGTGCCTGCGGGGGATGCGTGTCCCTGGGGATGTGTGTTCATGGATGCTGGGCTTGTTGATGGCACAACAGAGATGTAATTACAGGTCTGTTCCCTGTCACAGCTGTGTTGTCCTCTTGTTCAGACCAGGCATAAATTTGGGGTTCCCAGGGGAAAATCTGAGTAATTATATGTGTGTGTGTATTTTGATGTTACCCACGTAAGCTAAAAGGAAGAATTTCCCACTTTTTGCTACCACGTGTCAAACTTGTCTTTTCCCCCCTGCTCCTTTGCCAGTAGATGTGGATTTTTAATATTTTAATTTAAACTATTCTTTCATCTCTACAATGTGATGTTCTGTATTTCTAAACTTTGAGGCTGCCTTTTTCTGAGTCAAACCAGCAGGATTTATACTTTTTGTACATTGTATCTGCATGTCTCAGAAGCCAGCAAATCATCTGATACTTTTTTCCCAAAAATATAATTTTCAAAAAAAGTCATGTAACAATTTCCTGCAGTAAAGATGGTTTTAAATAAAAACCCCACTCGGAGCTACTGAACCTCAAAGCATAATGCTACCAAAGACTGTAAAATAAGGAGGTGGGGTGGGGTGTAAATCTCCGTGTTAAATCACACAAAGCCGGAGTCCTTTGAGTATCTCTAATGCTGTGTGATGGATGAGAATTTCCCAAAATAGTCATTTGGATTTTTGAAAGGACTTTTTCTCACCATGCAGTTGCTGACAGTGATGCATAAAAGCAATACAGGGAGCGAGCTCTTCTCTTGGTTCTCTTCCTCTGTCAGAGGACTAGAATAAACACTGTGTTGAATTCACATGCCCATATTTCTCACTGGGGCAAACATTTAAAACCTTTGGGAGGAAGTGTTGAGCCTGCCTGCTGTTATCTGGCTGTGCAGAGTTACCTGGTTTGGTTTCTGTGAAGCCACTCAGGACAGAAAATGGAGATTGAGCTCAGAGCATCCCCTTCCCAAAGACTGCTCACAGGAGCATTGTACTGCAATTCTTTGCGTTTCCCTAATTGTGGCATACAGTTAAAACCCAGAAATTAAAGCTACATTTAAATTTCTTTCATGTTCTCTCTTTTCCTGTGCCTTTACTTCACAAGTTTTGCAGAGACTTTGAGCTGTGTTGTTGAAGTGCAGCAACATCAGGTCAGGCATCCCTGGGGAGCAGGGAATTGCTTTTGGTCACCCAGCAAAGGATGTGTTAAAAATACCAGAATGGGCAGTACAGCAGCCCAGGCAAAACACCGTGGCTTGGTGCCTGCTAATGGCAAATAAACAGTTTGAACTCATTGTCAAGTCCCAGAGAGGTTAAAGTGCCCAGTTTTTCAAACTATTCGACAAAGCCTTGCTTCAGACAGTCCCTTGTGGTAGTGTGTGCCCTGAATTCATGTCCCTTGACTGTAAATGGTGTGAGAGTGCAAATCTGAGGATGTTGGCCACCACAGTGTGAAAATTGAAGTCATGGTCACTGACTGGGAAGTGGCCAGGCAGGGCAGTGTGGGCCACAGAGCCTGGAGAACTTCAGATGCAGAGAGCCAAAGTTGGCTGTCACCCATCAAACTCAGTTCAGAATCCAGACGCTGATTCCATTGAAATTAAAAGGGAGAAGAGAAGCTTTTGTTCCTTACAAAAAACAGGGAAAACTTCTTACTGTGGTGAGAGGAGCCTCGTGTGTGTAGGTGTTATTTACATAATGCACCATATCAGGATATCTGCTAAATCCAAAGTGGCATCCTCAGCTGCAGCCAGCCACCTTCTTTGCTGCTATAAATAATGAATCTATTTTTTCTGCAGAAGTAGTCCCATTGGGGAAGACTGATCAAGGCCATTTGCAGGGTTTTGGAGCTTTTAATGTGTTTTCCAGCTGGGATGCTTTGTCTGCTGTGCTGGTCCTCAAGCTGAGCTGCTCTCAGTTGCTGTGGCACAGCCTCAGTGCAGTGTGGTCACCCTGTAAAGGTTGTGAGGGACCTGGTTTGTGGCACATCTTGGGCTAAGGGCTGGAGAAATCCGTGAGTAACTTCCCACCCATTGCTTCTAGTGGGACAGCAGTAATCTGAAACACCTCCCTCTGCCTTTGTCAGGTATGTTTCACTCTTTTAGACTTGAATGCATCATTATCTTGTTGTGGTTTGATCTGTGAGGATTCACTGATTGTTTGTAAAGTAGTCTGTGATCCATTACTAAGATGAAACAATGTTTTCTTATAACTGTGAAAATGTAACTCGTGTTGAGTTTGAAAGCAATAAGGCTTCTGTCAGGCAAGCTTTTCCTGACTCTGTTCTGAGGATAAATTACTTTTTAGGAGCATTCTGTTACACGGGGTCATGTGGGTGGGAAGACTCACAGCTCTCAGTCTGAGAAATTCGAGGTGCAGCAATTTTGAACAGTTCCTGCAGGGAAGCAGTGGTGCTAGCTGGTAGCTCTTGCTGAAGGGCAGTTTGGGACCCTTTAGACGTCACTTGAGTGTCAGGTTTCATGTGAAAGGGTAGCAGGGGAGTGGAGGAGGTTGGGGTGCAGGGAGAGGTGCTTTAACCTGGCAGTGGTTCAAGGCTGCTTTCAGACTGGGAGCATTTCGCTGGTGCTGCTGGAGACAGCAAGGCATGGCCTGAGTGGTCAGGAGCTCAATTAGCAAATTCCAAATGGAAGGGAACTGTTTCTGTTGTGTGTTGTGAACAACCTCAGCCAATAAATAGTGGGTTTGTGGTTATAGAATGGTTTGAGTTGGGACATTAGTCTGGTTCCAATGGGCAGGGACACCTTGCACTGTCCCAGGCTGCTCCAAGCCCCATCCAGCCTGGCCTTGGGCACTGCCAGGGATCCAGGGGCAGCCCCAGCTGCTCTGGGCACCCTGTGCCAGGGCTCAGCACCCTCCCAGGGAAGAATTTCTTCCCAATATCCCATCCAGCCTTGCCCTCTGTAGGTCAGAAGCCATTCCCTCCTGTCCTTTGCATCCCTGCCCTGGGAGGCTGCAGAGCAGTGACATGTGCTGTGCTTGCTCATGGTGGTGGGTGCCATCACTTCTGCTGCTTCTCTCGTTTTAATTTGCTCTCCCACTCCAGCTCTGGGCTTTAAATACTTGCAACTGGAATGGGATGGGTGCTGATTAAAATAAACATGATACAGCAGTTAAGCATGTGATTATGGGATTTGTGCTCCCACCATTGGTAGGTGGGTTTAAACAAAAATGGGGGTGGGTGAAAGTGGAATCAATTTGTATTTTTATAAAAAAGTTTTCTTTGGGGCTGTAAATCAGTTTGCCAGATTTTTAAGTGCTTTGATTTAAGCACAGGTTTTCTTTTGGTGCCCTAAAATCAAAATGAAGCCAAAAATCACAAAACTGAATTAATTATCTTTGAGTTAAATCTTGCAAGTAATACTGTATAAACACCTCAGATCCAAAGGGGATTACAGGCAAATACTGAGCTGATGGAACCGTTTAGGGATGTTCTGAATTGCAAACCAGGCATTTAGAAAGCATTTCTGGAGCTGCACCTCTGGGCTGGGAGAGCAAGGAGGGCAGGATGAGGCAGCTTAGGGCAAACAGCTGAGAAGAAATTGGACTTGGCTGAGCCTGGAGAGACTGAATGAGAGCAAAGAGAATGGCTGTCAGTCAGACAGACTTTACCCCCTGCTCCATCCCATCCATTCTCAGGTGCTGCCAGTGGTGTTTGCAGTGCTCCATTTGCTCTGTGGGGTTTGGGGGTTCCTGTCAGGAGCTGTGGCTCAGGAGGGTGGGGGAAAGCTCTGCCTGCTCCTGGCATCAGTGATCTTGAGCAAACATCTTTGTATGGATCTGTGTGCTCACCTGGGAAATGAGCATCAGCCATTGCAGGGAACTCACATCAACTGATCATCAAATGCTTGGGATGGAATTCTACTTTGGATCCTTCTTGAAATAGAGTGGGGTGTGAAATTCTGTGTAACTGTGGTGTGGCACAAATCACCCCATTGTGGCAGCAGGGGAGGAGAAGAGAGTACTTAGGTGTTTTTGTGATAAAGGAGAATAATTAGTATATTGCATAGTTTTTAATGCTATATCAGGACAGGTATCAAGTGCCAGATTCTTTCTTGCTCAAGACAAATGAGTTCTTTATCCTCTCTCTCTGTAATAAGACTACACATGATTAAATAATGGTTTCATTTTGCAAAGAACAGTAGATGAATCTAAAGTCTCTGTCTTCCCTGTACAGGCACCTACACGGATTTTGTATTTGTGATAGAAATAATTTGAAATGCTACTTTGTTTTCTTAGCATTTTGGAGTTTTTCCTCTGTTGGAAATGCTTTGACTTCTCTGGTCTCATTTTTACCTGCTGTAACTAGTGGTGCAAGCTCCCTGCACATTTCATTTTCGTGGATGATTTATTTACCAGTGACACTGCAGAGCCCTTGACATCGTAATTGCAATGATGTGATCATCCAAACATCAAAGGCAGGAGCCCCTGGTTTCTCATCTCCCTCATGCTGCTGCAGTCCTCCCACCTCTCCCTTTGTGCTCCCTCCTTGTTGCTTTAATCCTTTAGGAGAAGGAAAGAATTATGTCATAATTGGATAAGAACTGGGGAGTGCTGGAGTGGCTTTCTGTACCTGACTGCCTCCCTGGCTGGCTTTGCTCAGAGGTTCCAGTGCTCTGCTGCATCTCTTGGGCTTTGCTGTCCCCTTGTCCCCTGCCTGAGCCAGCTTTAGGTGGCTGTGTCCCAGCCAGGATGGGCAGGGAGCAGGGGTGGTGCCTGCTCTGCCCTTCCTGGAGAGGGAGTGGGTGAATAGGGAGAGCCCTGGTTTTCATCTTCCCCATCTGTTTCTGCATCTTCAGGGATCAGACAAGTCTTGTGCAAGAGGGGAAGGGGCTCACCCCTCCATGGGCTGGGCAGGACCTGGCTGTGCTCCAGTCCTGCCTCTCCTCCCTGAGTCTGATCTCAGAGTCACTGAGGCTGGAAAAGCCCTCCAGGACCATTGCCTCCCACCTTTGTCCAGCACTGCCAGCCCCACCACTGAACCACATCCCTAAGCACCACACCTACATGTTTTCTGAGCACTTCCAGGGATGAGCACTCCACCAGTTTCTTGGATTTTCCCTCTGCCTGCTGCCCACGAGCCCAGCCTGGGCTCAGCCTCTGCAGGAGGGAGCCCTCAGCAAAGCCTGCAAAGCTCCCTGAGGCTGGTGCACAGCTCAGACCTCTCTGTCCGTGTCACCTCTGCTCTGTGGAGCCTGTCCCAGGCAGGAGTGATGCTCTCCCTGGCTGTCACTGACCCTGGCTGGTCAGAGCAGTCCCAGTCCACTCCAGTGTGTGCAGCAGGTACAGTGACTGCTGCAAACCAGAACCTGAGCGTGCTGCATAAACAGCTCTGCAGTCCTAGAAATGCTTTCTACTTCCCCAGCCTCCCTCTCTTTGCTCTCTTCTATCATATAAAAAAATACATCTTGCAAGAGAAGATGCTGGCAGGATGAAGCAGAATCAGAACAGGTTTCATTCAGCAGGAAGGAATTTCAATTTTAAGCCTGCTTCTGTGGGAACTTTGGTGCCTCAGAGATGAGGCTCTTTGCTGGCCTGGTTGGGGTTGAAGAGCTCATCTCGTGCATGTTCTCCTGTCAGCTCCTGAGCTCACTGGGAACCTGGGATGCTGCTGTCTTGAGAACAGGCTCCCAAAGAGCTGGGTTTTGGAAGAGGCCCCTCAGCAGGGAGCTAAATGCTAATACAGGGGATTAAAGACCGCTTGGAAGGTGAAAGTCTGGCAGTGTTGAAGTGCTAAATCACTGCTCAAGGCATGCTGGTTTCACCAGTTCAGGCTGAGACCATTAATTAACTTGTTCTGTGAGTGTGCCCATCTCATTTAAGCAGCTTTCTATTATTTGGGAGGAGTACAGAAGGGGAGAAAGTACTAGGAAATACACTGATATTTCTTCATCTTTTGAAAAGCAGCTGGAAGCTCCGGTTCCTGCTGAGAGCAGAGTGGGGTGAATTCCCACTCCCAAGATAATGTAGTCTGGGATTTGGAGGGACCAGCTGACCCAAGGCAATGCACTTAGCCCTTGGCACAAACTCTCTCTCTTCCCAGACAGCAGGAGCCAAGGCTGCTGCTGCTCCATTACATGCTAATAGTCTGAGAAATAAAATACAATTATTAGTTGAATTGTTAAATGGACCTAGAATCTGAATCAAAAATTGCTTTCCAACAGCAACTGGAGCATACAGTAACAAAACAAAACTGAAACAAAAAGAGGCAAAAGAAGGATTACTGCAGGCTTTATTTTTTTACATGCTTAAGGACAGTGCTGTGGACTGTTTGGTAGAGGGGATGCAGCTCTGGATGAGGCTGGGTTGGAGCTGTGCTCCAAGCTCTGGAACTGGCTTTTTGTGTGCAGTCAGGTCTGTGCTTCACTTCCTTTGTAATAAAGGAGTGGAGTCTGTGCGAAGATGGCAAAATCTATCAAGTTTAATGTGGTCTTTTGCATTGAAGCAGTGAATCACTGTGTTCAGCCCAATGCATGTCAAGTCCAGCATTCCAGCACTGCCATCCTGGAGCAGAATGGATTCTGTTCTTCTGAATCTGGCTGTTGAGTGCTTGAAAACACACAGCAAGTCCTGGGGGTGCATTGGGAGCTCTTGTGGGCAGAGCTCCCCTCTCCCAGGGGATGACAAGAAGATGGGATGGGATGGAAGCAGGTCCAACATGGAAAAAACCTGAGACTTTGCTAGGAGCTGGTAGCTTTGCTGGAAATTGTGATGTGGGTGATGTCCTTTTGTCTCTTAGTGAAGGTGGTAGGACACAGGGAGCAGCCAGCCTCTACTTGTTCCCCTGCAACAAGATTCTGTTGGGAGACAACTGCCTCCAGTCTCTTCCAAAAGAAAACAGGCCAGGACTGCTGAAGCTTGCCTGCAGAGCTGCAGGTCAGCATGGAATCTGCTCTTCCCGGAATGGAATGCACGGTGGGGTGTGGAGAGAGAGGATGTTTGGTTGTGAGGGTTTTGTTTATGCCAGAAGCTTGGCTGGGTGAAGGCAGATGGAAGTAATTTCAAGGGACAGGAGCCAGCTGACAGTTGCATCTTGATTCTGAACAACTGTGGGCCAGCCAGTCCTTGGAGGAAGCTTTTACCCTAACCCCTGTCATTTAGTGGTTGTTCTGTGCCCTAAGAATGAGGTTTTATGCTCCCTTACTGTCTGCCCATGGTGTTTTTAGATGCTGCTGCAACTCCAGCCCTTCCTGGTAATCACAGAATGAGGGATCACAGATGATGGGGAATGATGATTTCCATGATGTTTGCAGCTCTTAAAGGCCCTTTGCTTTTGATTTCTTTTCTTAAATCTTAAAGTCCAGGCTCCTGGAGTGTTGATATTGCAATAGCTGCTCTCCCTTTGGTCAGTCTGTGAGTCTCAGGGCAGCTGAGGAGATCCTGGAAACAGGAACCTCAGAAGGCAGATGGAAAGAAGCCCAGATGATGATAACTGTATAATGTATTTCTCACTGCTTTATGCTGTCTTATCCCAGACAAAGCTTTATCTTTCATCCCATAATTATGTGATTCCCTGTAGGCAGCTTAAAGTGAGCTTTGGAAAGGTCGATAATTTTATCTATTAGATGCCTCCTATGATCTCTAAGTGCAGACATGGGTACTTGAAGGAAGGTTTCGAGGGCAAATTCCAGTAGTTTCAGTGAACTTCACTGCAAGACTGCTTTGAGCCTGTTTAGCAGGATTGTCCACATTTGCGTTTGTGATATGGTTGAGTAATTCACTGCTGGAGGGGGTTGCTTCCTCTGCCACCTTCCCTTTCAGCTTAAGCTTTGAATGCATTCCTCCAAGATCCTCTTCTTTTATGATGCCTGTCCCAGAAAATGAGCAGAACCAACAGCTGGCATTTTTTGATATTTTAAACTTAAAAAGCATTTAAAACATATCTGATTTTTTTTTTTTTTTTTTTTTTTTTTTTGCATGTCATCTTCTAGGTTGTATTACGTGTAATGGTTCATACTAAAGGAAAATAAACTTTCCTAGGTGGTGAAGGGAATAGATGTTTTTGCAGGCTGAATTCAGCTGCAGCTGTGTAGGACACCACTTGCAAAGACTGGCTCAGCAGTGTGATTAGGGTGCAGAGATCACCCAGCCCAGTGATTACAGAAGCCACATCCATTCATTCCTCAGTGCTGCCTGAACCCACTGCCCGTGCTGGTACGTGGCCTTTCCCTAAGGAAAGGGAAAAAGTGCAAACTTGTGAGCTGCAGGCTAAAGCAAACAGATAAGAGGCTTTGAAAACAGATGGGACTATTTTGAATCAAATCCTGGAAGGGGAGTGGAAGGCACTGGGGGCTCTCATGCAAGGGGGATGACTCACTGCTGTTGTCAGCAAGGATGACATCCTCTTGTAGGATTAGTGATTGTGGCCCCAGAACATCATTTATCAGAACCCAAATTGCAGACAGAAGTCTCTAACCTGAGACCCCTTAGCAAAGGGTCATTTCTCCAGCAAGGTCCCCCTGGCTCTTCTTCCAGGGCTGTGGCAGGGGGGACCCTCAGTGCTGCAAAGGCTCCTGCAGGCTGTCAGGGCTGGAGACTCACCAGCCCTGCTCCTTGGAAAATCACAGGCACTAGGAACCCCGTGGGATTGCATCAGGGATGCGTTTGGCTGGTGCAGAGATGAAGTGAAATAATTGGCTTCATGTTTGGAAGGGAGAGTGCTCTAATCCTGGAGTGCCTGCTGCTGTGGGAGCCTGGGTGTGGTGCCAGCTGAACCTCTGTGCTCCTCTCAGAATGTTTTCCTTCCTTTTGCCCCAGTAACTGTGAGTTTGGCTGTGGCACCCTGCAGACTGGCCCATCTCTGGGTACATACGGATGTGTGCTGGAGAGGGACCCCACTCCATCTTTCCACAATCCTGCTCCTGGGCAGGACCCAGCTTTGTCTGATGGGCTTTTAGGAACAGCTTCTCTTGCTGAGTCTTTGCTAGATCTAATCTTGAGTATAGCTTTTATTTAACTACAACAGATGCTAACCAATGCTTTGCTTAGAGTGCTTCTGGTTGCAAAAATAGCAGAAAATTTATTTTAAAATATCAGAAAATTTATTTTAAAAATGCCCCTGCCCAAACCCCAAACTGCTACCTCTGGAGGTGTCACAGACCAGAAGAAATTAAGAGTTGTCAGCTTCACCATTGCTGCACAGGTGCTGGGTTAGGAGGCATCACCTGGAGGATGTGACACCCCCTGGCACACGGAGCAGAGTCACAGCTCTGCAGGAACAGGGGTTCTTCCTCTCCTGGGGTAACATGGCACTGGCTGTGTGTCAAAAGAGCCTCTTGAGGAATTGTGCTCAGCAGCTCGAGCCAGGCCCCTCGTTGCCTTGTGGGGCACTGCAGATTAGTGCTGGTGCAAGATTGGGCTCTCACCACAATCTCAGCTGTTTCATTAAAGTAACGTGGGACAAAACGGGGAGAATTAGTTAAAAATAACAACTCTCAGAAGTACAGCTTGTCTTTTTATTAGGCTTGTCCTCACTTTCTCTGCTGCTCTGATAAGAAGGATGTTCTCCCTCTGGAATGGAGGGAATAAATTGGGATGAAATTCATTTGTTGGGGCATTGTCTGTTAATTAATTTTGAACACTAATCCTGTCCCCATACACTGTTTCTTTTTCTCCTGGTTTTAGAATGTAGGATACAGTTCTGTTCAAGGAGAGGATGGGCAGCTTGTGCTGTGTTACAGGAGGGGGGACCTGGTGTTGTCCCCTTGTCCCCAGGGCTGGGGGAGGCTTTCCCTAGCCCTGTGCTGAACCTCACTTTTGGGAAGGTGGGAGCTTTCCCAGGAGCCCACCCAGAACATGGGGAACTTAAAATTCACCTCAGAGGGTGCCCAGAGCCTGAGCTGCAGCCTCTCCTGGTGTGAGTCCCCCAGGGCAGGGAAGGGGCTGATCCTGTGTATCCCAGTGGAGCTGGCTCTGCTGGGAGGGAATTTGCCTCCACAGTGAGCCCCCTGTCAGCCCCAGCAGTGCCTGTGCTCCTGCACTGGGCAGGAAAACACTGCCAGAAAATTATTGTAGTTGATGAAAAAAGAAAATTTATATATAATTTTTTTTCTATACATTTCTCTTTTTAGAATAAACCAAAAGAATATTTGAGCCTCTGGACAATGTGAGCTGGTTTCCTTTTTGTACCCAGACTTCTGATGGGAAGGCATTCTGGTTTTAAGTGGTCTCTTTAATCTGATGGGAAGTTTGCCATTCACATGGGGGATATGTGGACTCTCTTTAATCTTTTTTGATTAAGTGATATTATTTTTTTCCTATTCTTTTTAGTCCTTTCCCTGGCTCAGCAGTTACTCCTGGCTGCCCCTGCATCCTGCTCATTTAGCTTTGCCTAGTCTTTCAAAATCAATATGTGCTGCTAAATTACTGGCGTTGGAGAATAAAATAAAAATAAATCCAATATGAGGTTTTGGCATGTAAGTATGGCTTATGAAGTCCTAGGATGGTCTTTAATACAAGCCATCTTGCTTTCTCATTTCTGGTGTATACATAAGTGGCCATAAGTGAAAATCCCTGTTCAAGGAAAGGAGTAATAAGATTCAGCAATGCTGGAACAGGGCTAATTCTTCATTCTGTCCAAGTTTCTAAGCTGCTGCAGGTGTCTCAGGCAGTGACTTCATGTGCTGCCCTGCAGATTCTTTCCCACAGTGGCTCACTTTCTAGTAACAGAGTGAAGAGTGACCTCTGTCCTGTCATCTTGCTAGGAGTTCAGGTGGATTAAGAGACAGACTGGAAAAAATGTGTATGAAACAAATTCCAGCTTGCCAATGTGCTCTTAGAATACACAGAGCAGGAAAACATTAATTACATGGTGGCTATGGGCAAGACTGATCTCTCACAGGGGAATTCTTGGATATGGTTTGTTTCACTCCTTAAAGCAAGGAGATCCTGCTTTAATTTGGGATCTGGGTATGGAATTGGGACTATGATGGCCTTGGAGAGCTGAGAGCAATTTACAAGGAGGAAAAATGTCCTCTTCTTAAAAAACAATGGTCTTTTTGGCAATGTATTTTAAATTATGTTCCTTTCTAGTCAGAGACCAATTTTCTTCTAACAGAGATCAATTTGTGCAGACTTTTATCTATAATAAAATTTATAATAAAATGAATTTTTTTGGTTAAAGCGTGGAGCAGAACTGACTGAAGGGCAGTCCCTGCTAGGATGGGGTCATCCACGGGGCTGTGCTGGGTTCAAGCCCCTCCAGAACCTCTGCTGGCACTGGAGGGGCTGACCCAGCCTGGAAAAGCTCCAGGAAGTTTTGGCTCAGATTGCTGGTCCCTCACATAAATAATAACACACCATCAGGAAAGGGTCCCCTGGGAATATTTGATCTGTTTAGCTATTGTTCTAAGCACTTCAGTCCCAGTGGAGGTTATTAAATCCTGGTGAGAACTTCCCCTGTCTACCTAAATCCCTATTCCCATGATATTTCCTAATAGGATGAGGTATTGTTGCCATACAAAGGCAATTACACCATGGTGAGCATTTACTGTAAATACCTAAAATGCAGAGCAGGTCTCCCAGCACTGGGGTTTGGTCTCACTGTTTCTGGCATGAAGGAATTTAGCTGGTGAGGTCCTGGGTATTCCCATGGGAAAGGGGAACTTTCCTGTGCTGCTGTTGGTTCATTGATTGATATTTGTCTGGCATATAAAACAAAATTAGGGCCTGGTTGTTTTGGTTTTTTTTTTTGTTGGTTTTTTTTTTTTTTTGTTGGTTTGGGTTTTTTTGTTTGTTGGGTGTTTTTTGTTGTTGTTTTTGTGTTGGTTGTTCTTTTTGTGTTGTTTTTTTCAGGTTTTGGGGTTTTTTTTGGGGGGTGTATGTGAATTGCTGTGATTCTTTATGAATTGCTGTTTTATCCCTCTGTAGGTAGCCAAATAACTCTCTGCCTCTTTCTCCTGGGGTTGTGGAGACAAATTTAGAGGTTCTGCTGAAAAACCTGCATTGTTCAGTAAATATTAGCACTTTCATGGGGAAAACCATCAAAAGCTGGGTTTAATATTGGAGCTGGTGAGGGGATTTGAGCAGCCAGGGTGCTGGGAGCAAGGGATACCTGTCTGAGCCACACCAGAGACACAGAGCAGCGTTAATAAAGTGTTTTCCTCCTCCCTTCTGGAATCGCTCAGTGCCGTTTGTGCTGAGCTCTCTGAGCTGCCGAGGTTTGGTGCTGGCTGCCCTCTAGTGAGGCACTGCCCGGCGCGAATAAATGAATAAACAAATGCAGGAATCCCTGCCCGGCCATTCCCGCTCTCCATCCCCAAGGTTTTGGTCAGCGGGATACCTTGAACCTCAGCCTGGAGCTGCTCCGCCTTCCTCAATGAGAGGGGAAAATTGAGGGGGAAATTCGCCTTTCCTCAAGAGCATCACCACTTGGAGGTGGGAAGGTGTCTGTGGGGATGTGGTATCCCTGTTCCTCTCGGTGTGCTGCCATCCCTCTGAGCCACACCACTGGGAAGGGCTTTGCTTCGTGTCCATAGGGCTGAAATACTCCAAGGTGGGCTTTTTAATCCTGCATTTCCCTGGCTGCTCGTACATTGTAGTAATGGTGATGTGGGGAGGGTTGAAACCCAGCTGCAGGGCCTGCCACCACCCTCACTGTGATCACTGGGATTGAAAATGCAGTTTTTGAGATGAGTTGGCAACCCTGGAGTCCTTGGGGGCAGTGTGGGCAGCTCCCCATGGCTTGAGTTTTATGTCTGATGGCCCCAAAACTGTGAGCCATGCATGCTGCAGCTGCCGAGGAGAAAAGCCAGGGAGAGCAGCAGATTTTGGCAGCGTTGGATGTTTTTAATGCTGGAGCTGCCCTAAGAGCAGGTGCGTGGATGCAGGAGGGGAGCCCAGCAGAATTCACCCAGGAGGGGAATTGGACAGATTCCTTGCATAAGGGCAGGCTTGAAACAGCCACCAGTGCCCTGGGCCATGGAAAGACCGGTCCTGCAAAAGTGCTGCTGCTTTTTGGGGATACCCAAGGGCTGGAGGAGGGAGATTGGGAAAGCAGGGTTAGAAGAGCTTAGTCAGGATGTGTTTGTTTAAAGGATCTGCTTCGGCCTGACTCTTGTAATTTGGTAACAAGTGTGTTTCTGCTCCTTGGAAGCATTTCATTCATTAGCCTAATGGAGGGAAGGATTATGCAAAGATGAAATTAAAAGATGCTGGGCAAGGAGGGTTTGCATTGGACTGAACCAAGGCGTGCAGCAGGAGTGGCTGCTGGGCTGGGGGACACCATGGAGGACACCATGGAATGTCACCATGGAGCTGTGTGTGGTTCAGTCTGTGCCAGGGTCTTGGCTGTGTCCCTGGTGGTTTCTGTAATCCCTGTCTGCAGTTACAGGCTGGGACATGGAATCTCTGTGTGACTGTGGGTAAAAATCTGGAAAAATGTTTCCATTTAGGATGCATGAGATTTTAGCAAGGGAAAATATTCTGCCTTGTAATGTCCCATAAGGACACTACAAAAATAGTGAAATAATGAAAAGGATGAAATCCATACTTGGTGCATAAAACTGAGGATGAGCAAAGGCTGGAGAACTGTGAGGAGAAATTGATTAGGTTTCTCCCAGCAGAGCAGTCCAGCCACAGACAGAAGTGCACTCATGCACAGATGTTTTAAATCCCGAATGTCAGAATCTCCAATGGAGCATTCTGGATGCTGTAGGCAAGGCAGTGGCTCCTTTGGAGGTGCTGATTTTACACACAGCTCTGGGATGCTCAGTGAAGCAGGTGAATCTCTCCCCAGACAGCAGCAGCCCCTAGAGGGCTGGGATGCAGCAAAGCACAGGCACTAACAGTGCTGCAGCGATGAAGAATGAGGTGGCCAATGTCTTCTCCCTCAGAAGTTATTTTATTGGGAGAAATGAAAAAAGCATCCCAAGATCTGAGCTCGTTGGGGCTCTCTTGAGGAACTGAAGTGAGATTGTCTCTGGTGGCATTGAGGAGGAGTCCCACAGCCACAGGTGGGCCCCTGGCTCCTGTGCCAGGCTGGCTTGGCTTGGAATCAGCCTTTCCCTTGGCTCTGTGCTGGCTCAGAGCTGGTTGCTGTGTGTTGTGCATCCCTTAGGCAACAAAGCAGCTACTGAAACCTGCAACCATGGGAGTTGAGATTTTAAGGTACAAGAAGAGTATAACAGGTTGTACTTCCAGATCAGCTGGACCTTTTTGAAGCATTGATGGATCGTCTCCTTTCCTTCCGTGGCAGATGAGGGCAGGTTGTTTGTAAAGTGATGCTGTTGTCTTGATTTGTTACAGCCTGTGACATTGATGGGGCTGAAGGGAAGAGAAGTGGAAACAAGACTCCCCATTCTTGACTGAACAATAAAATTAGGGCTGTAGAAGAGGAGGTGCTTATATGTAAAACAACCTGGGGGGAGGAAGGGTTTGTTTTGCTACAATTTTGGCATCGAAATTCTACGTCTTGTTTTGCCCTTATTTCAGTCATCAGATAACCCAATTGAAAGTAATTAGGTGAAAGTCTTAAATCCTACGAAACCACCTGATTTTTGGGGTTTGTTCTTTTTTTTTCCAAGCTGGGGCAGGAGCAAACACATGACTTGCACACCTCCCGTGCCGGGCTGGCCCTCAGCAGAGGCAGCAACAGGCTGAACCAGTTTGCTCATTGCTTTCGTCTGCTGACAGGCGCTCTCTTGTCCCGGCTGCCCTGGGAGGTGCTTGGCCCCTTCTCCCGGTGCTGCAGGAATTCCCCTGCCTGCAGCCACCCCTGGTGTGTGGCCAGCAGCCTTTGGCCAGCGACAGCCAGCCGGGCGAGCTGCGCGCAGGAGCCGAGCCGAGGGCACTGAGCAGAGACCAGACCAGCACATCCAGACCAGACCCAGGAGGGTTTTATGGCGTGGGGCAGAGGGTGAGCAGTGCAAGCAGCTTTCCCTTCCAGGAGGTGCCTGTCTGCTGAGTCTCAGGTGAGAGGAACTCAGAGTGGGTGAGTTGATTGAACCTGGGAGATGGTTACCATTGCAGGAGTTGGGGGATGTCCCTGTGGTTGGTGGAGGTGCTCCTGGAGCTTGGGTCACAGGGGACAGAGCATGAAGGGTGTTCAGAGGGTTCTCCCAGGTTTATTTTTTGCATGGGTGTTGCTCATGGCAGACCTGCTCCTGGTGTGGTATCGAATTTGCAGCCTGCTCCGAGGAGGGGAGAGGATGATGTGTTTGACTTCATCTTATCAGAAGGTTAATTAATTACTTTATTCTGTATTATACTATATTATATTTAAACTGAATTTGCTAAGCACTTAACTCTGCACATCATTTTGTGACTGTCAGCCCCGACACACACACACACTTGGCCCTGATGGGCCAAGGAAACAAAACACCATCACTCTGGATAAACAATCTCCACGTTGCATTCTACCTTGGCACAACACAGGCACAGCAACTAAGATAAGAATTGTGGTTTTTTTTCTCTGATGTTCAGAGAATGTGAATCCCAGAAATATTCTTGGGAAGAATTGTGCCTTGCTTGTCTCTGTGAAGAGAAATGTGGTGACAGTGTGGCTCCTGGTGCTGGGCTGGCTGGGGGTCAGCTGGCCATTTGGACGTGGTGTTGACAATGGGTGTTGAGGGGATGGAGGCTTGCTGCAGCCAGAGCTGCTGCACAGAGCAGAGAGCTGAGCACAGAGCCCCACCAGCTGCTCTGCAGGGAGAACAGCAGAATTGGGGTCGAGTTGGAGTTTCCTGCCAGCCTGTCCAGCAGTAGCTGGAGGGAGCTGCAGGTGGGGCAGCCCTGGGAGGACTCTGCACCCCCAGCACTGGGGTTTGGCACCCCCTGAGCTCCCCCTGGGGACTGTCACCCTTGGGGTTGCTCTGTGCTGAGCTCCCTGGTGCTTTGAGATGTGTTTGAGGTCTGGAACCATGACACACACGAGGCTGGGAGCTGCCTGCCTGACGTCTGAGGCTTTCACAAGTGCTTGTGTACAAGTCCCTTGAATTTCAATCTAAAGATGTGGAACTCTTGGCTGCTTTTCTTCTACTTAATCATAGTGGAAAATTTGCAGCAACCCCCGGAATATTTAGAAGAGAAATTGCTGATCTAAATGAGCTCTGGCACAAGGCACAAACAGCTGGAAAATGTGCCTTCCCCTGCAATATTTTAAGGACGTGTAGCATCATCAAGGGCTATTCACTGGAGCTGGCACTGTGAGCCTGTGCAGAAAATAAACGTTCTGTGCCCACCTTTCAGCAGGTTGTGTCCCAAGCAGGCAGTGGGCAGGTGACAGATCCCTTTCTCTTGTGACAGATGCTCTGCCCAGCAGCTCAGCTCTGCCTTGGAAAGGCTGTGGGAGTAAATCCCTGCAGTGGAAGCTGGCAGCAAGCATATTGGGAAACAGATGGTGCTGTGCTACAATTTTACCTGCTGTAAGGGCCGTGCATCACTTGGCAATACCGAAGCAGGAGTTGCAGTCCCGTGGCTGCTGTGTTCTTGGTGGGGGAGGCATTATTTGATTTTACATTCAGCAGCAGGGGAAGGGAGAAGGAAGTTCAATGTAACTCTTTTTATATTTTAAGTCCCTGGGGATTTGAAAATGTAGCACCTGCTAGATTTGTCTTTGAACCCCAGAATTTATTTTCCCCTCCTGTGTGAATTCTAGCCGTGAGTTAGCTGTGTGCTGAAGGAGGTTGTGCAGAAGGGACAGATGTCCCCATGCCTTTTGTGGTACAATTCTTCCCATTAATGTGAATGAGAACAGCAGACTTCAAAAAAAAAAAAAAAAAAAAGTCAGTTTGATCCTCTGACCTCTGAAAGGGCCTAATATGAGCACCCCAGCTCTGCTTCCAAGCATCCTCTTCCTGCTCCAAATGGCTTCCTTTTGCCCTGGCTAAGGTCTCATGTCCTCTCCAAGGAGGAAGGGGAAAATACATTATAATTCTGCAGTCTTGGCAAGTGAGGAATCACACCCATGAAAACAAATACCCGCTAATTAGGACCATGAAAAGCTGATGGAATCACAGCTCTGATAATGGCAAGGGCAAGTTTGCAAGTCTGCTTTACATCCCAAGGGGCAGGGAGAGGGAAGCAATGGGATTTCTTCTTTTAAGAAGCCATTTTAGCCCCTCTTATCTATCCATTTAAAAATTTCTCTGCCAACAGGTGCTACTCAGTCCTCAGTCTGCATTGTTTCCATTGGAAGTGAGGGGGGAACTGAAGTTATTGCCTGGGATAGTTGTTAACAAATGCAGAATTCTCATTTGTGCCCATTATAGCAGGAATAACTTTTAAAGTGTATGAATGTTCTCAGATTGACCCCCATTGGGGAGTTCATGCTCTTGCAGGATGGCCAGAAGAGAGATTAGGAAACTGTGGGGAGCCTGGCTGGGCTAAAGCCCCACTCTGAACATGTCTGCTCTGCTTCCCTTTTTGCCAAGGTGATGAGGGAAAAGCTAAAAGGACTTAAAAACCAGAAGAAAACACTGGATCCAAACTATATTGAGTTTTAACAGCCTGTTTTATCAACAGTCCTTTGGCAAAATGGGGGAATGGGCTTTACCATTGCCTCTCCCCTTCTGTTGTCCCCATTTAGCTGCAAAATGAGAGACTGGGCTGAGGAGCACCCCTGCCTCTGCACCTTGTCCTCACCCTCCACACGTGCTGGACAAGGGGTTGCACAGTTTTTCCTGTGGATCTGGCCATCTCAGCAGCTGTGGGGACAGAAGTGCTGGCAAGGGGGGAGTGCTGTGCCCCTGTGTCTGGCTGTGAGAAGGGGGTGAGGTGTGGGTGAGCCTCACCTGGCAGGGACAGGGCTCCGTGCCCAGCTCCTCTCCCTGTTTCCCACAGGGGCGAGGTGCTGCTGACCTCAACAAGCTGATTCAGCCCCCCTGGCCATGCCAGCTGTCCCTCTGCCTTTCCCTCCCTCTTCCTCTCTCATTGTGTGTGATTCTGACATTATCCCACGTCACTGCTCCCACCCTGCAGCGCCTGATAGCGCTGCTGGCGTCAGGCCCTTCCCTTGGGGATTTCTTCAGGAAAAAAGGAGGGAAAATTGGATCAGGAGTTGTGGCTTTCGAAGGAGGCTTGCTCAGCTTGAACGTTAAATGTGTTACCTAAGCTTGACCTGTCTTGGTGAGAAGAACTTGGAATTTCTGGAGTATCAGTGCAGATTTCTCGTCCAGCTCCTGGACAAGAGGGTGGCAGCTGGGGCAGGACTGAGCTGTGTGGTGGCTCCAGAAGGAGCCTTGTGAAGCACAGAAGCAGAGGTCAGGATTTTTGGTGCAGATCTTGTGGGCCACAGCTACGCCAGCAATGCATTCATGACCTGTGTGAGTTACTGGGGCTGTGTAGGAAAAAAAAAATTATATAAGTGTATTTAATGTAATCTGGGTGGCTTGAATAGCTAATGACTGCAGAATGGCTGCTGGGGCTGAGAACAGAGCAGCAGTGGCAGGAGGAGCTGCAGGAGGTGAGGAGGCCACACTGGGGTGGGTGTGTTGTTGGGGGGCAGCTCCTGGAGCTCCCCAGGCATGCCCGGCCTCCCTGTGAGCCTATTGAGGCAGCTGGAGGCTTTCCCCTGGTCTCCATGGGCTTTGGATGCAGCCCATGGCATGCTGCTTGTTTGTTTTGGATGCCTTGTGAGGGTGAAAACATCCTTTCAATGGCTGCTCTTTCTCCTGCTGCTTTGGATCAGCTGCTCCTTGCACCCCCCAGCCACGGAGTGACCCCTCTTTGGGGAAATGCCATCAGCTGCTCAGCTTGTTTCCTTCTCCACAGCCACAGAGTGTCCCCTCTTTGGGGAAATGCCATCAGCTGCTCAGCTTGTTTCCTTCTCCACAGCCAAATTCAGCCACACTGAAGCTAGGCTCACCTTTGACAGATGCTTTATACCAGAGCTCATCTGGTCTAACAAGACATCCCAACCTGTCTCCTTTCAAATTTTAGATGGTTGTTGCCCATTTATTTGTCCAGAGCTGGCAAATGAGCACTTTAGAGGTAGTTTGTTAATAAAATGAAGCACTAATTGTTGTAGCAACAGATGAGACATTGTGAAATGTTGTTTTTGTGTTTCCTCGCTCTGGAAGTGCAATTGCAACAGATCTGTGTTCAGAGAAAACATCACTCCATAGCAGCAAAAGTGCTGACAATTTATTATATGGATTTACAGTACCAATTAAATTTTGCCTCTTCTATTAACAAGTGCCCTTTTTCCACTGCTTGGTGGTTCTCCCCTGGCTGGGAAAATGCACAGCTCTGCCTCAAAGGATCTGAACTGACCTCACCTCCAGCAGGTGCAGCAAGAGCTGTTGTCTTCAGGTTGTGCAGGATCAAATCCCAGATAAAAATGTGCACAGGACCATTCTCTTGGGCAGGCTGGAGTGGTGGGGCTGGGCCCTGGGGGAGGTGGAGTGGGTGCTGGTGGCCCTGGGAGAGCATCAGCTGCTCTGCCCTCATCCCTGCCAGCCAGCAGCCGTGGGGATGGGCTGCCTTAAATAAGGATTTTGCTGGAATGCTGGTGCCAGTGTTGGTGCTCTGCTGTGCCAGATGCTGAATGGCCACAGGAGTGAATTCTGCTCTGCTGGGTTTGGGGCCAGGAGCTAGGGAGGGGGAGAAGAAACACAAAGCCATCCAAGATGTTGTCGTGGTTCATGTTTGATGGAGGGCAGTGATCTGAACTCTGTCATCTGCTGCATAGGGAAGGGCAAGTCCTTTCCTAGGTGCACCTTTCCTGGGCTAGGCATGACCCATAAAGTCTAATCAAGGGCAGAGCTTTGCTCTGAGTCATGATTTTTTTGGAGGCTACAGCATCCTGAGTTACTCATCCTAAGAGAATGAATGCACTGAGGATATAATTGTAAGAGTTAGATATAACTTATTCTCACTCTTTAAAAGATTTTTGTCAGGAAACTGTTAGGTTTGGGTTCTTATTTTTGTCTCTGTGTCCATATATATCATGAAAAGTGCTGAAACTTTACTATCTCATTTATGCTTCATCTTACAGAGCTGTAGATCTCTGCCCAGTATTTAGGTTATGTACTAATTCTGCCCCATTTGCCACAGATTAATGAGGCTATAAAATAATCATAAAGCTGGGGCAGCCCTGGTTTTCCACGCTCCTCACGTACTTCTATCTACTGTGAAATACTTCATCCAGAAGTAATTACCTGGCTTCTCCAAGCTCCCTTTAATACTCCTTGACGACTGAAAATGAAGGAGACGCTGCCCCGTGTTTGTCTGGGACATTAGCAGGGCAGTGGCAGCATCCCTGGTGGTGCCTGAGGGGAGCTGGGCAGGTGTGGCACTGTCGGAGAGCACGGTGTCCACCTGAGTGACCAGAGCTGGGGAGGAGACCCTCCTGCTGCCAGGGACGAACCAGTGAGGCTGCATGTGTCACTTTGACCCTGCCATGTCTCCGATAAGACCCTGAAGCACTTCATGGCTCCAGTAAGGTGATGGGCAGAAGGAGTGTCCACCACAGAGAGGGATCTGGCTCTGCTCCAGCTGAGAAGCTGCTGCAAGCAGGGCTGGGTGGGATGAGAAGGGACTGGACTGCCTCACCTGAATAATGGGGCACAGGAGGTAGAAATTCTGTCAGCGTGGTGTGTGAGTGCACAGAAGATGTTACAGTTTTGCCTCCAAAACTAGGATGCTGGAAGTGTTTTGTGCACTTTGTTACTCCCCACTGCCAGTCTGGGGGAAGTAGAGGTACAAGACCACTGAGACTGGAGATGCAGAGGGTGTTTGTCTCTATAATTTATTTTCATAGGGTGTGATAGCTGCTTGCCCTTCGCTCTGCAGGGTCTCAGTCTCTCTTTGGAGGCTGCAGTCCCCTCTCATCTCTGAGGGCTGGTATTGGGGCAGGAGGCACAGCACAGCCTGCATGGGAGTGACAGTGCCCTGCTACCAGGCTGGGACCTAGTTAGGAAGCAGTGAGGTGAAATCAGCACCTTCAGGTAGGTCAAATCAGCAGCTTGGAGAGAAATTGTTTTTCCTGCCTCAGCTTGCAAAGGCAGCCACAGTCTCTCCCCCTCTGTGCTGTCACTTTCCCTGGATGCTTCCCAGAAGGGCAGCCCTGAGCTGGGGCTTGGGATGTCCTCCCTCTCCCAGGGGCTGGTGGGGCTGAATCATTTCCTCTGGCAGCTCTGTCTGAGGGAGGCTTTGGGTGCAGCCCTCCCTCTTGGTGGTGCCAATCTCTGCAGCTCTGAGGATGCTCCACGTTTCCACCCTGTGCCACTTGATCTCTCGTTTCCTCCAGATGTGACCTGGGAGCAGAACCAAGAGCAGGATGGTTTCCCATGTCACTGCTGGTGACTGTCCCCTCCTGAAGGAGCTTTCCTTGAGGAGGAAGCCCTTCCCACAAAGCAGAGAACAAGAGGGTGGCTCTCCAGGGTCCTGCCCCATCCTGGAGCAGGGAAGGCAGTGTCACATCCTGACCTGCTGTGCTGTGTCCCTGGGCAGCTCTCTGTGCCCAGAGTGGTGCTGGTGGCTGGGTGGGTGTCAGCCTTCCTGCTGGTCCCCATCCTGCTCTGCTGGCCACCACCATGCAGCTGGGAAAGGACATAAACCTGTATTTAGACAGCATTCACAGGCTCTGTTGTGTGTGATAGAGACAAACCCTTTCTCAGCTGCAGATCAAACTCTTTTCTCTCATTTCCTCATCCTTCTTTCCTTACAAGCCTGGTGTTTCTCCCTACTAGGTATCTTTTTGTTAAAAACTGACTTTGAGGCTGTAAAGTTCTCCCGCCTTAGAAATACACATTTATAAAAATTTAAATACAATTTGTGGGTAGGTGTATGCTAATAGTGACCTGCATTAGAAGTCCTGCTCCCTGCTGCCAGATGTCACGTAGCCTCCTTGAGCATCCCCACCTGATTGTGTGTTTGGGCACGTGAGGTTTCACTGGGGCTGTGCTAAATTACAGCCCTGCTGCACTGGCCACAGGGTGCTGGAGGAGCCAGGTTTGTGATCTGAAAACTGGGTGATGTTGTTCTGAGGGTGATAGCGTGGCAGTGCAAGATGATAAACCCTGACTCGTGAAACTGGAGCAGCTGCTACTTGTTTTGAACCTGACCTGATTTTGTACTTCTGGGTATGGCAGGTATGAAATTTGCTGTTTGAGGAATCAGACAGCAGCTGCTTAATCATTTATAAAGTTAAAAGACTGTGGCACTTCATTTCTGATGTGAAGTGCTAATTAGTTTGCTGTGGAATCCAGACTGCAGGAAATTTGTGTTTCTGGCAGTGTGGATGTTCATCTTTAAAAATGTGTTCATCACGGTGTTATGTTTATATTATTAGTGTAGAGCAATATAGTACAGCCCAGGCTCTGGGAGAGGAGGGAAAACAGCAGCACCTCATTTACAAATAAGCTTATTAGAGGCTGTGCCTCATCCAGAGAGGGGAGCATTAGGCATCAGCCTCCCTCTGGATCATTTTGGGTGTAGTTGAGGCTTTCAGCTACATCAGGCACTTGACACAGGTGCAGTTCAGTGGGCAAAATCTGGGAATTGAAACTGCTGGTGTAGAACCTGCTAAATAAATAGCTACACTGGATGCTGTTGTTAGCCTCAAAGGAGAATGGCCCTTTCATTCTTTCTGAATTGAATTTGATAATGTGAATGGCAGTAAATAAATCCTTGTGGAAGTGTAGACTTAATTTCTGAGAGGTCCCCAGATTTGTGCTATATGAAGGATTAAGTAGGTTAGTTAGAGGCACATTATGATTAATTCTTTTTGATAACCTCAAGAAATCAAATTGGCTTGCAAACACTTGTACCAGGAGTTGAATCTGGGGTTAGAAGCTCTCGATCAGGGCAGGTTGGATTACAGATTTATCCTCTGCACTGGTGCTGCTGCTTAAGCATCTTATGTACTGAGAGGTTAGAACGTCAAAGAGAGGGTGCCCAGTGTCTGCCTTTCACTTTATATTTAAGTTGGTAATTAAGGGCCAGAGTGTAGCAAAACCAATTTTTGAAAAGTCACTTCATCTTTATTTGGGGTTAATTGCATTAATGCTCACAGCTTGACAGGCTTGGTTCATGACAGGAATGTAAAAAATAAAGTTGTAGGGGATACAATGCCTTCAGCATTGTCTGAAAGTCCTAATTCCCAAGTAATCCTGTTGTTCATGCTTGTGAAACCGCCTACAAAACAGCACCTTTGAGCAGTTCTTAAGTTTATTTTTAAAGGCAGTGTGATTGTGTGCTGTTGGCTTCTAACTTGAGCAAAATGGGAAGATTTTCATGCAGACCTGCACAGAGATTTGTACAGAAAGGAGAAGCACGTCTGGATGAAGTGGGACTGCAGCTGGTTCCTGGTGGGAATTCAGAGGACAAGGAGGTTTTTGGGTTCTGTCACAGACCTCAGTGATGCTTCTGATTGCCCTGAGCCCGCTCAGGGCTTCAGGCTTGGAGCCCTTGGGGTGGAGGTAACAGCAGATGTCCATAGTGGTGTGTGCCATGAAACAGAATTGTCTCTTGTAACTTTGGGAGGGCTCTCTGTGGGTTGGTTTTATTTTGTGTTCCCTGATCTTTACTGCTCACTCTACATAATGTTACAAATATTGGCTGCAATCAGGGGTGATCAATATGAGTGCAGGTTATGGATTAGAGCAGAGCATGTTTTAACGCTCTGGTCAGGACAGACATCTGTGAGCTGCAGAATTAGACATCTTATGCATCTGCACAATAACTCACCTTTTTTGTGGAAGGTTCAGAGACTGAAAATGATCAAAGCTTTAATTTCATTTGCTATCACCAGGGACTTTGTGTGTGTGTGTCCTTTCCTGTATGCCTAATCAAAAGTCCTATCTAGGAGCAATACTGTATTGTAGATTTAAAAGCAGATTGATGCTCTTGTCCTCTGGCCTCACAGGCAAATGAATTCTTTATTCATGTGAACTTCATATGAGCAACTTTGAAGAGAGGAGCAGCAATTCACCTAAGCCTGGTTCCATTAATTTTGGCATAGAAGATAACATCCAAGGAAGCCTGAGAATCCACTTGGGATCATCTTTTCCTATTATGTTGGTAGCAAACCTTTGTTCTTTTTATTACTCATTATTCTGGATCTGCAGTCAATAATGTGAGGAGAAGCATGAGTCTGCCACACATCAAGTTTTCTACTGCCTTTTAAAGTGACATTCTCCTTAGATCACTGTTGTGTAGGCTTATTCCTTATCAGCAGTGAATGCTGTGTTGTTCATATGACTGCACATCAAACAGATCTGCAGTAGCTGTCTCTTGTGCTCCCCTGACAGTGGTACATATATCTACAAAGACATTTTCTGAGAGCTCTCTCCCCCTCCTTCTCCTCACAGAATAGAAATCTGGATGGTACAGCCTTTGGAAACCACCTGGGTATTTATCCTGCTGGCTTTCCCTTGCTGAATTTTGTTTTCTGTTCTGACTCTAAGGAGCCTGGGTATTATTTAGGTATTTCAAACTAACCCACATGCAGTCAGGCTCTTAGAGTGAAGTCAATAAAAGACTAAGACTGATGTGAATGGATAATTCATCAGCTGCATATAACTGCACCAAAATTATCTTAAATTGCATTTAGCTGCTCTTTGCACCACAAACTTCCTTTGCTGTTTTTATTTCTGTGTGGTTTTAACACTATCCAGGTTCAAGGGACAGTGCACTCCTGTACTTGGGTCAGCTGGGAAGGTGAGCTCCAGATGGGACTTAATTCTCGTTCTGTCACCAAGGGATGAAAAAATGGGTGAAGTTTCTGTTCATGAGACTGGACTTGAAGTCCATGTGCCCTGAATCAGAGTGGAGAGAAGGTTCTTGCCTTGCTCCATCCTACCCATGGAGCTGTAACTTTGCTGTAGGAGCATAAAGCCTGTACAAGGTGATGGGAATATTGATGGGAAAAGCAGCCAGGAGTACTGAAGAGGGAAGGCCTGAGTACCTCTGGCTCTGCCTTCTGAGATGGAGCATCTGAGGCCACTGCTGAGGATCACAGGAGCTTGTGAAGGCTAAAGAATAACTGTGCAGAAATGTAAATTCACTGTAAAGATACCATGGATCGCAGAGCTATTGAAAAAACCAAACATGCAAACAAACCCAAAAAAACCCAGCACAAATCTCCTGTGCTCTGTTAAAAGAGAAAATCATCATCCTTATTTTTCAATCCTGTTAGGCAATGGGGGAAAAAAGGCAAAACAAAAAGGCAGTGAGGGCAGCAGGCACAGCACAAAACCACGTAAACTTTTCCTCGTGGGTTGGTTGGATTTTCCTGGCACAGGACAGTTGCCTGCACTGTTTCTTTAGCTACAAGGGTCCTTTTCTTTTCTTTTAGAAATGGCACTTGAAAACTGGATTTTTTTTTTATCTCTGTGTTTAAATTTGGATATGACTTGAACGGATGCCGCTGGAGATTTTCCTGGCTGATTCCTTTCCAAAGCAGTATTTGTGAGGGAATGGCAATTCCCTGCTGCCCAGCCTGGCACTGGGACTGGCTCAGGTTATTGGAATAACCCCATGGATATTTGTCACCACTCTCCCCCAGTGGAAGAGGGAAACCTTTTCTCTTTAGTACCTGTGGATTGCTGTCAAAGTCCTCTAAACACAGTGGTGGGCAGCACAGGAGGAGGAGGATTTTTTTGTGGCTACAGGCTCTAAGTAATTCCAGGGGATGATAAAACCCTTGCAGTGGGAATATGGATGCTGGATTTCAATGTAGAGCCCAAATCTTTGCTTGCTCTTGTTACAAGAAGCCATATCCTCCTCTGCTTGGTCTCACTTTGCAGCAGTTCTTACCCATTTGAAATGTGGTTGTTGTTTTTCCAGTGTGAAAGCAAGGCTTGGAGTGACCAAACCCCCTGGCAACAGCACAGCCAAGGGATACCAGCACCAAGAGCACCAGGGCTGCTTTCAGTCTGTCATGCATGAAAGAGAAGAGGGAGATCTTGGAGACACAGGTCCAAAGCCTGTCTCAAACAGGCAGGCAGGCATCTGTCTGCAGAATTACATCACCCAGCTGCCACAGCAGCGCTCAGGGCGCGCGGCTCCTGCAGTTCGCAGCAGGTTGATGAATAAGGAATGAAGAATAAGAATTGTGAATGCTTCCACTCTGCTGTGAGCACACAGGTGTCTTCCTCCCGTGGGGACATTTGGGACAGGCAGGCAGTGCCCCTGGGGAAGCTTGGTGTGGTTTAGCTCGCCCACCCAGCCTGTGTGCAGGCTGTTCCTGCCCCTTTCCCTTCTCTGCGCTGCACAAGAGTTTGCTCTTACAGGTCAGCCTTGCTGATGATTTTAGCCAAAATCTGCTCCTTGAATAGTTTCTTCAGCAAGGTGCTGATGGTAACATGTTGGGCTCCCTGCAGCTTCTGTCCCAAAAAGCTTAGAAAGTGTCAAATCCTCTGAGGGGGGGTTTTAAACAGATTAATCATACTTTGTCTTCCACCCTCCCTTAGCTTGTAATAGGGAAGAGTGCTCAAATGGAAGGTTCGGCTTGGGAGCTTTAACACTTTAAGCCCCAGAAGGGCAGGGTGCTGTTTAATTTTAAACTGGCTCAAGGCAAGGCTGGAGTCTCTTGTGGGTTATTATGGCAGTGTTTATTTGCTGCGGGCTGTTGTGAAGAGCTCGGCGACAATGCCCAGCTTTGTTTTTCTCGTGCAGCAAGTGCTGTGTTAATGGAGTTAGTTTAAGAGTAGAGTTTAATCATCTCTTAAGCACGTTTTGGGTGTTTTACCCATATGATGCAACCACCAAGGGGGGAGTGTTGAACAGAGGGATGGCTCTGTGCTGTCAGAGCTGGAAGAGAAGTTAGTGCATCTGTTTTACTGTGAGGCACTGGCACAAGTTGTGTTCAAAGCCACGTTGGATGGGGCTCTGAGTGACCTGGTCTAGTGCAAGGTGTCCCTGCCCGTAGCAGGGGGTTTGGGACAATATGAACTTTAAGGTCTCTTCCAAGCGATTCTATTTCTGCAGGACTAATTCGCCATCCTCCCCTCCAATCCCCCCCCCTGCTTTCCTCCACTTGCTGGTTCCCAGAATTGCCTTTTTCAAGTAGGATTTCTACTGTATAATTTGAGCACGGGCTCAGCCGCGAGAAAACGATGACAGCTTTGTTCCCTGTATAGCGGA
The DNA here is from genome assembly GCF_036417665.1 of Passer domesticus. Classification (NCBI taxonomy): domain Eukaryota; kingdom Metazoa; phylum Chordata; class Aves; order Passeriformes; family Passeridae; genus Passer; species Passer domesticus. The sequence goes on along the minus strand of NC_087482.1, from coordinate 41,802,380 downwards.
TAATGAGGTGTTGGAGGCAGATAGCTCGGGATTCGTGTGTGCAGCGCCTGCCCAGCTCACTGAAGCTGAGCGCCTTCCTCCCCATCCGCAGCATCTCAGCGGGGCTGTTGTCAGGGCGCTTACGGCAAAAGGGTTAACATTTAATTAGAAAACATAGCGGTAGCTAGCGCAGCTTAACAGAGCTTTATATAAGCCGCTAAGGACAAGGCTGCTGTGTGAGCTGCTGGTAGGGCTGAGCTACTGCAGCCGCTGGCTGGGCGTCAGGAGCCGGGGCATGCCTGGGAACCTGCCCAGGAAGCGCCGTGAAAGAGGAGTTTGTTTCGAGGCTTGAGCGCGGCTCTGCGCAGCACAGCGAAGCCGGGCAGCCTCATGCCGGGCGCCTGAGCGAGGCAGGCGTGCCGGGGCGTTCGTGTGCGCGGCGGAGCGGATGGCTTCGGTGCTGATGTGCGGCGTGGAGGATCTGCTGCTGGGCGGCAGCCGCCTGCTCTGGACGGTGACGGTGGCAGCGCTGCGCCGGTGCTACGCGGCGCGGCTGCGGGCGTGCCGGCAGGCGCTGCGAGCCTGGTGTGGCCTCCGCGATGTCTACCAGGTAAAATAGGAAAAAAAAAAAAAAAACCCTGCTCAGCGTCCCGGCTTTTCCTTGGAACGGCATCCCGGCACCTGCGCCGGTGCGCGTTCTCGCTCCGCGCCTGGGGTGGATGGATGGAGAGCATCGAGGGAAAGGTGCTCAGGGGGCTCTGAGCTGGTCCCGGTATTGCTTTCCAAGTGCCGGCTCTGTGCCCGGATTCAGGGTTTTGGGGAGATGTTTTCTGTGCCAAATGTGTTCTGTCAGTCGATGCACAAGTGTTGTGGCAGCCGGCTGCTCGCCGTGTAACCCACCCTGGGAGCCCCTCTGGCTGCTGTCACCATCCTTGCCCTCGGGGTTTTGGGGCAGAGCTCTGGGAGCTCCTCTGCTCCCATGGGAGAGACTGGCTTCGGCTTTTTCTGCTGTGTTTGTGTCACAGCTTGTAACGTGATAGTCCTGAGCATGGCAGAGGGATTGCTGCTTGGGTCCTGGAATGGCAACGGGGGGCTCCCCTTAAACACAGCCCTGTACTTTCAGTCACTGTGGTATCCACTGGCAGTGAGGGTGGTGTCACTCTTTCTCCAGTCTGTTTTTGCTGGCAGTTATTTATTTCTGTGTGTCTGCATTTCTGTCTCACATGTGAACTTGTGCTGCTGCGTGCCTGCTCTCAGCCTCACTCTGTGTGTTTGCCACATCAGGGTGAACGCTTCAAAGCAGCTTCTCCCCTCTCCCTGGTGTGTTGCAATACAGAGAATGGCACAGCTCGTAGCAAACAGCTCTCCAGAGCCACCAGGATGCAACTTCCATGGGAAAGTCATGCTAGGAGGACATCTGTGCCTGTTTAATCCTAAAGGGATCTGTTGGTATTTAGCTTTAGGGAAGGCTCAGGAGTGGGAGAGCAGCTTTGCAGTGGTAGATCTACCAGTGCTTGAATGTGCCTTGGGCAGATCATGTATGGAAACACTGTGTGATGGGTGTGACACAGGTGTCACTGTGGCTATGGATCCATGTGTGGATCATGACTAGTTAGGGGATGCAGGAGTAAAGGTGTCATTGCTCTTCCTTTGCCCACCTTTACTGACCTGTAGGGATGTGGTGGGATGCAGCCCTGACTCTCTTCTTCCTCTCTAAGTAAAATCCAGCTGCACCTGTGCTGTGCTGGCTATTTTCAGCATCTGTTCACATAAAGAGCATGCAGCCTAGACTGCCTTCCCTCTCCAGTGCATCCCCACGGAGGTAAAACCCCATCCCTCCAGGGCTGGAATAAAGGCTTGGTGAGGACCAGCTCTGACAACAGCTGTATTCAGCCTGTTCAGCTGCCATTCTCTGATGGCTGGCTTGAGGTGCAAAGAGATTTTTCCAAAACAAAGTGTAGCTGTATCTCTGCCCAAGCTTACTGTGTCCCAGTGGTTGCTTTGTCCTGCCTTTTCTTTATGAAAAGCATCACTGATATGTGCCTGTGTCTGAAAGTGGGGGTGTGAAAATGGGTGAAAAGAGGAGATTGGTTCTTCTCTCATCCTACCAGGCAGACCTTGAGCCAGGGAAGTGGACAGGGAGTGCCCCTTCCCCTCTGCCCACAGCTTGTCCTGCTGAGGACGTGCAGGGACCTGTTGCTCCTCACCTGCTGCTCTGAGCCTTCCCTGGGAGGTGAAACCTGGCAGGAGCAAAGCAACTCTCACATTTTAACACCAGGAATTTGCTAGTGGTAATTTGGGGTGTATTAAAGGGATGGCTGAAGGAATGCCCTGCAGCTCTTCCTTGTTGGGTTGTGTAACACTTTGCTTTTTGTGCTGAAGTCTTGGCTCTCAGCTGCTCAAGCCTCTGGCTGAGTCCAGTGAGTGCAGGACTGAGCACACAGCGTTAAAGGTCACCCAGCTGCTCAGATGCCACAGCCTTGCAGGAATCAAATCTGTTTTCTTAATTTTTTAAGCACTTCAAGCTATGGAAACAGCTAGAGACAGTGGCTGTGTGACCCCTGCAGACAGGGAGGAACTCTGAGCTACCCTGGGTTGCTTTTCTTCACCTCAGGCTCAGTGGAGCAACACAGCAGCAAAAGAAGCAGTGCAGAGCACTCCATGGGGTTGTTTCTCTGAGGAAGTGGATGTTGCAGTGCCTGTGGGACAGGACTCTAATCTTGGGTGTGAGATTTTGTGTCCCTTCATTACCACAGGTCCTGCATTGTCTTGAGCAAATTGTTTTCCTCTGTTCTCATGTTCTTTGTAGAAAGGGTTTAGCAGCACTTCTGCCTGCCAGGGATGCTATTTGTCCTCTCAGATTTTCCCCAGAAGTCCTGTAGTTATTGCAGCCACATGAAAACCCCTTTTTGCCCTGTGCTCTTATTAAAATTAACTCCTGGACAGGTGCTTAACATTTCCCACTTGGGCTTCATGGGGAGCACTCACATTTCTGTAGCTTTGCATTGATATTCCAGATGTGAAAAATGCCATGGGTTTCATACAGAGGTTCTTTTGGCTAAATGTGGGTTTTTCCCCTCTCTGAGGGTTCCCTGGACTGTGCATGATGTGACAGACCAGGACACCAGGCAGAACTTATTCACTGAGCTGCATGCAGGGGACAGGCAGGGCAGGGTGAGGTGACAGGCACTTGGAAGCCTCAGTTTGCTTTGATCAGTGTTTGGGGGTCACATTTTGTGTGCCAGTGGCTATTTTTTGTGTGAGTTGGATGCTGCCAGTAAGTCTCTATTTAATCATCAGCACATTTTTGTGGAGAAAGGAAAGCAAGCAGGATTCCTTCTCCTTGAGGTGCTACATGTGTTGTTGCGGTCAGGGGAATTTTCAATTTTTTTAAAATACAAAATGCTTGGTGGCCTGGTGGGAGAGCTGAGCTCGGGCTGCAGCTCAGAGAAGCCACAAACACCTCTGTGTGTCTGAGCAGAGTGCCCAGCTGTGTTTGGGAGCTGGCAGGTGCAGAGGTGGTCACGGGGCTGGCAGGGCAGGCTCAAATCCTCTCTGCCAGCATAAAGCCCTTACCTGCCTTAGCAGCTTTAAGCACAACTAAAACCCACCCCAACAAGCACAAACCAGCCTTTGTCAGTCACCTTCTCCTTAGCCTTTGTGTTTCTGGCATGTGTGGGAAACCTTTTCCAAGGTTTTACCTGTTGTTTCACCTGGGCACTGGCACAGCAACTTCTCCCCTAGCCCAGGCACTTCCCCGAGCTGATCCATACTCCAGGATGCTTCCTGGATCTGTCCCACCTGCCAGAAGAGAAGGGATGTCCTGCTTGCCCAGAGCCCATTCATCTGGAGGAGGCTGTGAGCCAAAGCACTGCTGGGGTTTCCCGTTTAGCTCTGAAATAACCCCAAACCCTCAGGAGGGGAGAGGCTGTACAGTGAGAGCTGATGCTCTGAGCCCTTGGGGTGTGTGCCAGGGGACATTGTCTTGTCCATGGCAGGGAGCATTTAAAGCCTGTCCTAGAAATAACAGATTTGCAGAGACAGCTGATAGAAAAGCTGGCAAAGGTCATTTTTCTAACAGCAGCAAGTCAGTATGAATTATTGGGGCTGTTAGGGCTTGGGAAAATTCCTGGATGAGAATTTGGCATAGAAACTTTTACTCAAGGGTTCCCATTTCCTACTAGAGAAAGGACTGAGGGCTGTATTTTGTTGTGGAGCTCTGGCACATAGTGCTGTGGCTTTGGGGGGTCTTCCCAGAGCCCCTCCTGATGCCTGAGATGGGACAACATGGCATTTCTAGGTGTCCTGATGCTATTCCCAAAGAAAGCTTTCTGCAGGACCCTCCACATGCTGGATTTATAGGCCACCTGTCTTAGATTTAATTATAGGGCAGTAAAACCAAGTGAAATTTTTATATAAATGAGGTTAATAAGCAGCTGCAAAGCCAAAGACTTCTAGAATCAACATTTATCCTGTATTTAGTTACCTGTATTACCACTGGCCTGGTTTTCTTTGGGGTACTGACACAAAGTTTTCCTCTGAGATCTCAATGCCAGTTGCCATCAGTGCATCCCACAACACAGTGATTCCTCAGTATGGTTAAGCAGGAATGAGATATGGCACCAAAGTCTATATAATGATGCAGCTAACTCTTATAATATAAAAACTGGTCACATGAATAGTTTAGGGTCAGGGTTGAATGTGTGACAGTCAGTCTGTTCCACTGGTAAGTGGAGTCAAGTGGTAAAAAAATTGGGAAAACTGTTCCCAAACTCCCTGCAGAATACAATGGCACGTTGTGGTTGATCTGCTGGATGTACAGCCAGATATGGGAGCATCTCGGTGATTAAGCAGCTTGGGAGTAACTGAAATTACCAATTGCACTGGTAATTAGCTGATAAATTACGGCATAACAGTGTAAACTTTTCATCTGGGTCTTTTGGACAAAGTGCTTTTTAACCTCTGAAAGGTCATTTCCTCTGCATGAAGTGAAAAATGTTGCTGATGAAGCACAAGAAATCAGCTTTGTCCGTGTGTCTGGCCCGTGGTACCTGGGGTGGGAGAGGAAGTGGCTGACTTCTGTTTCCTCCAGTGCTAACGTAGTTGGTTTGGATAGTGAGCACCATGCTTCCTCTGCTGCCACACCTCAGCTTTCCATTATGAAAAATGCTGACAGCAGATGGAGGTGCCTTTTTCCCTTTCTCCTTTCACAATGATGAAAAGCAGTGCTGGAGTGGTGAGGGAGAGCACAAAGCTGGGACTGCATTGTCAGGGCAGGACTTTGTGTTCCACACCAGACAGACCTCAGGCTCAGCAGAAGCACCTCAGGTGTTCTTACAGGTCAGGGCTTTTCAAAGAGAGCTTGAAAACCTTTTTAGAGAACACTGTCTGTGTTCCTTCAAAGATCTCAACTTGTGCACTGGGGATTACTGGTTACCCTGGAAAAGCTTAGCTCTGGCTGCTTTCATCCAGCTGTTTTTCTTTTTGAAGGGGTCTGATCTAATGCAGTGACGCTGCTCATATGTCACCTGCAGAGCTCTGGCACTGCTGAGACTCCCATGATATCCAGAGCTGGCATGGGGAGGTGTCCCCATGGCTGGGACTTCATGGGAGCCTTCGGGAGGGCTGAGAACAGGTCCAGCTCTGGGCACTGCCTCCTGACAGCCTAGAGTTAAACTTGGCTCTGCACACTTGCAACAGCAGCTTTCCAGAGCTCTCTGCCAAATACATTTCCATCTGAGCTCATGATACAGCGTTTTCTGTTTGAGAGAGCTGATTCAAACAAAAATATGATTTCTATTTTACGGCTTCTCCCTCTTCCCTCACTGACAAACTTCACAACCAGACTGTGAACTTCATCTCATTTCCTTCAGGGTGTCACGGTGCCAGTTTCAAACAGTGCCTTCTATTCACAAACCACTTGGGCCTGTATAAATATTTTTCCTCCTCGATGTGACGCAGCTCACAGAGTGCGTTAGATTTCGAATGTCGCTGGCGCCGCTTCTCAGAGGCAGCAAGTCCTGCACAAAGGTATCTCTGTATGAGCTTGCCTGGATAAATCTCCATTCTGGCCTTTGCAGAGGGGCTGGCCAGCTTGCTCTGACTGGACACAAACTGCATGGAAAGGAAAATTAAAAGTGTTTCAGGCACATGCTGGTTTTTCCAAGCTTCGTTTTCATCCTCCTCTGTGGTTGTCTCTCTGTCACCCCTTTTGCTGGCAGGACTTTGTGATCTTGGATGGACTGTCCATGTGCTTAAAATAACACTGTGCTATCTTTGTCCCCTCATTTTCTGAAAATCAGGCCACCCCTTGTACAGTCTGCATTGCTCTTAAAACCTCTGAGTCATAATTAGTGATTAGTAATTCTACTAATCTTCTGTACAGATGGAGGCCAGTTCATTCTCAGAGACTGCAAAGAGGATAAAGCTATCAGTGCTGGAATATATTAGCTTAAATACCCTCCCACACACAAATACACATGTACACTTTTCCCCACTAATTGATCATTCATTTAAACATGCAGCAGTGATGTGTTGGGGAAGGAGATGGGGAGGACAAGTGTCATCAAAAAGCTGAGAAAACTTTGAATGTGCTGGATTTAGCCATTAAAAGTCACCTTTGACAGTCCAAGCAGTGCTAGGATTAAGACTGTGATGTTTCTGTTGCTTTTCTAGCTGATGTGGGGTAGGTGCTGCCCTGGGGATGGGTGCCCCAGAGTGCATCTCCCTGCGGGCCACAGGAGAGTGGTGCCAGCAGAGCTGGGAATGGGGCTGGGGAAGTCACTGCACTTCCACCCCTGGCACTGCTGGGGATGTGCTGCCTCCTGAGCATCCTGGCTCCACCTTGGGCTGGTCCAGTGCTTTCTGGGCAGGGAGATGTGGGCTGGGCAGAGGATGTGAGGTTTGGAGCAGGCTGGTGTTTGTTAAGCCACAGTGAAAGTGGCAGTAATTCCTCTCTTGTATCAAGCTCAGTGCATCTGTTCACCTTGCTGGGGGTGCTGGGGTGTGCTGCATTCCCTGTAGGGTCTCCCTTCAGGTGGCACTGCTGTCCCCAAGCTCAGCTCATTTGTGCCTCAGAGTTGCAGAATTTCCCTGTGCTCAGCTCCAGCAGCTTCCTGCCTCTTACAGGTGTGCTGTATTTCTTTTAAACTCTAATTTTTCTCAGTTTAAAAAAAGCTCTCTGTACAGCTGAATTGTGCAGCCCTGGTCTGTGTTTGTTTGGAAGCCATGGATCCTCTGAGGAGCTGTGCTCTCCCTCCAGCAGCTATTCCTGTCATTGTGGTTATCCCAGCAGGGCAGAAGCTGGCACCACCCAGGTAACCTTCACATCATTTCTCTAAGGAAACATGACTCACTGTCTATTTTCCATCTTCTTTTTGGGGCTTTGGAGTCTGTTTTGGAGACAAATGCAAGTTTGTTGCTCTGAAATCCTCTCCCAAAACTGTCTCTTAGGTTGCTGGTGCAGTCTGGACCAGCTGGCTGGACCTGACCTGGCACCCTCCTGCCTGATGTGGGGCCAGGTTATGGTTTTTTCATGAAACCTGTGATATTGAGCTTAGAGTGGAAAGCTCTTGTAGTCTCATGACTATGAGAACGTTGGCTTTTACAAAATAACTTGGGGAAAAAAAGACAACTCTTTTTGTCTGCAGCTATTTAAGGGCTGGTTATTTGATCAAAGCTGGTTCTTCTGAATTAAACAAGGAGGGTGAGACACCTCTGGCACCTCACTGCATCCCCGTGTCTGGGGTAGCTGCTCCCTGGAGGTGTCTGGGTTGTTGATGGTTATTCAGGGAGACGAGGGGAGCAGGCTGACTCACCCTGTGTGATGGGTGGGCCAGGCAGTGCTGCTCCTCTCCCAGCATTGCTGGAAAGGCTCTGTCCTTACACAGTGCTCTGCAGCTTCAAGAACCTGTTCTTGGCCTCAAACACCTGGCACAGAGCCTCCTGTTTGGGGGAGTTCACCTGGGCCAAGGGGCCTCAGAATCTTTGAAAAGAGGGAGCCACATCTGAGGTGTTGCTGTCCAAAGTTTGACCCATTTTCATTCTGGGAAAAACAAAGTAGTTTGTTCCAGGTGTTGAACTTAATTTTTTTTTTTTCTATTAAAATAGATCCCTGGATTTTAAAAAATGGGTTGGGAGAGTCTTCACAGGTTGTCCTCTGTGTGCATAGTGACTGCTCAGTTGAGAGCATAAATAACTGAATAGAGCATTCAGATTTTTGGGGTAACTGCATGTGTAAATTTGAGACTTTGTGCCTCTTGTGTACCTGCCTGAAGTTCAGGGTGGGACTCTGGAAGTTGCAGCTTCCTGGATTTGGGTGCACAGTTCTTTGTTGTTCTGTTTTTTTTTTTTTTTTTTCATTTTCGGTGTCAGTTGTTTGAGTTTTCTTTGAGGAGAGCTGTTTTGTGCCTGTGTGACACCTGTGCTCTGCCTGACACAGTTTGTGCTGCTGTGTGTGGAGCCTTGTGGGTTGATGTGCCAGTGGGGAAGGGATCAGGGAATCCAAGCAGAACTCGGTGTTTGGCACACAGAGAGCAGCCTGCAGAGGAGCAGCAGAACAGCAGGTAGGTGATTTGCTCCTCTGCCAGCAGCAAAGTGCACTCCTGTGGAGCAGGAGCAAGTTCACACTGATGGCCAGGGCTGTGAGCTGTGCCCACGCCCTCAGTTCCCTCCCCAGAGCAGCAGAGCTGTGATTTGGGGAGCAGTTTGGGGAGTCCAGGGAATGCTGTACCTGGGGTGTCTCTTGCAGGGAGGGACATGGAGGGATCACTTTATGGGGTGAGGGTGGCTGTGCTGAGAAAGCTCTGCTTGTCTCTGACCCTGCATCCCTTCAGATGGGTTGGTCCCTGCTCCCACAGGGCTCAGCCTTGCTCCAAGGGGCTCAGACTGGGGGTGGCTTGAAGTTTTAGTGCTGTGCCAAGTTTTTACACAAAGGATAGGAGTGGGAGGGGTGGTGGCAGCTCCCAGCCAGCACAGAGCTGCCAGCATGGGGGTCCCCAGCCACTGCTGTGACGCAGATCCTACACCGAGGGGTCTCCCTGCCCCAGGACTGCCACCTGTGCTATGCCTTTGGTCAGTGACTCCTGCTTGTTCATTCAGTTTTGTTTTATAATAAAGGGGTTAATATCACAGACAGGAAAAAAAAAAAAACCACCAAAAAAAACCAACCACAATTGTAATGCTTCCCCATTTTTAACAATCCCATTTCAACTCTTTGTGTCCCCTGACTCACTCTGGAAGGGCTTTTGTTTCTGAATCTGTAATCAAAGCAACAAACACGAAGGTCACTTCCTTCAGATTATATGGCAACGGAAGAAGTCCGGGATCGTGTCTCCCTTCTTCCCCCAGCTCAGATGTGCAGAAAACATGAAGGCTTAGTGCATGCACACTGGGAACACTTCTTGGGTTTCTCGAGTCCATTTAAACCAGCTGGCTGTGTAATGTGGAGGTAAGAGGCTGTATTTTAATTTCTGATGCTTAGCAGTGACAGATAATGTTATTTAGTGCCCTTGCAGTGTGTCCTCAGTTAAACATCATGCAGAGCTCGGAGCTGAGAGCCAGGAAGCAGCACAGAGCAGAGAAAGTTTGGGGTGGGGTAGGTTGAACCTTTTTGCTTGCTCTTCTCTTTGCCTTGTAGGATCAGTCCATAAAAATTTCTTTGCATCTTTTGCACTCCATTGAGGAGATAAGGGGCTGTTTGTTTATCCCAGCATTTACAGCTGCTTTTTCCTGCCTTTGTTGTAAATGCTGCCTTGGCTACTTCAGCAAAGGGCTAAATCCAAGCTGGATTCTGGTACCTTTGCTGCAGCTGGAGCAAAGATCTCTAACTTCTGGTTAGAGAGAAACTCCTTTTCAGAGATTACCCTTATGGGCTGCTCTGAGATATGATTTAACCCAAACAAAGCACAGATTCAGTCCCGAGAAAAGGCGCTTGGCGCCTGGTACAGTAACTCCTTTCAGCATGCAACTATTAAATATCTCCTCATAAGGTCCCCTTCTCTCTCACCCCCTAAAAAACCCTTGGGAAGAGATGGCCTGGAGATGCAGCAGTGCACACAGAGCTGGGGAGTAACGGCTGCTGAGAAAGAGCCTTTGATCCAAGGCACTTGTTTTGCTTTAAAAGTGAAATGTGGAACCATCTGGATCAGCCCCCTGAGTGCCTGGCAAGCTGCTGGCACTGGGAATGTTGGCTCCTCGCCTCCACAGAAACGCTGCTCGCTGCCTGCTCCAGCCCATACCCGCTGGTGTGGCTTCTCTTGCTTTATTTATTTGCTCTCTGCAATTTTTTTTTTTTTAAGAGTTGCAGATTTAAAGGACTTGTGCTTTAGCCTTCTTTTTAAATTGTTTTTCATCTCCTCCTTACTTGATGTCAGTCCAAGGCTGGCATCTGGATTCCTGAGGGGCTCTTGCCAAGCACGAGTGGCTGGAAAAGTCCAAGGGGGGATGCTGGGTACAGGGACCTGGATGGGCCAGGAGAAGAAGAGATTCCAGATGACTTCAGAGGATGAGATGATGCCTGGAGGGGATGGCAATAATCTGCTCAGGGCTTGCTCTGTGTGTGTCTCCTGCTTTGAGAGGCTTCCCTCAAAAAGCCAACTCAGGGTTGAGGAGGGAGGTGCTGGAGAGGATAGAGGAGCATCCTGTGAAAATCCATCAGAAATGGGGGGAGAGCTTCAGGCCTGGGGAGAGGCAAAAAGGCATCAGGGGCAGGGTGTGGGTCTCCAGGGATGTGAAACTACTCTTCTCTAAGGGTATTTTTTAATTTTCTGTAACTGTTCCTGTAACAGGGAAAGCCGAGTTTGTTCGAGTGGGTCAGGGATGGCTTCTGGGGTGAGGTAAAACTCAGGAGTTTCCAGAAGCTCTGCACAGAATAAACCCTGAGATTCATGTTGCAGAGACTTAAGCAAAGAAGCTGGAGCTTAGCTGCTTTGCCTCCTGGCTGGGGAGGAAAGGTCAGGACAGGTCACAGGAGGGCAGGTGGCCAGTCCTGCCCCACTGTGGGCACTGCTCATTCAGAGACTCAGGATGCTGCTGCCTCCTGCCAGAGCTCCTTCGTGGGCAGCCCCTGCATTTGTTGTGTCAGGAAAGCACTCTGATCCCACAGGAGACCCTTTTCCCCTGAATTCCCAGGAGATTGCACTGGAACAAGCCACCCCTGTGGGCTGTGTGCAGTCATGACCTGCCTGCAGTGTCTCAGCACTGCTGGTGATAAGCGTGGCTCCAGCAGACACGAATTTACTGGCTGTGTGCTGCCAAGGAAAGCAGATGTTGGATTTCATTGACTTGATATTTGTGGCAGATTTCTACTGATTGTTTCCTATTAATTTTCCAGATAGTTTTATAGCATTAGTGTAGAGTTGCCTGCCTGTTCTTTTCTCGCTGTTGTTTTAAATACACTGCAAAGTGGCAGGAATGGAACGCCAGCACCCCTGGAATGACATGACCTATTCAAGAAACACTTCATTTTTCAGCTTGAGACACCTTTAAGGAGAATACTCCTGCAATAAAGGTGCTGATCCTTCCAGAGGATAGCCAACTTCTCCTCTCTGTCAGAGGGATTCGGCATCTGTTCTAACACTGCCAGAGAGTTCCTATGGCTTTTGGCAGTGCCAGCAGAGGTGAAATGCTGCCTGGGTGCTGCTTGGCAGCTGGAAAGTCTGGGGCCAGCAGCAGCTCTTCCCTCTGCCTCCTGCAGTGGGGCTGATGCTGCCTGTGCACTTGAGTGCTTTCGTCCTGTGCTGGTGCACACTGAGCAGCCCCTGCACCCCCCTGTGGGATGGAGCAAAGGCAAGAACAGGAAAAAGCCATCAGGAAAGGCAGCCACGCTGCAAGATTTCCTCATGGGGAGGAGAGGGGTGAGTTTTTTGCATTACACACTCCTGGTTGGGAGCAAGAAGCTGCAGTTCTGCTGCTTATATTTTGCTCTTGGCAAAGGGCTTTAACTCCTGGCTGGGTTACTGGATTTATTATTTTGAGGAAGATTGAATTAATTTGTTTCCTGGATTTTAATTTATCGCTGTTCTTTGGTTTTGTTCAGTTTTTGGGGGTCTTATTACAGCATGCTCATCATTATTTCTGAGGATTTTGGGAAAGGAGGATGAGATTTAGAGCCCCACGACCTCCTCTGGTGAGTGGGATCTTTCCAATGACCCCGAGAGACTGTGCCTGTCATGCTGTACCAGCCATCAGTGGAGTGAATGAAAGAGTCCCTTAGATCTGCCATCCCCTGCAATGAGGAATAATAGAATAAGTGGGGAAAAGGAGGGCTGCATGGAAAGTGTGTTGGCACGTGGCCCTGCAAAGCCCAGTGCCTGCAGTGAGGGAGAGCACTTGGGCTGTTCCTGTGCCAGACTTTTTCACTGGCTCAGCTGGTGGGGCTTACATGAAAGTCAGTTGATGCTCTGCAGGAGCCAGTTTTTTCATCCTATCTCCAGCTCTCATGGCTATTTTAGGAAGGTGCCATGCAACCCAGGCAGCCTCTCAGCCCCCTGTTCCAGGCACTGTGTTTTATCTCCAGCTCGCTGCCAAACTTCAGCAGAGCCAACATTTCCTTGTAGAGCGTCATCAAAGGGGCATCAAAGTGCAAAGCCTGCACTGTTCTCCAGCCTGTCTCATCTTAAAACATTTCTGTGCATGTCATTCAGTTATGGCTTGAAGTGTCTGTCCCTGCCTGGCTGGTCCTGAGAAGGAGAATATCCTGAGGCCTGGGAATTCTGCAGTTGCTGTGGGTAAACATCTGAGGGGTGTGCAGAGCCCAGGTGGCCTCTGCAGCCCTTGGGAGGATGGGGGTGGCACTTGGAGTCACCTGGTTGGTCCTACAGGATGGTTTGCCAGAGCACAGAGGATGGAAGATGTAGCCAGCCACTGTGGAGCACCACTGGCTATTTAACATTAAGCAGATACTGGCTTCTGTTAAAGGTTAATAGTGAGATAACAAATGATTTAAGGCAAAACCCTGATCCTACTAAAATTAATGGCAAAATTAATTGACTACACTGGAGACAGGACTTCAGCCAAAGGCTTCTTTATGACTTGAAGATTAGGAAGGAGAGGCAGTATGTCTGGAGACATGGTCTGCCCCCATAAAGCTGGTGGGAGCTCTGGCCCTGCCCTGCAAGGGATCACTGCAGGTTTATTGTGTCTGTGTGAGCCAGGCTGTGGTGTTGTGGCAGGAACCCACTGGCAGGTGTGAGCAGAGACTGGGGAAACTCGAGTTTCTGGACCCAGAGCTGACCCACTGGGCCCTGCAGGAGCTATCAGTGAGTCCAGAGGGGAGGGCACTGCCCTGCTCTGAGGCAAAGGAGCTGGAGGAGAGGAACACAGTGGGGTGGGATGGGGCAGTGGGTTGGAGCAATGCTTCCCTTCCTCAGATCTGCACTTGTGGGAGAGTGGAGCATTTCCAGTCCCCATCCATCAGTTTGACCCTGAGCACCTCCCACCATGGGGCACTGAGTGATGCCACCCACACTGGTCAGGCCAGACCTGTGGGCCGCAGACAGGCTCCCCAGAGAGTGCATCATGGTGTCTTTGGAGATCTCTGCAGATTGTTTAAAAAGCTTCCACAGCAATGCTGGTATAGCCCCAGACTTCTGTCTGTTCTTTTCCTGCTTATTCCTTCAAGTTCTGAGAGACTCCAAGTGCTGGAACATGATGAAGCTTTGCTCTCCCAACAGACACACCAGGAAACTCTGAGGTCATTTCAACCATTATAACTTTTTCCCTCTTCCCCCCAGCTGCATGCAGGCCCCTTCCTTCCAGAAGGACAGGCACAGGCTTTTATTTTCCTGAGATGTGCCTGGCTGGGGCAGCTCCTTATGGCAAGACATTCTTGCATGTGATTTCACATTTTGATCAGGCTGTGCACGTTCAGGGCCAGACATAAGCTGGCTGGTTGTACCAAAGTCAATGAAGCAGTGCTGATCTGAGGCAGCTGAGGAGCTGATCCTAAATGCCTTCAGAATCAAAGGAAAAAACACACCTAAATGCCAATGAAAACTTGAAGTGTGAGGGATTCAGTATTAAGCTTTGAAATCGCTTACAGGCTTATGAGTTACAGAAGAGAAGTTTGCATTAAAAAAACAGAACCTTTACAAGAAATTACTGGTGATGCTTTAATGGGTGGTAAAGTGCAGCTCAGGTGGGGATTTGGACATGAAATCCTTTAAAGATCCAGGCTGGTGCTGTAGGCTTGTGCACCTGGAAGGCAGACCTGCAGCTTCTGTGCCACTGCCAAAAGCAGGATGGAAGCTTTTTGGGATGCCCTCATGGCACAGGCTTTGTGAAGTCAGTGTGCAAAGGGACAGCACTGCCTTCTGGCAGAGGGAATTTTGCTTTTTGTTATCTGTATTATTGTCTCCAGTGCTCTGACTGCCTGAGCTGCTGTGGTGTGCCTGATTCAGGAATAAATTAGCCATTTTTTATAATCTATGTACTAATGATGTGCCACAGTCCAATTTCTCCTTTTCAAACTGCAGGTTTAAGGCTGTGTTGGTCATTTATGTAGTGAAAATGGTTCCCTTTTCTCTCTCATCACTGGATGCATCAGTACAGGTGATTTTTTCCTACCTATAAAATACCTTTTGGAGCTATTCATCTGCTAGTGAAGTTTAATTTCACACAGTTACCCTGCCAGGAGCTCATGGAAATAACATGCACAGTTCAGTGCACCTGGGACCAGATCCCTGGTGTCACACTGGGATGTTTCCAGGAGCACCCAGGCCTGAACAAAGGGGTTTACCTTGGGAGGAAGGAAAGAGGAGAACCGGGGGGAGAGGTTTGCTCCTTCCAAAAGACTTCTCATGGAATTGAGAGCATTAGAGATGTGAAACCTTGCTGGATGCGGGTGGTTTTAAAGCTCTGCTGATGAGTGTTGAGGTGGCTGCAGGAGCCTGGCTCAGCCCCCCTGTCCCTGGGCAGGTTGCACTTGCTCAGTGGTGCAGTGTGTGTGAGCCCAAACCGTGGCACATCCCCAGGGAGAGCAGCTGGGATGCAGGACAGGGCTCTGAGCCTGTCCCTGGCAGACACAGCTCCCAGTTTTGCCTTAATTATGTGCAGCTTACGTGTAATCCTCTCTTCTTTGGCCAGAGAGTTTGTAGGGTTTGGGTTTTGTTGGCTCTTTTTTTTTTTGGTTTATTTTCTTTCTCTAGACCTTAAAACAAAAAAGGCTTAAAAATAGAAGTCAGTGACAGATAGGCCAAGTGACTTTTGTAACTTGCCCAGTTCTGAGAGGGAGAAATCTGACCTGGAGGGAATGCAGCACATTGGGGTTTGCTCCTGACCCAGAGCCTTCATGATTCTCGTTCCTAAGCTTCCCTTCAGGAGATGTGTTATTCTGACACCTTTTTTTTTCTTTCTTTTTTTTTTTTTTTTGGCTTAAGGGTGTTTTTGGGTTTTGGTGGGTTTTTTTGAGATTTCCTGTTTACACCCTGTCTAATTACTCTTTTTCTTATTTTTTCCCTAACGGGATGACACACATGGGTGTCTAAAAATATTGCATGTAACAACCAGCTTTGCATAAGAAGGATGTTTCTGTCCAAGAGAAACAGCATAAATATCCTGCATGTGCTTTTTTTCCCAAATAAACATTCAGGCTCAGGATATTGTAGGGAATTTGTCTAAGTAGCCAAGAAGTAGGTTTTTTTTCTCTGCCTTGCTAATTTTCTTTTTAAGGGATGGATGTTCTGGAAAATCTGCTTTGATGATTTTAGGTGGAGAATTTGTCTTTGTGACAAAAGGGGAGGACAACATGTTGTTTCCTCCCAGCTAATGAAACCTTTATGATAATGCTAATTTTCTGTGTAGAGCTACAATCTCACCATATGCTTTAATTTCCACACATGAATATTCTGAGAATTGTTTGTTTCCCTTCATTATCTGCCTTTTTTACTGAAGATTTGGGTGAATCGGATTCTTGCTGACAGCCTGTGAATTAGGAGAGCTGCAGTATTTTGATGTAACTGTATTTCTACAGTGGAAAGTGTTTGTCTCCTTTCAATCCTCTCAGTTTTTGAGGTTTTGCTGCTTACTTGAGTACAGACAATACAAGTGAATTTGGGATGCTGGATTTTTATTGTTTCCCAGTCTCTCTCAGTATGGTTTTGCCAAAAATAGAGCTGTGTAATGTCTCTCTCCTAATTTCCTGTTGGGAATGAGATGAGACACAGAGATGCTTCATGAATTTTATGCTGCTACTTCTTTTACTGGATAATAGCACAAATATTAGCAGGCTTTTAAAAATAACTGCTAAGATGACCAATTGGGGGGCATGTTGCAAAAGTTGTTCATTTGTACAGACAATGCCAAATCAGTGAGAATAAGCTGAAAACAGATGTGTGTGTGTATAAATATCTCAAGACTGTTCACACCAGCTCTTGACTGAGGCAGACAGCTGTGCTCATCTCGTGATGGATTGGTCCAACACATAGAAAATCAATTATATTGTTCAGATTAGCAGGGTGTCCTGAATTAAAGATGAAAGAAAATGTATTAGTGAGGGCTCCAGGGTTTGGGGTTTTTGAGGATCTGGAGCCCTGGGAGTGTGGACACAGCACAAGTCCCTTCCCACAGCCTGAGGAAACAGACCTGCAAGCAGATGTGCTGCAGGGAATAAATCAAATAAATCACACCAGTGTCACTGGGAGAGTTAAAAAGGAGAGTTAAAAAGGAGTCCTTTGCTGCTCTGGCTCCAGGAGCTCAGAGTCTCCAGTTGCTGAGGTGGAGGCACCTTTTCCTTGGCCAAAATCCTTGGATGAAAGTGATGGAAGCCTCTTTATGAAGCTCTCCAGGCTTTCTCCAGGCAAGAGGATGGGACTGGGTTGTTGGTACCTGTGACTGTGCTGGAGCATTGCTGTGCCATGTCACTCCTGGGATTGACACCCTAAAGCCTGTGAGGTGAGCTTGCAGCTGCCACAGCTTCCAAAGCTTTTGGTTCTGCCTCCTGTACAGAACAGGACTGTGAAATGGGAGTGTTGCCCCGTGTGCACAGGGAGCAGCTGGATGTGAGGAGAGAGCTGTCTCCTGGACATGACCTCTCTGGTGGGCGACATTCCTGATGTAGGATGGGCTTGTGCTTCCCTGTGGTAGCAATTTGGAGTGATTTTATTCTGATTGTAGGAACGGGGTGAGCCAAGTGATGTGCTCTCTGCCCCATCAGGAATGGGGTGGGGATACTTGGAGTGAGCTCCTGCACAGCTGCGGGAGCCAGGGTGCTGGGGCTGAAGCTTTGGGTGTGCAGGAGGAGGAGAAGGGCTCTGACTGTCCAGGCTTTGTTTTGGGGACTGGAGCCTGCAGATGCAAAGCTGATGGTCACAGCAGCAGACCTGTGTTCCTTGAGCTGGCTGTGGTGGCACACAGTGAGTATCCCTGTGTCTCATCCTGGCTGCAGGAGGTGTCTTAGCAGGAATGTGGCCCTCAGGTGTTCAGGAATGGGCTGGGGGGGCAGAGGGGTGCAAGCAGCTCTTCTTGGAGCTACAGCCACAGGCATATCATGGCCCTGGATATCACTGCCCTGTGGCTTTGTGACTATGTCCCCAGGTGTTCCTGGGGTGACACGAGCCTGTGGCCACAGAGCTCTGGGGATGCAGGTGGGAGCTGCCAGGTTTGTAAAGGCATTTCACAGTGCTTTGTCACTGGCACCGTGGCATCTTCTGCAACTTCTTGACTGAGCTTTCCAGCCCTCTGGGCAGTGGATGTGGGATTTCTGATGAAGGATTCCTGGTGTCTCGGGTTTTAATGTTGTCTGTGTGTATATTTGTAAATGAGGCTTCTAAACTGTTTCCTTATGTTGTCTCATCAATAAAATCGGGGATAATTATATCTTGCCTATCTTCAGGGCTATTATGAGTTTTATTTACTTTTAAGGTGCTTTGCAGTTACCTTGGATAGCTAAATTGAAGCACAGATGATGCTTGGTATTTCTTTTATGTTTTAATCCTTACATATACCTTTGTCCTGAGCACGAGGCTTTGTGGATGTGTTTGCTCTAACAGAAACCTTTTTTACTTAACAACAGACAACCGAGGCAATTAAAACATTCAGAAGTGATTGATACGATTTCACTGGGTGAAAGCTAAAGCAGCTCACAATTAAATAATGGCAACCCTCGTGCTATCTCAGAGCAACAGATGGGGAATGATTTAAAAACAGTATTGGATCCGACGCTTCGCAACAGGGGCAGATTGGTAACAGTGTGTCAGAGCCAGAAATCTGCTCCACCTTGAAGGGAGCGCTGATGAAATGATTAATTGATGGTAATGGGCAACTTAGTTATGAGCCTGCCACGGCAGCCCTTCAGCTCTGGGGAACAAGTAGAGCTGGGAGTGGATCATAATGGGTTTAAGGGCTCTGGCTGCTGTGTTTGGGCAGCAGAGAAATCTCAGGGAGAGTGCTGCAAGTTGGAGTTGGGGTGGTGCAGCTCTGCTTCCAGAACACGAGGGGTGAATTGCTGGAGGTGGTACCTTGCTGGCAGTGCAGGGCCTGGGGATGGTGCTGTGCAGGGTGGAGCACTAGGGGATGAAGCTCTGCAGTTTGGAGCACCAGGGGATGATGCTCTGCAGTTTGGAGCACCAGGGGATGATGCTGTGCAGGGTGCAGCACCAAGGGATGATACTCTGCAGTTTGGAGCACCAGGGGATGGTGCTGTGCAGGGTGCAGCACCAGGGGATGCAGCTGTGAGATCACTGCTGGCTCCAGGGTGGAGCAGCGTTGTGTTCTGAGCTGCTGGCTCATCTGCTCATCTGGCACCTGTGTACAACTTCATGTTCGTAGCAATAAGACAGGGAATGGAAGGGATTTCTTTCCTCTAGACTGGCTCTGCAAGCAGTCCTTGGGCCAGTACTGCTGTTTCGGTGGGTGGTGTGATGCTCAGCAGTGCCGAAAGTTGCCTGTGCTGCTGCCCAGTTTTCCAGGACGCTTCAGGGAGTTGTGCCTGCAGCCGCTCATCTCTGACCTGCCTGCAGAGCTCCTCAGGAGGGCAGTCCCTCTCGGCTTTTGGTCCAGAGGAGCTCAGTGAGTTGGGACAATGGAGCTTTGTTGCTGTGTGGCTGGGGGCAGAGGGGCTGGCAGGTGACAGAGGAGCTGTGCCTCGGCACCCTGGCTGTGCAAACGGGGGCAGAGCTGCGAGCCCTCTGAGGCTGTGCTGTAATCCCGTAGAAAGTGTGTTTATTTTTGTCTCTGCAAGGCTTGGGTGTGCAGCGTGCACAGGGGCAGGAGGTGATGAGAGGGGCTGATGGCACTACAGCTCAGCCCTGTCCTTGTCCCTGTCCCTGCGGAGCCAGAGGGATGTGAAAGGAGAAACCATTGCATGTTACTGTTTAATCCCTTGGGGAGCCTCTGTCTAAGCAAACACCCCCGGCCTCTGCTCACAGCTCACAATTTATAGTCGGCTGGAAGCTTGTGCTGTCAGGAAAATGAGTTACTTTGAGGCTAGGAGAACAAATATGAAAGCCAGGTTTCCTTCACCAGCTCCCACCCAGAGAGTGTTGCAAAGCTGGTCCTCACTGGAGCTGCTGAAAGGCCCAGAATTAGAACAGATATTAAATAATGTAAAAGCTTTCATTGAAATGTATTAGATTTCAAAGGGCAGATACTAAAAGGGCATAATGGGCAGCTATTTCTGAATTGCTCATCTGCTAAAGAGAGGAAGAGACTTGGTTTGCAAGAGATAAATGTGACACAAAAGAGGTGGCTCAGATATAACATCAGAGGTTGCAGAGCTCATCCCATTCCTAGCGATGCAGTTCAAGCACCTTCTTGATGTGTGCAGCTCCTATGTAAGAATCCCATGGAAGTGATGACTTTCAGTAGTGCCCAAGTGAAAATGTTACTGTGCTGGTGGAGACTCCATCTGTTCTAGACACAGGTCAATGGACTAGATAAGGGTTGACTCATCTGCAGGGGAGGGTTGGATGGGTCTGGGTTTCCTGGGTCCCTGGTCATCTCCTCCTCACTAGCACAAAAAGCCCAAGCCTGTGGCACTGGCCAGGCTGGCTCATCCTCACATTTAATTCTCACAGCATTTATGGTTTTTAAATCTCATCCTGAGTGCTGCTAAGCACCCTCAATTGCAGCGTGAAGTTGACAGGAACTGCGAGTGCTGAGGCAGCTCTGCAGATGGAGTCCTTGGAGAAGGTGCTTGGGTACAGAGTCAATTCCCTTACCCATCAAAATCAGACACTTGCTTCACACTGCCCTTGTCCCCAGGCCTCACATGCTTGGTGCCAGCCAGGAATGCTGCCCTTCCTGACAGGGCTGTGCTGCTGTCTTTGCAGATGACCGAGGGCCGGCACTGCCAGGTGCATCTCCTCGATGACAGGAACTTGGAGCTGCTGGTTCAGGTACAGACCTCGCTCTTCTGGGGACTGGCAGCCAGTGCCAGGTTTCTCTGCTTGTTTTCTTTTGGGGGCTGAGGACAAGTTACACTAGAAGAACTCAGAGTGGAATAGGCTGAGGAAATGCGTGCTTCTCCTGGCACCTGGATTTGCTGAAGGATTTCCCAGTGCATCGTGGCAAAATATCTGCCATCAGTTCTGCATTCAGTTTTTGCTTTCACCAAAATTCATACAGGATGTTAAACACACCCCTTGTGGTGGTGTTTTTTGTCATTTAGATGGCAAGAAAACTCTGTGGTTTTGAGGATGTTTTTTTCCCATAACAGAACTCAAAGCACGAGATCCTCCACTACACAATATTTTCTTAATTGAAAAATCCTTCCTGCTGTAAGTGCAGGAAAGCTGGATGCTGCCTTCTCCCCCAGAAAGAGGAAAGCAGCACTCAGTCTGTGCCCTTCAGCTTAATGTCATGGATTAAGCACAGAATTGCCTCTCCATGCTCCACACATCCCACACAGCTCCATTGGGACACCCTGAGTCTGATACATCACTTCTGTATTCAGTTGTACAACAGGGTTTTAGCATGGCCATGTGTGTTTAAATGTCAGTATTTTCACAGAAAAAAATTATTTTTTATTAAAAGCCTAGACTGAAATGAATAATATTATTTTTATTCTTTCAATAGCCCAAACTTTTGTCTCGGGAGTTACTGGATCTGGTGGCCTCACACTTCAACCTGAAAGAAAAGGAGTATTTTGGGATAACATTTATCGATGACACGTGAGTGTGTTTATTGAGTTTAAACAGCTGTGTCACTACTGCAATGTAAACCCTTATCTCTGATACCGTGGCAGCTTGGCATGATGGAAAAAGGACTTTTTCTTTCAAAGAAGAAAGAGTTTCTTACCTTGTGCTTGTGCTGCTTGGCTGGGGAGAGGGGAAGGCACAAAATAGAAAATATTTGGAAAATATCTTCCAGGCACAAACCAGAGAATCCTTGTAAAATATTTTCCTGATGATTTCACATTTCATATTTGTCTCATGCAGTGAAAAAACTGATTCAGTGATAATTCCCCATGCGAGCACCCTCAGCTTTCCTCCTCTGCACTTTTAGTAACAACAAAAAGGTTTTGCATTTATTTCCAAAGTGAATCGCTCCCACTGCTTTGCACCTGAATCTCAAATGTGTTACTGAGCCTTTTAACCCCAAATTTCCGGAGCAGAGGGAGCTGTGAGGTGAGTCCTGCCCAGGAACCACTTTCCCCTCTCTGAGCCTGGGTGTGATGCTCTGCCCAGGCTCTGTGGGAGATCTGTTCCGTGGCATTAACCCAGAGCCAGCCGGGTTAATTAACTGCACTCTCACCTGGTGCTTAGGCTCATCTCTCAGCAGGGCACTGAAATGCTTCCCCACATCTGCTGCCTGCAGGCCCAGCCTCTCCAGAGGAGCTTCAGCTCCCCCAAAAAGCTGGAGCAGAGGTGCTTAGGGCAGTGGGGACGTGGAGCTGTGCACTAAAACAGCCCCTAAATAAACCCCTTGTCCAGTGGGAATAACATTGCTTCCTGCTGCTCTCCATTGCCATTTTTTATGCAGTCCTGGATGGAAGCCTTTCACCTCCAAATCCCATCAGAGCCGTGTTTGGGGCCACCCTGCTGAGGCACATCCCATATGCAGGAGCAGGAGTGGCCCTGGGGACACCCTGGAGTGATGGGAGCTGCTCCTTTTGGTGCCCTGACCCTGTGTTATTTTTACCAACCACTCACATCTTGGGCTATCCCTGGAATATTTTTGCCACATCCTTGTCCTTTCACTTGCTGGAAAATACTTTCCCCCAGCTCTTCTGTAAATCCCTTGAGGATACTGTTTGTACTTGGCTTGTTCTTTCCCCCAGAAGAGCTGCCATGAAATTCTTCTGGATGTTTTTGGCTGCTGGCACTGAGTCACGGTGAGGTTTAAAGTGCTGCCAGAGGATTATCTGAAAGCTGTTGGCTTCCCCAGAAACTCCAGTGGGATTCCAGGGCCTGCCTGGGTGTATGCACAGGGCTGGGTGCTTGGAGGGAGTGTGTGGCCTCTGGAGGGCACCCATGGCTCAGCCTTGCAGGGTTAAGGGTTGGGTAAAAAAAAAAAAAAGAAATAATTTGATGAGATGCTTGCCTGCCTTGGAGCTGAGGCTTGAACTTTTTAAAGTAACACTTGGAGTAATTGGGGGCACTGAAAAGAACCAATTTCTGTATTTTCCGTCCCAGTTTTTAACCTTCTCCCAACCTGTTTCCATAGAGGTCAGAGTGTCTGGCTGCAGCTGGATCACCGTGTCCTGGACCATGACTTGCCCAAGAAACCAGGGCCAGCAACTTTGTACTTTGCCGTTAGGTGAGTAATTGTTTCCACCAAGCAAACATTACCACTTGGGTTTATTTGTCACCAGGGGGTTTTGTTTAAAGGAACTGATTAGAGATTTGATAAAGGAAATAAATGTCAAAGCAACGTGTTATTTTTAGAAGGAGATTAGGCCCTGGCTAAGTGCTGCTCTCTTTTGTATGGAACTATGAAATAAAGTAGGTTGGAACCTGCTACTTTTTAAACTCATTAGGACATGATTCCTAGGGTGGGTTTGGGTTTTGTTTTTTGTTTAAAACGTCATATTTTAAATATCTTCTTCGCCTGACTTGTCTTTGAGTGTGCTAAATTGCAATACAGTTTATTCAAACAATTTAACTTACTTTTTCCCTTCTGTTTACTTAAGGGCTGTCTGTACTTTAAAGGGATTGCTGATGGCTGTTTTGCTCACAGCTTAACCAGTCCCCAGGAAAGAATAAAATCCCTGGCAAAATGATGATTTTGGCCAATGTAATTGCATTACTTTAGGGCTGTTGCTGGCAAAGCTCTGCTGGTTAAGGGCCTGAAAAAAACCCACATCCTACGAAACAGAGCTGTGCTGGCAGAAGAGATCAAGCATCATATTCTTAATATTGTTGGAGTCTTTGTTTTCCTTGCAGTCTGTGAGGGAACGTGAGAGCAGACTGACCTCATTTGCTTTTCAGATCTGGGTAAATTTATGCCTGGTGTGCTTAATTATTTGAAGCACTTCCAAAGCAGAGCCTCTTGTGGAGCTGGGTCAGCTGGCACTGGAGCCTCCCCATGTCCCCCGCTGGTCACCAGGGGAATGGGACAAACAAGTGGCACTTTGTTCTGCTTGAATACGTGCTGGTGTGTGATGGTGTCCAGAGATCCTCTTCCACACTCAGCAGACAGAAAAAGCTCCATTTATGAAGGGGTGATGGGCTCTTCACTGTGTTCACAATGTTTGATCAGCATCTGGGAGGCCAAAACCTGTGACTGCCCAGGAAAGCTGTGAAGGCAATCCTATAACTTGAGCATTCTTTTGGTTGGAATTTATGCTGTTTGCTCATGGTGTTCATTTTGGCCCTCTCTGTTGCAAGGTGGTTCTCACAGGACAGGGTGTGCAGAGGCTGGGGCAGGAGTAAATGTGTGAGGAGTGGGCTTGGAAAGATCAACTTTCAGAAGGGAATTTTAAGCCTGACTACTCTGGGGTCATGAGATGCAAAACAGGTAATCTAGGAGGTGGGCAGTGAGATGCAGAGCAGGAGGAGGAAGATACAGAAATTATTAGCACTACAGAAACTGCCTGATCCATAGAAAATAGGTTTTCCAGCAGAAATCTACTTCAAAACCTGCAGTTTCCAGGTGCATTGCTGGAAATGGAGGAATCTCCACATTGCTGGTTTTCCTTCATCTCTTCTCATCCCTGAGCTTTTGCTGTTCAATAAGGAAACATGTGATAATCCTTTGAGATTTTAATTATTGCCAGCTGGCATAAATTCAATCCAGTCAGAGGTTTTTGGAAGGGCTCTGTGATGCAGATTGAGGACTTTCAGAGATGTCATTTTAGTTTCAAGAATGCTGACAGCACTGGAAGCAGAATCAGAATGTGCACTTTATGGTGCTCCCAAATGTCCCTGCCATGCCCTGAACATCCTTATCTCTGTGGTCCAGTGTTCCCCATCTGTACTGGGGTGATAAGAAGGTACAGCTTGTACCGTGGAGGAAGTGGAGCACAGAGACACAGCTGGGATTGGGGCAGTGCCCCCTGTGCCCTCACCCTAAATCCATAGATCCCACAGCTTCCTGCTTTGTACCAGGAGAGTCTGGGAGCTGCCTCTCTTCAGAACCAGAGCTGTCCTGATTCTGGGTGTCAGCCACACCCGACCCTGGCTGAAAGAAACTGGAAGTGCAAATGAGCTCATTAGCTGAGGAAAATCACTTCAGGGTGCAGTGAAGGCTTCAGCAGGCTGAGGAAGGTCCACTCTGTGAAGGGCTGGTCTGGCAGCAGGTTGGGAAAGGATGAAGAGTGTGGGTCCTGCCCTCTGCTCTGCATTTCTGAAGAGAAGCACTCAAGGGTGTTTAAAGTAAAATTTAGCAAAATTTTTGGGGAAAAAATATATCTGGTGAGATCAAGGCAGGGTAGAAATACCTGTGGTTCATAGAGTTCATGGGGAAAGGTGAGTCATGGAAATGTATAACAGCTTTTCAAACGTCTGGGGCAGCTGCTGGGCTGCCCCTTGGACAGGCTGCATGCCTGTGAAATGGGTAAATTATCTACAGAGGCGTTCTGGAGAGTGCTTTAAAATTAATTCAGTGGAACATGCTGTAGGAATGTGAAATATTAAAGCAATTACTATTTAATGTATCACTTTTCTGAAGTCACAACATAAACACTGCACACATTCCTGACACGTGTGGCAGGTCCCAGCTTTGCTGCTCCCTGGCACGTGCTCTGTGCTGCTGCTGGGGGCTTGTTCCAATGTCCTACAAATCATCCATGCCAAGATGATCATCAGTGCAAAGGTCAGGGGATGGAGCCTGAGGCTGTCAGGAGCCTCACGAGCAGCATGGGGCTGTGGGAGAGATTGGTCTGGCTCTGATTGCCCTGGGTCATCCAGCCCTCCTCTCTCCAGGACAGGGCATTGGGAAGCTCTGGAGGGATCTGCATTGCTGAGGCACTGCTGGTCCAGGTCTTTGCTTGGCTGCAAAAAAGTTGTGTCTCCTGCCTAGCATTTAGTGGGAGCATCTGGACCTGGAGTGAAGTTGGGGGTTCTTACTAAAATCTCTGTTCTCCTGGAAGGAAGGTGGTCCTGCAGGGCTGCCAGCAACCCATCCTCCAGCAGAGTGCTGGACTGGCTTCCCCACCTGAAGCATGTTTGGAGTGGCTTTTTCCACTGCTGTGACTTTGCCTGCAGAGGAGGCTTTGCTCCTGTAGCATTCAGGGTTTTCATCTCATTTGAAAAGTCATCAGATATCCAGGATCTATTGAACCAGGAGTCCCTGTTCCCTGTGTGCTGTCAGGCTGTGATTTCTGCTTGTTCCCTCCTAAAAGGCAGGAAATTAAGTGCAGTAGCTCATAGTTCCTCTGTGCTATTTTATTGCTGGAGAACAAAACACTGAGGAAATAAAATGACTTGGGAGGAAGATGAAATCTATTCAAGAGAGTAACTAATGTTTTTGGTTCTTTTTTTTTTAATTTTCAGGTTCTACATTGAAAGCATTTCCTTTCTCAAGGACAAAACTACAGTGGAGCTGTTTTTTCTGAATGCCAAGTCCTGTGTACACCAGGTAAGACTTGGAGCTTTTTGTGCATCTTTCCTATTGCTCCTTTGCCACATACTCAGTCCTGAGAACTTGGCAGGAGCTGTGTCTGATTTCCAGAACTAATTGAAGTATTAAGATCTCAGTGTGCTGACTCCCTCCTTGCCTTGAATGCTGATGCTTCATGCACATGAATGAGGCTGATGATGGTTTCCCAGTCCTGCTTTCACAACCCTGCTGTGTGCTCAGTGATGAGTCTGAAATACTCAAAAGCTTTTAAGTTACTTGGAATCTGGGTTTTTACTTCCCAGGTAGGCTCTGCTCAGTGGCACATCCTCCTGCAGTCTGCATTGCAAACACTCAGTGCAAGTGTCTCTTTACTGACTTTGAATCAAACTTGTCTTAGGAAGAAAAGGCCTGTTAGGAAGGTCCTGTGTTGTGGATTTGGTCCCTAATTCCTTTATTTCCTGCCTTAATTCAGTGAGATAGTCAAGTAATAGTAATAGCAACATCTTCCACCGAGTACATGCGATGCGATCCTGTATTCGAGTTTTAAAGATGGAGGTTTGGGTATTATCAAGTTGGCGGCGCTCATTCCAAGCATTCAAGCGAGAAGACTTCATAGATCAGTGCAGTCGTCTGATGTGGCTCTGTTGGGCTTCTTAAGGGAGGAACATCTGGAATGGTTATTTGAAAAGTTGTGGATAAGAGCTGGTGGAAGAAAAGAGTCCATCCTGCCAGTTTGGGAGCCCGTGCCAAGGACAGAAGGTGGTGGTGATGAAAGCCAGTCAGAGTGGGAGTTACCTAGTCCCAAGGTCCGCTATCCAAACCATGTAACTGGTGGAAAGTAGAGTTTCAGAAATGGATACATCTGGTTGCCCAGCGACATGGTATTGAAAGTTTTGAGAATGATAACATCAGTAATGCCTGGATTAGGCATTACAGGGGCATACCTCACCGAAAACTTATTACGGCCCTACAATTAAGAGCCAATGTCTGCCCGACGAGAGAATTCCTGGCGAGGGGTAGGCAGGAGAATATTGTTCAATCGTGCCAGCATTGTGCTGCTAGGTCTGAAACTGTTGCTCACATTGTCGGGACCTGTCCAATCACACAGGAAGCCAGGATTAAGAGACACAACGCCATCTGTGAAATTCTTAGCTGTGAAGCTAAGTAGGCAGATTGGACGGTTTTTCAGGAGCCACACCTGCGAGATGAGGTCAAAGAACTGTTTAAGCCGGACTTGATATTTGTAAAGGATTCCAAAGCGATTGTGGTGGGCGTTACAGTGAGATACGAGCACAGTAACTCCTCATTGAGGGAGGCTGCTGCAGAAAAGGCTAAAAAATATCAGCGACTTCACCCGCAAATACAACAGCTAACTAACGCGGTGGATATTGAATATGTAGGCTTCCCCATGGGGGCCCGTGGAAAGTGGTATTTTAAGAACTCTGAGCTGCTTTCGGCCCTTGGTCTCTCCAAAATGAGGCTGGAGAAGACTGCTAGGGCCCTGGCATCCCAAGTTCTTATCACCTCTGTAGATATCGTACGTATATTTGCGAGCAAAGCCAGATCAATTGTACCCCTGTAGTGTTATTGTATGAATAAACCAGGCCCCTTCCCCTGGTTCACTGGACAGTTTTGGGTGGGAGGGGCTCATCCATCATAACCGCATCTTTTAAGCCCGTATTTGGGCTTTAAATTCCAATTTGGACTCTCAGGTGGACGGGCCACCTTACTTAACCCGGAAAAGAGACATATATAATTTATATGTGTTTATTAAATAGCAATCACAGTTGTTGGAATATTTTCTGTATTTACTTTCTGGTTGAAAAGCTTCCACTGTTTTCCTAAAATACTCAGATTGGTAAAATACATGTTTTTAAAAGGCTCATCAGGAAGTGGTAATGAAAATCCTAAAGAATAAGGTTGATTTGCTGCAGGTACATCTTGGTCTGGAATAGGAGTAGTGTGGCAGCCAACTTTGCCATGCCCCTACACGCAGCTGCACTTCAGTGAACTTTACTCTGATGCTTCTGGGATTTTCCAGTTAATGTCAAACTCTGGTGCCTTTTGTTTTCACTCATTGTTCAATCAGTCTGAGGGGGTCACCTGGTTCTTGCAACCTTTTCTTGGGAAACTGTCCTTGGTGGTGGAGCTCAGTGTAGCCAGCCAAAGCTTTCACCTTCAATATGCTTCAGATTTTGGAAGATTCTTACTCAGGACTCAGTTTTTCATTGTTTTATGAAAGCATATAGAAACCTGGAAGTGGTTGATGGCAGAGCTGTGGCTGTGCTTTGTACAGGAATTGCTTTCTGGAAGAGTGAAGGAAATTGGTGCATTTTTACAACTGAAGTTTGAAAGACTCTTAAAGAACTTGGGGCCTCACTGGTTATGGTTATTAAAAAGCAAATCTGCATATTTGACATATCTGCCACTTAAAATGAAGGGTCTTGGCAGCTTGTAGCCATCCTTAAATTGTTCCTTAACTGGAGCAGTTTAAAAAGACAACAGAAATAATTTTGGAATTGGAAAATGGTTCTGGTTTTGGGATGGAATGTGGAAAATGCCACTGCTGTTGAAACAAACCCTATCCAATATTAACACATTTGAGTGCCAGTATATGTGTTTATGTGTATGTATAAAGCATAGCAGAAAGCAAAGGAGGAGAGAAGCATAAAAACAGAAGTTTGAAGGCAGGCTGGCTCTTTCATTTTTCCCTATGGTTTGCAAGGTGTATGCTCTAATTGAAGCAACCCAAAGTGTGGCATCCCTGTTCCTGCAAGCAAAACTGCCAGAAGCAGGGGGTTGTGCTGTGTCCAGTTTCTGTGGGCAGCAGAGGGATGAGGAGCATCACTTCCTCCTGAGAGGAGGATCTCTGGGCAGCACCGGGTGATTCAGCATGCAGGGAAAGCTGGGGAGGCCTGGCTCTGCCTGCAGCTCTCTCTGTGCTGGCAGTTTCACAGCCCAGCTCAAGCCTGTGGCTCCTTCAGCAGGAGCCAGTTCATCTACTCTCAAGTAGCTTTTAACCTTGCAATTAACTCTTGTAAAAATATTCTCTTCTACGTGGCAAACTTCGGGTCAGTCTCCAGCTTTCAGGGAGTTGTGAAGGGCACATGGGGCCAGCCCTCATCCTGAGCCCCTGGCATGGGGACAGGGGGATGCACAAAGGCTCCTCAGATGTGCTCCCACAGCCTGTCCTCTCCCCTGGTGCTGCTGGCTCCTTTCTGGGGCAGGGAAGGAGCCAGGGCATGTCTGAATGGGAGCATCCCCAGCTCCATGAGGCTGATGCTCACTGATGACAGCCAGGAATGTTCCCTGGCATTTCTCAGTCCTTAATCCAGCTCCAGGAGGTTGGACCTGCCTCAGCCTGGCATTTTGTTTTTTGCCTTTTTTCCCCTTCCTTTCCTTTCTTTGCTGTATTCTTGGAGTGAGGAAACCCCAGTGTGTCAAAAATCAGGAGGCCACAGCCAGCCCCTGTGCTCAGGAGAGCTCCCCAGTGCACAGGCAGTGCCAGAGGATGCCCTGCCAGGGCAATATCCTAGCCTGGATCTCTGCATGAAGCCTGTGCTCTGTGTGGGCCAGGAATGTGGTTTGGGATGGATGCTGCAATACCTGGGGTGTGCTAAGGCCTGTGTGGATAAGATTGCTTAAAAGTCAGTCGTGTTTTTTTGCTTTCACAAAGGTGTTTCCAAAGTTTTCACTGCAGCTTTTCCCCATAGGGGAAACCCAAATCCAGGGTGGTGCAAATGCCTGATGCTTGAGTGCTCTTGTGACATTCCTGAGCACTGGCATGTGTTGACAGCACAGCACTGTGGGTACCTGTGCTCCCTTGGCCTCTGTCTTTAGAGGACAGTGGTGTTTTTCTGAGCAGGGAGGGGGTGATGCTGCCCTGTATGTGCCACGGGCATGCCAGTGCTCCTGCTGGCACGTGGGGCACACCAGGAGAGCCAAAGACTTGGGCAAGCCCAGCCAGCACAATGGCAAAGCTCTGTGCCAGCCCTTCCTGTGGAGGGGATTTATTCTTGGCTTGCAAGGTGCAGAGGCTGCATCAGAAATGTATTTACAGTGTTCTTTGAGATGTCTGAGTGTGAAATCCTGCAAGTGGCTGTATCTAATCAAAGAGAATGGAATCCCCTAAGGAAGTGCAGCACCTCTGGGGTCAGGCTGGAGCTGCTGGGCAGTGTGTGCTGGCTGTCTTGTACCAGATGAATAAAAATTTAGGGTAAATATTATAGCATGTTATATTCTTAGTTACATAATATATTACAAAATATGATTATGAGTAATAAATCATTAAATCAAAACCTGCATGACAGCTCTGAAAAGGATGAAGGCTTGCTTGGTGCTCTGCAGTGCACAGCCATGATTCTCTTCCTCACCTTTCAACCCCACATTCCTTCTTGCAAATCTCTGTGCTCCTTTCTGCAAATCAGGTACTGCTTTACCCTGCCAGGACTTGGAGGAATCTGGGCCTTGTGCATTTTGCAATCTCTGTAGACATTTTGGCAAGGAAGGGACAAGATAGACAATAAAACCTCAGCTGCCAAAAACGTGTTTCTTTCTACTCCCCACCCACTCGCCCACCTCTGTGCTCTTCTGTACAGTCAAAGCTCCTTTTGCCTCTGGGACCTTTGCTGCCACGTGCCAGGTTCGTGCATCCTCTGTGACCTCTGTTCTTGTGCAGTCTCCTCTGCCTGTGGGGAGCTGGGGGAGACCCCTTTGCCTGAGGCACAAGAGGGCTGAGACCTCATTTTTACTTTGGTGAGGTCTCCTTTGCATGTGAACAGAACACAGCATGTGCTGTTGCACTTGGTGCCCCCTCACTGCACAAACCTTGGCATCCAGCTGAGACAGCAAATGCTGCCAGAGCTCTCACCCTGCCCTCCTGTCATGTCAAGCTGCCCGTTTTCCCCCTGGTCTGGTGCTGCACTCCCCAGGCCCTCTCAGTGCTGTGTGGTCCCAGCAGCTGCCTGGCTCCTGCTCTCCAGCATCCACACTCTTGGAGCTTGGAGAAGTCACATCCATTGCCAGGACCACCGAGCAGGAGGTGGGAGCTGGTGATAATTATATATCCAGGTCTGTGGAAGTGCTTTCCAGTGACTTGGTTAAAAACTCGTTTATCCACATGCATTTTGGGAGAATGCAAAGGCTGGAGTTGCTTTGTGTACATCTGGGCTCTCGTTTCTTACATGCCTCTCTTTTCCAAGGCTTTGAGTATCGCTGCCTGAGAACCTTCAGTGGTGACAGCTTCAGTTCAAAAGTCTTCTCTCCCATCATTGACTTCAAGAAGCTGGGTTAAGATTTATAGCTGTCTGAAACCTCGTGTACAGCTGGAATTTAGGAGAGTGGCAGCCTGGTGCAGTGGGTGTCTGAAATGGATGTGTTTGCACAGGGAGCTCTGTGGAGTGTTCAGTGTGTTATTGCACAGCCCATGACCATAGCTGGGATGCTTGCAGGGAGGTGGGTCAGAACTGGTCACGCACATGCTGATGATAAATTTGGAAAGATAAATTAGTCTTTTCTTCTTTTGAAACAGCCAGATTTGGAAAAATAACACCCTACTTGGCTAGCAAAGCACTGTCAAGTTTATTATGCATTAGGGCTAACCTCCATATAGCTCTGCAGCCATACAGTTGAGTCTTTGCCAGGCCTTAAAATATGTTCTGTAAACGAAGATCTTGGTCAAGTTGGCTGTGTTCCCCATTTCCTCTGTATCTCTGGGTGTTGGGGGGTTTATTTAAATTCCCATTTGTTTCAAGGACTTGTAAGAATTGCTTTAAAAAAGGGAAAAAAGGGGAAAAGTTAAAGGAAATGTAAGTTTTCAGAGGAGTCTGTGATAGCTCCATGAACAGCAATGCTTGTGAGCACTTGGCAGCCTGAAGACCAGTGCTTACCAAGAAGAGCTGTTGAAACAGACCCCTGGTGTGAGCATGAAGTCTGGCTGGTTCCCAGCTCACGGGGAGCAAAGTGGTCATATATCAGAGAGCTCTCGAAAGTTTTATAATGGATATTTCCTAATTCCCCCCCACCTCCAGGGAGAGGGGAACGTTCCCATGTAGCCTTGTAACACAGTGTAGTCTGAACCTAGCCAAGGCTATTAAAAACCCCCTGTCCATTGCCTGAGTTGGCTGTTCTGCTCCCAAAGACAGCACATGCAGAGCCCAGGCTGAGGTTCAGCAGGCCCAGTTGGCTCTTTGCTCCTCCAGGGCTGTTCTCTCCTGTGGGTTCTGCCATGGCAGGCACCTCCATGGCCCAGCCTTCACGTCAGCAGATGAGGAGGATGGAGTTTGTGAATAAAATGTGACAGGAGGGAGAGGCAGGACCCCACGCTGATGTAGTTTGGCAGATCTCCATGGGGCCCCCCCACTCGTTACCCCCAGGGACCTCACATGGGGCTGTGCTGGTGGTTTTGGGGGGCTTGGCCGTGGTGTGGGGACAGTCCAGGGCCTCCTCTGAGAGTGCTGAGGTCGATCCAAGTCCTGCTGTACAGGGTGCCCCAGGGACCTGTGAGGCTCCTGGGGAGGTGCAGGTTGTGTCCCAGCTGGCTGGCCCATTGCCTATGAAGATCCAGTTGATTTGCAGCCAGAGTTGTGTTCCTCACATCTCTGGATGTAGTCACCTCCTCCTGGGACTAACAACTGGGTTAATTGCCATGAAGAGTCCTGCACCTTTGATGTCCTGGCCACAGAGCAAAGGTGCTGTGACAGCTCAGCCAGTTCTGTTGTTGTGTGTGTTGATATCTCGTCGTGATGGTGGGGTAGGAAAGCAAAAGGCTGTGATTATATGTTAATGCTAATGACACTTGCTATGTACCCTGGCCTGCAAACCAGGGAAGTGTTCCTGCCTTTCCCCATTCTCTGCTTTTACTCTTGTGTTAATGAGAGGAAAGCAGCAGTAAACATGTTCCTGTTGCACTGTGCAGGTGAGTCCTGGAGTAGGGGCTCCTGTCCCTGGAGTTTCATCTAAGTGTTGGCTGAGGCACAGAAAGCAAAGGGAAATGAATGAGAGTGGCTGGCAGAAACAGCAAAATAAAGGGTGTAACAGGGAAACCTGAAGCTGTCCCTTACCACGAGGCACTAACAGCTTTTGGTTTTGAGCTGGGTTGGCCTCAGCCCCTGAGGTGGAAGCAGCAGGTCTGGCCAGGGAAGAGCTGTGTCAGCCTCTGCACGTGCACTGAGCTCTGGTCTCAGCCTGTGCTCCCTTGTGCTTGCTATGAGGGGCTCTGGGGTGCCAGAGCATGAAACAGAAGACATCCTGGACCATCTAAATGCTGTGGAGCAGCTGTGAGGCTTTCTGAGCCACCCAGGCTGCAGGGCCCTGTGGGGGAAATGCAGCACAAGTGGAAATCTGAAGTGCTTCTCTGAGGAAGGTCGGGAGGAGCAGACTGCCTAGAGCAGCTCGTATTCTGCTGCTTTTGTGCTTTGCCTTACCTCCCTGAGGTGCTGGAGGCATACACTTGCTTTGCTGTGCTTTTTCTCAGCTTGGAGTGTCTGTCCTTGGGGAATTGAGTCCCAGTTGAGATGCTCAGCAAAGCCTGGTGCAGAAGGGAGTGGGATGGAGCCTGCAGTGCCTTGCAGGGCAGTGTGAACAGCAGGTGACACCGCCAGGGCTCAGACCTGGGTGTGAATGCTGGTAATTGGGACAGGCAGTTGCGAGCTGGAGGTTTTCCATGTGCTGCCAGTGTTTGTCTCTGTGCCGTAATTAATTCCCCAGCACAGCCACCCCGACAGGGCGAGTGACAGGATCTGCCTGACCTAGTTCCTCCTGCACAGCTTGTGTGGTGTAACAGGTTGTGGCCAACACCCACTGCCCTCCCCAGCCTGTCAAAAAAAAAGCCTTAGAACACTGAAAAGCTGCTCAGCTTTCTGCACTGCTGGGATGTGCCAGCCCATCTCCCTGGCTGCCGGGACACACAGCAGGGACCCTGCATTCCTGGTGGGAATCACCTCGGTGCTGGATGAGGGCACAGGGGTGCTGGCACTGTGCTTTGTTCACTTGTGCTGGGTCCACACCCAGCTAATTGCCTGCCTTGGTTTGAACGTCTTGGAGATGTTTGAGTCCTTTCTTTCCCTCTGAGTAATTGCACCCTTCTTTCAGCTTTTTTAAAATCACCTTTCGGTAATCACTGGTAATTATATTCAGTCTTGTGGCTGTCTCGAGGCTATTCAATCATGGTGTGTGCATTTTTGGGGGTGTCTTTTGCTAACACAAACCTTTAAGGAATTAGTCTGAGGGAACAAGCATGTTGGTATATTAATTCTCAAATCTGCAAGTGAAATGATTTTGTTGCCAGCCTTTAACCTCTGGTTTGAACAAACCATGTCCATTTTCACTTCTTGCTCTGGCTCTAAAGAGTTAAACATGACAGTTCCTGTGTGTGCTTATTTTTTTTAAATCTGCTTTAATCTGAGTTTACAGCCTAAAGATTTGCTTAACATAGTTAATGCTCATCTGACTATCATCACTCTTGATCTGAGTTTTCATCAGGATTTCACACTTGTATCTCTATGGCAGTAAATTCTAGTGTTGTTGCTGTGTCTAATGAGGGTTTACTGCTCTATTCATGACCGAGCTTGTGATTTTTATCACATTCTCTGTCTGTGCAGCAAGACTTGAGCTCCTATCTGAACTGGGGGCTAAATTCTGCCCATGGGCACTGAAGGTTGAGTTGGTTTTAACCAGGTGCTGAGGTAGTGATGTACTCCTGCTCTACAGTAATTGCCAACCAGTTTGGACACCTGCTGCAGCCTTTTATTACTCTGATGTTTATCAGGATGACAAAAGCCACCACCTGAATCTGTTGGACCAAGTTCAGTGTTTAGATAAGCCAGTGGTCTTCTGGCTGAATCTATCTCACTGTTAAATGATCGGCCCCTGTGCAGACTCTAATTGAAAAATATCAGTTTCATCCCCTCCCTGGAGCTGCAGTCACCAGTTTGCTTAAGCTCATTTACATCCCAAATGTAGAAGACTCAGATTCCATTATCTGAATGACATACATCTACTTAACCTCGTGCTGGTGACCTTGTTTCCACTTGGGATAAATCTAGGAAAACCTTCCACCTTCATCTTCAGCACGTGGCTGTGGGAGCTCTGGCTGCCCTGGCTCTCAGGGTCTCCCACTTACTCACTGAAGTCTCTGCTGGAATTACCCTGGCAATGACAGGCAATGCAAATTAATCTTCTTACAGTCATTTTCCTCATCTATTTTTGAAATCTGACCTTGCTGATAAAGCAATACTGAGACAGAAACCCCCATCTGCCAACCTCCAGGCTGAAGGATGATTATAAAATCAAAATATTGCCTGAGTGAGTGGGAAGAGTCATGGTCCTGCACTTCAGAGCAACGCATATCACTGTCTGGATTTGTGTCAAGCCAAGGGCTGTCCAGACTCCATGACAGCCCAGGGCAGAGCTGGATTACATTACAGCAGTGGCCAATTGGTGAGCCAGATGGCAAATAATGTTACATTATGATGAAAAAGTACTTCCAGGCTCAGAGGGAATTGCCCAAGACACTGTCACTTGGAGAGCATTAGCCTGTCAAATACAGGCTGAGCTGGGCTTTGGCATCCTTTGCTTCAAATCCTTGCTCTGCTACTTAGCTACTTCAGGACTTCAGTCCCTTCACTTCCCTGCACCTTCTCTTCTCTCCTTTAAAGGGTGAGCTGTTCTTTGGGTTGGTTGTTTTTTCTGTTTTTTTTCTCCTGAGCCTTTCTTAGAGTGGCCCCAGTCTCCTGCCACTCTTACTGGGTAGTGAATGGGACAACAACTAGGGCTGGTCCACCCCGTTCTGAGGCTTGCAGCAGCTGGACAGATGTGATGGCAGCCCTGCTCCTGGGCTGATCTGTTTGTCCCCTTTGCTTGGTCAAGACACCTGCAACATCTTCAGGAGGTCAGGTTAGGGAGGACCCTCTTACCTCTTCACTCCTTCACAGCTTCTAAGCAAATTTGAAACTGAGGGCGCTGGCACAGCAAATCCCTCATTCTGAAAGCAAAGGCTGAAACTTCCTCACCTGGAGAAGCCAGTCCCCCTTCGTGCTCTCTTGGGTCTCCTAAAATCTGAAATGAAGTGGTTTGTGGGATCACTGTTAACACTTGTGGCTGTGCCACAGCAGCCAGTAAAGTGACCAGAGTTTCTTAAGGCCAGTGTCTAGGAAAAAGCAAATAAACACGGAACAGCAGCCTCGTAATTATTCTTGCTAATTAGTTAATGCCTGTGAGTTGCTTTGAAGATGAAAAGTGAGGAGGTGCTTGGTTATTAAGTCCCAAACACCCCTGTAAGGCCAGCAGCAGCTCTTGCTTGTGGGTCAGCAGAGACTCTGCTGCAGCAGCTCATCAAGTGCTGCTCTGCTTATCTGGGAGCCAGCAATAAATCAAGAGGGCTTTGGAGAGTTAAATCTCCTTGATTTTCTTGTAGGCTTAAAAGGCAATGAGCCCCATGTAGCTGACTCTGCCTTGGGGCAGGGCAAGGGTCTTGGTGAGCTTTTAAAGCCCCTTCTGTCCCTGTTTTCCCTGATTTGTGATCCAGGGCCAGCTTTGCTGAGCCAGATCTCACCTTTCCTGCTGAGCTGAGGTTCCCTGTGATGGCATTTTCTCATATCTGAGTTCTTTGTCTGCTGGTGAAGGACACCGTGGTGCTGGGGTGACCTGATCTCCCGTAATCCTCTCACCACCACAGCTGGCATCAGAGGTTGCTTGGGCAGATGCAATTTAAGCTTTCAAAAAGCCAGCTCAGATGTGCATGACAAAGACTAACCTGATACAGTCCTGGAAGTAACAAAGTGCCTTAAAATTGCACCTATGTGAAGAGTTTCTGGGCTGCAATCTTGCCTCTTTTCTTAAGCACCACCATGAAAGGGATCTGAAGGAAGGATGCACTTCAAGCCATTTTTTTTTCTTTTAACTTGTGATGCGCCCCTCCTCTTCTTCTAATAAAATATGTCTGGGAATGCTTTGGGGGCTACTCCTGCATAGCTGGTGCCACACCTGTTGGGAAGGGGAAATTCCTCTTGGTCTGCCTGTCAGAGAAGCCTGGGGGAGTGCTGCTGCTGGAATGTTTTATTGACAAAGCTGGCAAAAACACTTCCTTTCCATGAAAATTGAATTATTTGTTTGTTCAACTTTTGAATTTAGTCTCTGTGGGCCAGACCTGCAGCTGTGGTAAATTAGCTCAGCTCCAGATGTGCCCTAATATATTTTGAGATGTCATTTCCCTGTATCTGTATGTAATTCTGTAGATCTTGCTGCTGCCCTGGTTTTGGCATTATTTCAGCTTTCAGTCTGCTCTGTCTCCTCATTCAGCCAAGAGATCCTGGGGGCTAAGGATGTGTGGGGATCTCAGTGACATGAGGCAGGCATCATGTCCACTATCTGCATTTGCAAAAGATCAGTAAGAAAAAAAATCTGTGTTCCTGGGCTGCTCCATAGGCTCAGTTTCGTGCTTGGCCCACTGTTTGCAGGATGCAGGAGTAAAACAATGCAACTGTCAGTGCATCTCCTTTACTCCAGTGTCACTGCTGGTCCAGAGTAGAACCAAGGGCAGGGATTTTCCTGGTAAGAAACTAACCTGGAAATTTTGTTTTTAAGCTTGTAAGCAGGAGAAGAAACCCAGGATCCTCATGTAGCTTTGATGCTTTGGCACTTGTGGAGTTTCTGAGTACTTAGTACTGTTAGGACAGCACTGGTTTTGGGGTGGGCTCAAGGCACAGGAGATTTCCAGCATGGGGTCCATGCAGTTTTTCTGATTGCTCTAGAGCTCCAGTGGAGTTGGAAGAAATGAAAGCTGTGGGATGCAGGCTGAGCAGGACAAAGGACTCAGTTATGCTGTCCTTGTGATTAATCAGTATGGCTGGTTTAGCATCAGGGGCTGTGTACCACAATCACAACAAACAAGGAATAGCTCTAAAACTGTAAGCAGTAAAACTCTTTATGGAGAGATGGATGTAGTTCCTTGGTTTTCTCTTGGCTGGTACAGGGCTATCCCAGTGGATAGATGCACCCAAACTCAGCTTCTGTGCTCTGGAGAGAGCAGGAATGAGCTGGGACATAAATAGCTTTTCTTGCAGATGGTGTCAGGGGTTTAGATCTTGTCAAATATGCTACCTGTCGAGCTGATACGTACTCGTGGGTGCCATCCAACCGTGTGTCTGCCTTGTCCCATCCCTGCAAGTGCTGAATGCAAGGGCATGGAGTAAAATGGTCTGGTGGAAGGTGTCCCTGGTCTGGTGGAAGGTGTCCCTGCCCAGGGCAAGGGGCTCGGGACGGTTGTTGAGGTCTCAAACCCAGCCAGTCTATGATTCCAACCCAAAGCAGTCTCTGCTTCTGTGACCTTGAAGGGTGCACTTTAAAACCCCTCGCTTGCTGCCTGGCAAAGGCGGCATTCCCGGGGGGCTCGGCCGCAGTACACGGAGCAGCATCCCGCTTGCCAAGGCAGCCGGCGGAGGGCAGGGCTCGGGCTCGGGGGCCGGGCTGCGCTGCCGGCGGTGGCAGCGGGGACGCGGGGCGGGAGCGGCGCCGCCTCCCCGGCCCCCTCCCCTCCCGCCCCGGCTCACGCTCTGCTCTCTCCGCCACAGGGGCAGATCGAGGTGGACAGCGAGACCGTCTTCAAGTTGGCCGCCCTGGTGCTCCAGGTGAGTGTCTGGCCCCGGGTTTGGCTCAGCGCGTTCCCCTTCCCGGCGTTTTTCCCCCCGCCCCCCAGGGACGAGCCCCGCGGGGTTGTTTGTGGTCTCCGCGCCTGGGGGGGCTCAGAGGAAGCTGGAGCACATGGGAGTTTGTTTTCTCATAGGCGAGTAAGAGAAATATTTGTTTGAGGAGTTTTAAATTGAAAGAGTGAAAGCTAATCAAAGGAAGTAATTTATCTAGGCAGGTTTCCATTCAATTTATCACTTAGCCTAATTTAAATACATTCCAGAGATCTGGGAAGAAAAGTGTAAATATTGTAGTGAAACCAGCTATATTATGCCTGTGAATCTTCTTTTCTGAGCATATGGTTTTGATACCTTTGTTATGTTAAAATACACAGTGTCAGTTTCCTTTCATTAATCTAGTTTTGTTTTACTGAGACTTAAAACTCCAGTTATTTACCGCTTTCTATGAAATTCTGCCTTTAAAAAATTGGGGGTTTTTCCCCATTGCATTGTCATTGACAAAGTGCCACAGCAAAGCTGCAACAGCAGCCTGATCTGCCTGAACAGTTGTTTTCATCTCGAGTGAGCACAATTCCTCCCAACTGCTGACCTGACTGTACAGCCAACCTTTGCCTGAATGGGAGAGGAGGGAGAATTGTATTTCACTTCTTGTGCAGCAAAAGCGACATTTGATTTGCAATGTGAAACTCATCCCCGTTTTGGAAGCAGTTTTATTTGTGCTGTGGGTGGATTGTCTGCAGCTGGGAGCATGAGGGGCCAAGTCCAGCTCTTGAGCACATGCAGGCAGGATCGGTGTTTTGCAGGGAGTGTGGTGGGGGTCAGGATCTGCCCGCAGAGCTGTGGGAGTGGGGAAGTGAACAATGCTGGGAAAATCGAGGCTTTTGAAGAGATCATGTTTTAATTCTGTCACTGTTTTTCAATTGTAGGAAGCTAAAGGGGACTATTCCAGGTAATAACATTTTCCTTTCTAATACTGGTGTGCTTGATGGATGTGTTTTTCTGTGTTGGCATTGTATTGCAAACAATCACAAATGGGGGTAAAGTCCAGCTGCGAGCAGTGCCCGAAGAAAGTGAAATGTGCTGCTGGGCTGGATAAAATCTGAGTCTGCAGGGTGAGTAATGCCTTTTGTGAGCAAGCTCTGAGTCAAAACAGTGTTTCAGGCCACCACGCTCTGCTCCCCTCCCAAGTGTGGGTGCCACAGTGGGAGAAGGGGAAAGCTCCCACACTCCTCTGCCGGGAAAACCTGTGCTTTGCCAAACTTTTGCTAAGCAAACCATTGCCTGTGCTTCTGCTGACCTGTGTTTGGGTCCACGTGGGTGACCTTGCCCACAGCCCTGCCCGTGCAGTGGCAGCACGTGCAGGGACACAGCCGTCAGCTGCCCCTGGGATCAATGAGCCATGTTCTCCTGCAGCTGCCCCGGGGCCTCTCCCTCCCCACACTTGACCCAACAGTTGTGTTCTAGCTGAGGTGCGACCCCCTTGAGCTGTTTAAAGCTGCATCATCAGGTCTGCCTTCCCCTTGGAGGTGCTGCTTACCCAGCTCTGATTGTGATAAGGGGCTGTGGGGGAGCAGGTGGGGTCACCTGGAGCTGCTGGAGCCACGGGGAAAGACCTTCCATTAGCAACAGCTCACTAAGCAAATAGAGATTCAGAAGATTGGCTTTGGTCACGTTAATATTTTACTGCTTGCTGAGTTTCCATATGGGGGGAGAGGTGTGTTTTATGCTTTAGCTACAGCAGCTTTGGAGAGCGTTCAGTACAGACCTGT
Source organism: Passer domesticus (assembly GCF_036417665.1). Taxonomy (NCBI): domain Eukaryota; kingdom Metazoa; phylum Chordata; class Aves; order Passeriformes; family Passeridae; genus Passer; species Passer domesticus. The sequence goes on along the minus strand of NC_087482.1, from coordinate 41,762,050 downwards.
GTGCCCAAATGCAGGGAGCAAGTCACGTTTGACTGCCAGAGTAACTCTGTTTTCCCTTGAGGGGGCAGTTGTCAGGTAAATGCCAGTGCCAATCCCTAGACCCCTTCCCTTCAAAGGCCTGTCCATTCTCTGCCAAAGGACACGCTCTGTGAATCCATCAAACCTCCTTCTCCTCCTGTTCGTTGGCATCCTGTCACACCTGCAGGGAGAAAAAGGTGACTTTGATCAGCTGGGTGGGCTGGCTGTGCAGACCATTTCTGCTCCTGTTCATGCTCTAGACCTGCTCTGTGACCCCCAGTATACTGCTTATACCTGCAGCATGCTGCATTTTTCTCTATTAAGACCCCTTATCTTGCCTGATCTCTACAGGGACGCCCTAAGCTTAGCTCAGTTAGGCACAGATAACCAGAAAATCACTGCTGACTCCACAATAAGTAACTTGTTAAGCTGTAGCAACCGGTGGCACAATTTTCCTGATTCTCAAGAACAGAGGTTATTGTTAAAAACCACCTTAGTGGTGAAAAGGTCCCTTATGTGGTTTAAACTTAACACAGCCTCCTTATCATTTGCCATAAATAGGTTTGTAAGTATGGCTTCACGAGCCCAGGAACTGTGTCTGTGGCTGTTTTCCATGCTTCCCTGGACACATTGCAAGGAGTGGATTGCCTGTGGTTACCTTCAGAAGTATTTAAAGAAAACTGTAGGGAGAAGAGCACTCTCCTACAAGAGTGATTTCCAAATGCAGTTCTTCCCTGAAGAGTTGCATGGAAATAGCTGCAGCAATTGTTTCCTCTGTTAAACTGAACATATGTTATGCCCCCGTGGCAAATGAACACAGCCAGCTGTCCCAGGCCCAGTGAGCACACCAGGAGTGAAGGAATTTCATGTCATATCACAAGTGGTCCTTTGGGCCAGTGCTGATAAAGCACTGGCTTAATTACCAGCATATCTTAACGAGGATACTGAAGGACTGGCCTCTGCTGCACGGCTTGCTGTGCTGTGCAGACTGTGTCCCTGCAGCAGTGCTCCTGTGCAGTGGGATTTGCCTCCCTTTGCACTGTCTTGAGTTTAGAGTGTTCTCTCCTCGCTGTCACTTGGACATTCTGCTTTGAATCACCTTCTGGAATGTGGCTCTTGCACCACCTCAGCTTCCGTGAGAATGTGCAGGTTGATTTTTTTGATGCTGGATTAGTGCTGAATGAGTGCAGGAATTGCCTGAAGTCCTGGAGATTAGCTCTGTGGAAGTGAGGATTGGGCCAGTCCGGGCAATGCTGGGGATCTCTTCCTGTCTGATTTTTCCCACACATCCCGTAGGCAGCTTTTCCATGGGGACACATCCTGTGGTGGGGTCACTGTGTGGCATTCCCACTGACGTCAGCTCCGTACCAGGGCCCGAACACGGCAGACTCCTGTGGTTCTACAGGAACCTCTTTCCCAATCCACTGCTCAAATTCCCAGATAACACCCTGATGGCAGGGAGCAGCAGCCTGCTGAGAAACACCCTCCCCTGCCCCATGCTGAGTGGGTGAGCACATTCCTTGGAAATCTGTTTCTTTTCAGTGAGCAAACCTGACACGTGGGCGCTTGGAGAAAGTAAAAAACTTTTGATTTCTACACCACCAAGGTCACTCTGGAGGGGCTTTGCAGTCTGGTAGCACTGGCAGCCTGGGAATAGCAGGGACTCTGGGGTTTGATCCTTGCAGGTGCTTTGCAGGACCCCAAGGTCCTGAGCTGGGCTCTTACTGGACAGGGGTTTCACAGAACCATGGAATGGTTTGGGTTGGAAGGGACATTAAAAATCATTTTGTTTGTGCCTTCTTATTTGTGGAGAGATTTCATGTAAGAGGAACCAGAGAAATCCCACTTTGGGAGTACCCTGGTTTTGAAGATATGTTTATAATTTGGGAAGAGGCTTTATGTAAGATGAACCACTCAAATCCCACTTTGAGAGACCCCTGGTTTTGAAGACATGTTTATAAAACTTAAGTGCATGCTTCAAAATTGCATCCCCAGCATGTCCTGATTGGACAACTGTAGATTCTCAAAGGCAGCCACGACTGGCTTTGGGACACGGGAGGAATGAGGAGCAGAGGTGGCAGCAGGCCACCCTGTACCCATTTCCTTTTCCTGTTTACCCAGCTGGTGATCCCAGCCAAGATAATTCCCTGCTGTGTGTGATGAAGAGGATGTCACAGGGATGCCCAGTGAGCTATCCCTCTCCCCATTACCTGGGATGGTGTCAGGGCTGCCCTGAGCAGAGCAGGACAGTCCTGCAGCTCTGCTGTGCCCAGGAGGGCTGGGATGCTGCAGATTCCTGCCCCTCTGCCTTCCTGTGCAGCGCTGGGCACGCTGTGCTCAAGGGGAAGGATGTAACACTGGCTCATGTTTGCTTTTCACAACTCATGCATGGCTTCCAGTTGACTGCTCCTGTGTTTAAGCTGAGTTCCCAGCACTTTTTACCCAGCTCCTGCAATAGGAACCCCAAGCAAGCATTAGTCATTGATTGGAGTTTTGAAACTCTGCGTGAGTTAATTGCGTTTCTCCACTCTCCTATTTGCAAATGAACAGAAAAATCTGCAAGCCTGGTTTTATGAAATCTTAGTTTTTAAATTCCATGCAAAGGTTTTGGAAAGATAATGTGATTCAAATTGCAGCTTCTGGCATGGCTCAGTTTTGGGGGGAAAACGTACATATTCTGTTTATTTTAGGAATTCTATTTGAATTTTAAAGAGACAATGTTTTGGCAGTCTGTTAATTATTCATCTTGTAGATATGCAACATAAAGCCTGGCCTCCTTGGGAAATAAATGATTTAGCTGTATTTAGTTTACAAATTAAGCATCTGCCCTCAAAAATGCTGTGAAATACTATATACTTTTATTTTCCTTTGTAGCTTGATGAGAGAGACAGTTTATAACTTAGAAGTCCTCAATGCTGTCATAGCACTGGAAAAATGTTTATCAAAATCAGATTAGCTATAGGGACTATATAAGGAAAGCAACTTTGAGGAAAAAAATAAGTTTATTTTCTGACTGGAAATCTTGGACTGTATTTTCCCCAGTACCATTTCCAGGACTGAAACCCAGCCATGCTCCCTGGAAGTTAATTAAATTGCTGGAGGAGGGCTTCTATTTTCTTTAAATAGCTGACACATTCGTTTTTGATTCTGGCCTGTGGGCTGCAAAGATAACTCCCGACTGGTATAACATAACACAGACAAAATAATGAATTCCTGATAGCTGACATGTGCAAGGCACCGGGGTTTATCGTTATGGGGGTGATAAAGACACTTTGTAAAAGGGAAAGGTTTGGGTGAGAGAGAGCCCTGCAACTGAGGCTATGGAGTAATTGGTTCAGAAACTCCTGAATTTTATAATCTACTTAGAAAAAAGCTAAGTTCTTGATCTAGGTGCAAGAAAGTAGTATTAACAATTTGCTCTTAATTGAGTGCTCAGAGTGAGATTTTTGGGTAGTGATTCTTTGGGAAGCTGAATATTTCGCCAGGCAAACTGGAAGATCTCTTGGTAGAAAAGAATGTGGGAAAGATAACATGGGCAGTGCAAGAAAATAGCTGTTGGAAAGAAGTTAATAATTGTCTGATAGCAAAGCACCTGCTCACTCTACCGCTAACCCCAAGATTAAGGTACCCTCAGGAGCAGGACACACCTGAGGTCTGCTGGAGGTGGCTTGTCCAGCCTGTTTCTAGGAATTTTGCCAGGTTCATGTGACCAAAATTCCAGGTGTGTCCACGCCCAGGACTGGGGTTGGAGCAGGAAGACAAGTTTGAGGATGAGTTACAAGGGGACATCTCACCTGGGAGCCAAAGACCAGAGTCCAGTCTGGATCCTGTTTCAGCCTCAACTATTTCCCCACACCTGTGTCAGTGGGTGATACAAAAGAGCTGGTGGGTCACCAGAGGATTCACTCTCAGAACATCCATCAGCACTGTAGTTTAGTTTCTGGTGTTCTTTTCCATGCAGATGCACTCTTTAAATGCCCATGCACTGATATCCTGAGCCTTTTTGCAGGCTGTCCCCAGCTCCCCGTGGGCTGTGTCTGCCTGGCTGTAAATCAGTGCTCAGCCCTGGTGCTGCCTTGTGCCCCTTGTGCTCCTGGCCCTTGTTTGCCAAGTGACTCATTGTGTGCTTTGCCTTTCAGCTGTGACTCCCAGGCTTTTTCTTTAAATACCTGGTGAGGCGCTGGCTCTGAACCATTAACTCTGTCTTGGTCAAACCCAGCTGTGTGCTTTCCTCAGCTCCCTCTTTTTCAATAAACAGCTGATTTAGGACAGCATGAGCAAAGATCTGCTTGCTCAGAGCCTGTTAGTTGAGGGGCTTGATTATTTATTTTGCTTTATTTGGGAGCATCTGATGAACCAAGGTAGTAAATAAGCGAGTTTAGGGACAGTCATGTTTCATATCTATTTCATACGATGATGATGATCACCCTACTGACAGGTATCAGATACCCACTTTCCCAAGAGCTTAATTGAATTTTATACCCTCTTAAAAGAAAGCTGGTTGAAGACTGCAGTAATTTTTCTCTAGCAGGGTGAAAATTTTGCTTTCCTTGGTGAATCCCTGCAGGTCTGCCATGAAGAACAGGAGCTGAGGGGAGCCAGGCTGAGATGCATCTCCCAACTGCTGAGCTCCATCTCCCAGAGCACTGAGGCAGCAATTATGAGATGAAAACACTGTTTTCTCCTGGTGTTTTATTTTTCATGTAAACCAGGTGCAAATACAAAGAAAGAGTACTTAAGATGCCATTTCTTGTATAGACTTTTCATAGCAACAGGGTTTTTCCACTGGTGCTACTTGTAGATTCATCCAGTTCATGGCAGACTAAAGCATATGCAGTCTGCAATGATGTAACTGTAATGGTTTTTTACAATTTCCTATTTTAAAGCAGTTTTGTAAGGACTCTCAGGGAATTCGTATAGAATGCTTATTATGGAGCAGATTAATTAGGTGGAAGCACTGTGGGTGGAAATGAGCAAAAAGGATTAGAAGAAGAGGGGGGAAAAAAAGGATGTTTGCAGTAATTTAATAACCTGATCTCATGGGATTTACTACTTGCATATAGCAATGTAACTCTTAATATTCACACATAATTATGGCAGTTTGGTAAGGAACAGTAATTTTTAGATTTCATATATGATATTTGTACAGTTTCCCGAGGGGCAGAAAAAGGGTTACTGTGTTTTGTCCTCTTTAATAGTCCCTTCACAGTACTTTCTTTTCTTTGGTTTTTCTTTTTCTTTTTTTTTTTTAATTATTTCTAACTGAGAGAAAAGAGCTAAAGTGGGTACAACCCAGCCACCTAGAGAGGTCTTTTGTGTGTGCTCTGCATGCAAAACAGATGAGAGACAAGGCAAGCAAGGTGCAAGGAAATTCAACATCCCCCAACTTGTCCCCCATGCAGGGGAGAAGCTGTCACACGGGGTAGCACCATGACATCCACAGCCATAGGTAAAAGATGATTTTTCCTTGTCCTAGAAATTCCCTTAAGTAGAGGTTCAGTATTAAAACACGTGGCCTTTTCTATTGTAAAAATCACATTTCATGGTGAAAAATCACATTTCACCTCCATTTTGTCTAATATCTGAAAACCTTTGTCAGGTCTGCAGGGATTTTTTTTCCAGTCTTGCACCCTCAGCTGTGAGCAGCAGTTTGGGCTCTGGTCTGAGTCTTAACAACATCCTCACTCTAGGAAAGCAGAAGTAAATCTTTCCTTTGCTTCCCATGGTGGCCGAGATCTATCACATGAGTTGTATTTTGTGCTTTGAGGAAATGGAGTGACAGCTTTTCAACGTCAGCTCTTTTGCTTTTGCAGATTTGTCAGGTCTTTATCATTATTTGGACACTTTATTTTTCTTGTGGTTCCATGTATCTCCATGTATCAGCTGGGCTGTGATAACAAGCTTTAAACTTTGCTACTGTACTCAGACATGCTAAAAACCCACAGCTAATATGGCTAAGCTGACCTTTGTGTGAACAGGAAGAAAGTGTGAATGTTAGAAATAACAGTCTGCTGTTGGGAGGAAGGGCTTGGGATCCTTCAAGCGTTGTATCAGCTGTGAATATCCATCTTTTGCTTGGCATTAAATCCCCAGGTAAAGCTGAGCCATTCTGCTTTTGTCTGGTCTGGTAGGGGAGCACTGTTATCATGTGCTGTGGGTATGAGCAAGCAGCTCTTTAAACATGGATATGTCATAGCAGGTCTGTGGGATGGGATCTACCACCCATTGTAGGTCCAAGGACCAAATGGGTTTGTCTTCAGAATATTCATGTTTGACATCAAAAGCTGAAAAAGAAGACCTGAGGATGTAGGGCAGCTCCAGGTCACAGATTTTCTCTAGCCATGAAGAGCTGCTTCCTTGGCACCCTGTTCCTTGTCTGCAAAGTGGAAGTTGTAGCATTGTCTCATCTGCCAGGGTGGCTCTGGGAGCAGCTCATGTTCCCATTGTCTGCTCACCATATGGAGAGGTGTGTGCATACAGCTGATGGGAGAAGTGTTGCATTTTCCTTGGTGCTCCTGGCCCATCTTCCAAAAGCCAGTGTATGGGGTCACCAAAGCCCAGCAGATCAGCAGGTGCTGCTGCTCTGCCCAAGAGTTGGGCAGCGCTTGGGAAGCAGAGAAATTGGGCTCAGGGAACAGGGCTGGAGCTCAAGGTCAGGCCTGAGAGTCCAAGGCTCTGGTCCAAGCATGGGGAATGGCTGTCCACTCCCAGCCACACTTTGTGTTTGGTGCAGCTCCTCCTTGAGCTGTGAAACTAAAGCTGCACAAGGTGGGAACCCGCAGCACAGCCACAGCCTAAATGTCCAACAAACTGGGGTTGAAAAAGCCGTCTGCACTGCTTATCAGGCTCCTTCTCACAGATGGGGTTGGAAGGCTCTTAAATGCCCCTTCAAATACCTCTCTGAGCAGGCGGCTGCTATCTGCTGTTCAAGTGGCAGCCTCTGCAGCCCTGCCCCCAGCAAAGCTCCTGCTGGCTGCGGGGAAGGTCGGGCTCTGGCAGTCCTGTACCAACGGGAGCCCCTTGTTCATGGCCTTTCCACATCCTGGGCTCCCCTCAATAGAAAAATAACTTTCTTGAGTGTGCCAGCAGACCATAAACTGAAAGGTTGGGAAATGATGGGAAACGTCTGGCATTTGTCACAAAAGAGGATTTGTCGGAGAGCACATTTCAAAATCCTGCTGCCAAGATCCTGCTGCTCTGGCATACTCAAAAGCTGCTAAATCCATCGTCTCTCCCTGCACCTCTCCTGCTCTCTCTTCCTTTCTCCTCCTTTTTTCTCCTGCACTTTTAACCCTGCTCACTTTTTCTCCTCCACTGCCTCACTGCTTGCTCCTCACACCTGTTTCTCGTGGTCCTCAAAGGGCAGAGCAGCCTCCAGGGGAGCCTGAGGTTGCCCTGCTCTTTATTTTACAGCAAACCCAAAGCCTACAGAGCAGGCACCTGTTGCTCAAGCAGCCCAGCTACAATGGGATGGTCCATGTTGCTGGCTCTCATCTCTGAGTGTGAGGAATGGGAGCACCTTGGAGACCTTGGTGATGTTTCCCTGAGTCTGGTCACTTGAGAAAATCACTTTAGGACCAGGCTGGGGTGTGGGCAGCAGCACAGGATTGTTCTTGTACAATTTGGTGCAAAGGAATTTGGTAGTCCTTCTCAAGAAATAGGGCTGTTACTGACATCAGCTGAATAATCTGACCCTCTGAAACCCTTGATGGTCAAGCTTTCAAGCATCTACTCTAATTTTGTGCTGTTTTGGAGTTTGTTTTTTGGTTTTTTTTGCTAGCTCTAAGTATTGTGAAGAGAGTGAGGTGACAAATCCTAATGGAAATGCTTTGAATCATCTGCATGATGTAGGGTAATAGTGTATCATACTTTTGCTGTGCAGCTGCACACTTCCCTGAATCTCATTTGTAAGTCTCAAATTTGTTGATATTTAGGTGTACATGAAATAACTTCCAGGTTAATTTTGAGAGGCTAATTGACATTTTCTAAAGGCAAGGCCACTCTAAATTCTACCTGTGTTATGCCTAAAATTAATTTCAAGAATTAACTGAATTTAAGATAATGACATTTAGGAGAACCTCGGAGTGACTTATCCAATGATCCTGTAGCAACACGATAAAGTGTTTGTGTGAGGTCACGGAACTCCAAGAATAAAGTTGCTATACAACGCACTTTCCCTAGTGATAAATTTGTATCTTATAACGTGTTATAAACACAGTTCAGCAGAGGCACACACACCTGCCCTTGCTTTAGTGAGTTAAGAGTTGTCTGAAGTCCTGTCCTCATCTAGTTGTTAATATTTACAAAGAATATGTGGGCTGATAAGCTTCTATGCTGTAGTCCAGTATATGGCTTTTGCTGCTGGGTGTGTTGCTTGCTCTTCAGTTTTGTTACTCTCATTAACCACATCTTACTCCATCTAAGCTCTTGCTTTAGCAAGGGGCATAAGCTGGTTTTTGACAGTAGGTGCAGGGAAACCTATTGACAAATGGTCCTAATTAGCACAGTTCTGTAAATCTTTGCCTGGCAGGGAGTGTTGTATCATTCCATTACAAGCTGTCAAGACACACTTTCTGGGGGCATAAATATGTAACTCTTCTTTAATTTTCAGTAATGTGTTCTAGGAAGAGAGTGCCATGATAGCCTGGCTTGGTTCCTTCATGGATTTCTGGTGGGGGTTTTAGCAAGATGCCTGAAATCTCACTGTAACATCAGCAGGTTGTAGGAAGCTCATGAGATTGGTCCTGTTTTGCTGCTGGAGTTTCAAAGTGGAAAGTCCTATTGATAGTATGGTACATGATTAAATATTTTTAATCATGTTATCTGGTTATTTTAGAGTCAAGCTCCCTCTATATAGAGCTAGCACTGATGAGCAGGGCATGTTGGGGACAGCATCTTGCCCAACATTTGATCATGTTGGGACAGAGAATTAATTATGGGCAGTACCAGGAGTGCAAGTTGAGGTTTGGTGTGAAGAGGCTCTGATGCAGATTTTCATTATTTCCATTAGCCTTGCCCAGATTGATTCAAGTTCTGCTTTGTATCTGCCAGAGAGAAAACTCGTTTAGAGGGTGGAATAGGAAGGAAAGGGTCTGTCTGCTGCTTTTGTTTAATTCTTCTCCATAGTGGAAAAATACTTGAGTTGAGAGTTTCCTATATTCTCCTCCTGGGGAATAAACAAAGCTTTTGCCAAAAAATGTTCAGTCCCTTTGACTCTGGGCAGTTTATGTATTGAAATTATGCCAAAAACCACCAGTCCAGAAACCCCCTCTGTAGCAGGGGTCAGATTAAATGCAAGTTGGACCTCCCCAACCCGACAGCCACGTTCCTCCTCCTCGTGGGAACCCACCATGGATGTGCCAGATACAGCATGGGTGTTTAGCTGGCAGATAATGGGGGTGGTGGGACATCTGGAGCCGGGGCTGTCTGCCCTGGGATTGCTGTATCACCTCGTGGTCCTTGTGAAACCAAACAGGAACAGGTCATAACTCAAACCGCCGCTCCTGCTATCGGGAGTTGTCACCTCTGGGGAACAGCTGGGTCTCAGAGGGCTTGGGAAAGTGATCCTGAAGGTCAAGGGGAGACTTGCTCGGTGCAGATGAAGTGATAATGGACTCTGTGGAAGAGGGGGAGGACCATTTGAGGCTTTTATTATCCCCGAAGCCGTGAATCATCCCAAACTCTAATCCTGGGGCGTGCAGTCAGCAGATCCAGGCTGCTGCGTGCCAGCCTGCGCTGTCTGAAGGCATCCAGCATGCAAGGAGCTGTGCCCCGTCTCTCCCAGGTCTTTTACATTTTTCTGGGATTGTTTCATGCTTGATCTTACAATTATGCAGGGGGAAAAAAATCCTCATGTTGCTTCCCAGAGAGTTTCAGGCCTTATAAGTCCATTTGGGTGGACTTCTCCCAGTGCTTGTGGATGGGATGGTGTCTGAACCTCAGGGTGTGAGGTTGGGTCCTGTGAGGAAGACAAGTCCCAGGAGCCAATTTTGCCTCATAAAATCAGTGTTGCGGCGAGAAATTGGATGGGTTTGTAGGTTGGCAGAGGAAGAGAGAAGGCCCAGCTCTGCTGTAAGCTGTCACGGCTCCGTGGCCTCTGCCTGCTGACAGTCTGCAGCAGGGCTGTGGTTCTGGGTCAGTGCTGCAGGGACGTGCCCCCTGTCATGGCACAGACGTGGTGACAGCCCTTTGATCACTGCGTGTCCCAGCTCAGAGCCCACAGGCCCTGCTTGGAGGCGGCTTTGCTGGCTGGGCCTCAACATTTAAATTCAGTGGTAGACATTTTCATATTGATGAGCTGCTACTCATCACTCAAGCTTAACTAGCACCCTCCTTTTAGCATGGATGAGGATAAAGTTGCTACTTAGCCACATCTAGAGAGGCAAGGGGCCCAAAAACCAAACAGAGGGTGAGGGGCCCAAACACGAAGGCGAGCAGCGCGGTTGGAGGCCGCAAATGTTGCAGAAGTTGGCATTTCAGAGCATGGGAGATGCAGCTGCCAGGATTTGTGGCATTTCTTCAGACTGTCAGTGATGGGGAAGCTCCTGGCCCTGTAGTGGTTGGGGGAGGAGAGTTTGGGACCTCTCCATCCATGTGTGGTGGTGACAGCTGGGTGTCAGCTGTGCCCTGCTCTGCCAGAGCTCAGCCCTGGCCTCCCAGCATCAGCCTCCTTGCTGCCTCAGCCCTTAAAACCAGGTTTCTAAACAGGGGTTTAATAAACACCCATTAAACCTCTGATAATGAATATGGTGGGGCTCAGAATCTACATTTACAGAAACAGCCCTTTTGTTTGGTAAAAACGAGCTATTTTGTTAATACTTCCTTCCAAAACCTCTCCTACTTCACTGTAGTTCCCTGCCAACTCTGCCTGCTAGAGCAGCCATTGCAGTGATAAATCAGGTTTAAAAATAGGAGGAGAATTGTGGTTTAATTATCAATTATCCTGTGAGTCCATGACTGAAGTTGGACAGGACCTTGGAGGGCTAAGCTGTCCAGCTTTAAGAGAGAGTTCAGGCGATGTTGTATTTTGTTGTTGTTGTTTTGGGGTTTTTTTGGGTTTTTGGGGTTTTTTTGGTTGGTTGGGTTTTTGTTGGGTTTTCTTGTCTTTTTTAATTTTTTTATTCTTTGCTCTGATTTCTGAGGCCTCAGAGGAGTGTGCTCTGTGTCTGCATTTTCATGTGACCCTACAAACCCCTGGTAATCTGCCTTCTCTTAGCAAGCTGAGATGTCCTGCAGCCTTTTGATCCCATCAAAATGGGCTTGCAAGGGGTGAATAAAACTCAGCTTTTGTGAGCATTGGCTGTATTTGAGTGCTGGAAGGAGAGATCCTGATTTTCTACCCAGCTGTCCCTGTTAGTGGCGCTTGGGTGCTGGCCAGCTTGCAAAGAAAAATGGATATTCCTGGCAGAAGAGTGCAGCAACCAGCACTCCTCGGTGCTAATTGACCCCTTCTTGGCAGCTTCATCAAAGGCGTTGAAGAATAAATAGGCTGTTGATTGAACTGTTTTCTTGTCCCCAGAGGTGGTCCCCCTTACTCAGGGCTGAGGCTCATTGTCAGGGCTGGGGAAGAGCCTTGCAGAGCGATTAGCCTGTGCTCCCGAGGAACAAAAAAACCTTTCATCTCCTGTTTTTTCCATGTGGCATCTGGGAGATGGAATCGTGGGTGGGGGGGTTGCTGTGTCCTCCATGTGCAGAGCTCCATCCTCAGTGCCCATGGCAAAGGGGGACATCGCTCTGATGAAAACTCTTAACAGTTCAGTCTGATGAGAAGAGAGGTTGGGAGCAGAAAAACACCTTCAAGGAAAGCCTGGACAAAGTTGAGGCAGATGCTGATGGACGTGACTGGTGCATTCTTTGCATAGAAAAGTCGTGTTGGTGCTTGCTGGCGCTGCTGCAAAGGCACGCAGAAATCCTGCCGAAATGGGGCGTGCAGGTTTCAGCTGATTAATTAATGGACCGTGTGAGGAGAAAATATGAACCATTTTACTGATGCCTGTAAATAGGTTTTAAAATATTCTGCCGGGGTTTTGTTGTGACAAATTGCATTCACATACTTCAGTCTCCCCGTATTTCATTTCAGGTTGGGCCTAGAGTCTAGAATATTTGAACTTTCTGTACAATGGGCACTCCAGGAGAACTGTTTTCACTGCAAATGTTTTAAAAACTATGAACCGAAACCCTTTGTTTTGAATCAGATCACTGTTAAACTTCTGTGATTTAACAAATACCACACTGCTTCATGAAATGTATTGTTAAAGACAGAGCAAAACCTAGCGCCACAAGCCTTACTTTTGGGCTTTCCTGCAGCTGTTTCAGGGCTCGTTCTTCACTCAGCAAATAGAATGAGGGTGTGCAGAATAAATATTGATATGGGGTGGCCTGAGCATCACGTGTGTATATAATGAGCATGACACCATATCCATCACTGTCATGTGAGAGGGCGTCTAGAGTTACGTTGCTATGACAGCCTGAGATGGGGCAGCACTCCACGTTTGTGGGCAGCAAATACAGCCCTTCCTTCTGCCCAAACTGATGAGTCCATCTCTGATTCACTAGCACTGACTCGGGGCCATTTTTGTTTTTTCAGTGATGAGAACACTAGAAAAGACTTGAAGACACTGCCTGTCTTTCCTACCAAGACACTGCAGGAGCATCCATCACTTGCTTACTGGTGAGCTGTTTAATTTAAAATGTAAATCTTCCTATGAATGATAACAACAATATCACTTTTAAGCAGTTTGCAAACTCCTCTAAAAGTTTTCAGCCCAGGACATGGAGCTAATTGCTCATGTTCAAACATTTCCAGTTTTTAGAAGATGATAAATTATGCAAGATCTGATGCAAATTCCTCCTTGAAAGTTTGCTCAAATTAAATTGCTGTGTCAGAAACTGCTGGATCAGAGTATGTGGGGACCCTGCAATAGAAGGAGCCAAAATCTGAGCTCCAGCCAAGGCTGGGTTTGCAGAGTGCACCTCAGTCTTCATCTGTCACACAGTGGAGCCTTTGTGGTGGGCTGACCTTTGCTGGCTGCCAGCTGCCCACCCAGCTCCTCTGGACAGGACAGGGGAAGAAAATAATCTAGAAAGGCTGGAAAGAGTAAGACAGTTCCAATTCTGGGGCTTGAATTTGCTGTAAAGGAACACAGCGTTTAGGATGAATCAGTGATATTGTTTCCATGGAATTTCTGCCCTTTGTGCAAATTCAACCTCCTCATTTGTTTTGGTTTTTTAGGCTTGATGTGTACGTGATGGATTTTCAAGTGTACCATGCTTGCTTATTATTTGTTTGTCTCTGAATGAATACTGCTGGTTTTTTCTTTGCTTTCAAGTGTCTGACACAGAAATGCATATTTTATTTCACATTCCTCCGAAACAAAATGTTGAAATATGTAACAGGAAAAATGCAAAAAGGTCATTGCTGACAAATGTGTGGTTTTTTCACCTATGAAATGTCAGGGGGAGAAAAGAAATGGGAATGAAAACAGCTCTGGTTGAACTTCTTCTGTCTTACATATGGAGCATTAACCAGCCTTTGAAGTTTGGGTCCTTTAGAACATTAAGAAGAATTTACACAATTAGCACTATTCTTCTGCAGCAGCATCTGCAGCACAACAGGCTGATCCGAAATGGTTCGTTAATTGGTCTGGAAGGCAGGATGTGATGGTGGGGATCAGCCAGGCAGCTCCACTCTGCCTAATGAAGGGTGGGAAAAGAAACATGCAAGAAACATGCAGGGGGACCCTTCTCTGCATGCTGAGCAGGTGGCTGAGCTTCGACAGATGCCATCACACATGAACAAAGTCACTGAGCCTCTAAATTGGGTTTTGTGCTTGGTTTGCAGTGAGGACAGAGTAATTGAGCATTATACACAAATCAAAGGTCTGACCAGAGGACAAGCCATTGTTCAGTGAGTACGACACTTGTTAATTTGTGAAGATGGTATTTTTACTTTTCTCCTGTTCTTTTTGGTTGAGAAGTGGCAAGGCAGACTGTTTGGGTCATTATTGCCTGCAAACGATGTAGTTTGTATCTGCCAGATTCTCTTTTTATTGAGTTACATTGCAAAGTGGAATTATTTGAAGTCTCACATTTCACAGGCTTGCAGTTCAGCATTTATGTAGTCATTTGAGTACTTCAAAGACAAAAGAAATTGTTTGGATCTTACTTTTTTGGAAGACTCCTTGCCATACCTTGCTTGCCATCAATTAATTTTCACTCCAAACTCTTTAAGGGTGCATATTATCCTAAGTCATGTAAGAAATTCTGAAATGTTCAGAATTTGGCTTTCAAAACATCGAGGTCATCCAAGCTGCCCACTGAGCCTGTGGAATTGTATTTTTCGTTTACCATTAATATTTACTGTTCTTCCTACGAGCAGATGCAGTAGGATGTGTTATGAGATGTTTGAGATGATGGCCATGACTGCACAGTGCAGACTCCTTGCACTTTTTCTCACGTGCCTCAATGCCTGTAAATCTGTCTCAATAATTTGTGGTCTTTTTTCAGTAGAAACAAGGGAAAAATGGTCTGTTCGGTGGTTTTCTGAATTGCCTCATGAAACAGTTGTACAATGGCATAAACATATTCATTTGGAGCCTATCCTTTGTAACCATAGCTTCATAATGGAATAATTATAGGCAGGTCTTTACTGCCAACATTTCCCAAAAGGCTCACATGTTCAGTTCAGAATTTTTGCTTTCAGTTCTATGATCTTCTGATAAAAGATTGAATTTTCTGTTGTATGAGAGATTTTCATTTTGCTTTAGCTGGGCCAAAATACCCCATCTTTCCCCAAGCCAAGATGCTAAGTTTTTTCTGAAAATATGGGCCTTCAACTATTAAAGCCTTCAAAATATGCATATGATAAATGACGTGTCCTGGATGTATGTGTGAAAAAAATATGTTAATAGATATTACTTCCTCCAGAGAAAATAATCTGATATGCTATAAATCTGTCTGCAGGTACATGAAAGTGGTAGAAGCTTTGCCAACATATGGAGTTCATTACTATGGAGTAAAGGTCAGTAACTGACTATAGATAATGTGATTGCTGAGCTTATTATGAGGGATTGCATTCCTAAAGGAGCAGTTGCATGATTCAGTGCCCTTCTATCAGTATGGAACCCCACATTTTTCAACCCCTGTAATTTTTCCCAATTCAATGTACTTTAAAAATTGTTTCCAGAAAGCAGAAAGGAATCTTTGTAAAACTGTATGTAATCCTATCAGGAGCTAAATTCCTATCACCTTAATTAAACTGGATATCACTTCTAGACTTGAAACAGTTAATAGTTTCCCCAGAGACATTAATCAAGATTAGAAAAATAGAATGTGGAAAGGACTCCTCCTAAGTGGCAGGTGATTAGTGGTGCGTGCTTGGAGTGGGGAAACGCTGAGAAATACTTTTGGAGAGTGATGGAAATACACCATTTATTCCCATTTGTAGAGCAGAGCCGGGGCCAAAGTGCTTTGTGCTGAAGAGCTCAGCAGAGATGATGTCTCCTTACTTTTGAGTCATGGCCATGACTGTGGTACCTGAGAAGCTGATGCTTTGTGCTGGTGTCTCCTCCTGTGGCTGTCCATGCCTGAATTGAGTGGATGCAGTCATTGGCCACAGTTGTTTTCTGTCCCCTGTCCTCCCCTTCACAGTGACACCCCGGTGTCTCAGCAGCACTGTCGCTTTTCTGCCCACCTTGCACAGCCACCACCTGGGTTTGTGCCTCTGCCTCGGAAGGCAGAGGGAGAAAGTCTCCACCTTCACCCCAGCAATCCACTTCACCTCAATTTGTTTGCCAGAAAATCCTTGTTCTGTACCCACTTGTACTTGTCGCAGAGTGAAAAGGGCTGTAATCTTGGAATTGCCTAATTCTTAAGTAGCTCTTGGTTGACGTAGACATCCATTTTTCAGGATAAACAAGGAATCCCGTGGTGGCTTGGAATAAGTTACAAAGGAATTGGCCAGTACGACTTACAAGACAAAGTTAAGCCCAGAAAAGTAAGCTTTTTTGTATCTGTTTTTTTCTGTGGGGGGAACATGGTGTGGTGTTGCATGTCAGAATATACTCTTTTAAGCTGTTGCTTATTAGACTGGTGGGCAAAAGACCAAAGGCTGGAGGGAGAAGGAGATTTCTGCTGGCACTGAGGCAGTAAACCCCTCCCTCTCCTAGATAGTGGAAACTCCCTTTGGGAGCTTTGGCTCGTGTGTCTTGAGTTTGGTGGTCTCAGGATGGGAATTTTGGCAGTCCCCAGGGATAACTACAGAAATATGAAGCGGTTGTGTTTCTGCAAGGCCTTGTACTCGGGCAGTGTTTTCACTTCACTTTTGTAGGTGTGGGGGTTTTTTTTGTGCCTGAAGCATAAAAGGCTCCACTGACACAGGCAGAATACAAGGGAAGCTGCATGAAATTGAAGGCTTGTTGAAGTGTGTGTTTCCATAAATTCTAAGGGGGAATTGAGAATAAATGCCAAGTACTGGAGGTCATTCTCCTTCTCCAACCCACTGCTTCCCAGTGTGTCTTCATTGAAACATCTAAGCCATGAGGGGA
The DNA here is from genome assembly GCF_036417665.1 of Passer domesticus. Taxonomy (NCBI): domain Eukaryota; kingdom Metazoa; phylum Chordata; class Aves; order Passeriformes; family Passeridae; genus Passer; species Passer domesticus. The sequence continues at coordinate 41,745,488 of NC_087482.1, read as the reverse complement.
TGGAGACCTGGGAGTTTGCTGTTCTTTCCCCAGGAGTGATCTGGGCAGGAGTTCACATAAAGTTGTGCTCCCTGCCAGGGAATTTTTACATTTGCAAAATGATATTGTTTAATGTATTGGTGCCAAAAAGCACAGCTTAACAAAACTTCCTTGTTAAAGAGTAATCCCCCCCCTTCAAGCTTCCAACTTGATCTTCTCTTTTTCCAGAGCAGGCTATGACTTGGTTTCTTTTGGTGTATTTATGTACCTATGTGTCCAAGGGTGAGCTCTCATGTCCTTCTTTTGCTTTGTTTAGTAAAATACAGAGTTTTATCCCATGTCTCTTCCCATGCCTGCACTAAAAGACAGTAATAAAGGAGGAACCCTTTGTAAATCAAGTCAACTTGATGAAGCTATTGAATGTCAAAGGAGAGCATCAAGGAGGTCCTCTTGCCTTTGAGCACTTCCCTGATTTTAAGCAACATCTTTAAGATTTTCCAGCCAGGAAAAGATCATTCTGCAGCCAAGATGTCCAGCTGTGACCAGCAATGCTCTCCAAGAAAATGGAGCCTGCCTGGCTGAAAGCATTGCTTCGCCAAGCATTTTTTATGCTTGTGGGATTTCAGTTTACAACATCAACCAGGCAGATTAAGAAAATTTTTTAAGGTCAGCAGGGCCCAGATACCAAGTCACACCCTGCTACAGTTAGTTACGAGGCGTTGTCTTTGAATGCAGCAGGAGTTGTGTTTAAGAAAAATAAAATAAAAACCAGAGGTCATCTCTACAGTGGAAGCATTACAATGGAAATGAGAATAGCTATTGGCTTCACTGAAATTATAATTATACAACAGAGGATAGAGATTTAAAGGGAAGAGTGAGAGAGAGGAGCCTAAATGCAGGTGGAAGGTTTAATTACAGTAAGCTCATTGAAACTGTGGGGATGGATATGGTTGTAGTATCCTTAAGGATTTTCCTGGTGTCAGTGCAAAGGGACAAAAATTATGTAAGCCACAGCTTGTCCGGATCCATGATTGCTTTTAACAATCACGGTAATATACAAACAGTTTCTTTATATGAAAAATGTTTCAGGGTTTGAAATACAAGGTGCACTTTGGGTAAGTGATTGGGATCAGATCGCTTTTGGGAGGAAAAGCAGAGATCAGGTCTAGAGGGGCACCCACACCAAGACTTGAGTTTGGAGTTAAAATGCTGAGGTACTGCTGCTTATTTCAGTGCATCTACAGCCCTGCTGCCTGTGGTGCAGCAGGCAGAATTTCCTTTTAATCAGTGTTGTTGTTTGTTCATATTTGTGAATGTATCAGAATTTATTTCAGAGACAGAAGAGTATGGACAGCTTGCCTGAATCTCCCAGGAGTCTCTGGAGCAGCAGGCAGGAGGGGAATAGGCATGTAAACTATTCCTGTCTTTTGGAGCAGCAGTACTAGTTTTGCTGGATTTAGCAGAATTTTCTTGCTTTGCTTTTTGGGAATGGAGCCAAACTCACAACTGCCATGTGCTGGTGTTATCCAGCTGTTTATTCCATGGATCAAAACTGCTGTTGTGTTTATCCCCAGCCATCTGGGAAAGAGCATCCTCATTGTGCTCCACTTCTCCAGTTAGTGATGTTTAAATATACATGCAGCTGATAGATAAATAGAGAATAATAAGATGGAAAGGCTGAGTCCAAGTCTAATGAAAAATGAGTTGTCCTTCCTGAATTTTAAAGCTACAAGGGATCTCTGAGTGTGCAAACCTCTCTGACACTGGTTGTGGTGGGAAAGCTGCAGCATTTTGGATGGGAGGCTTTTAATAGGAATTGCTGCCTGTGCCACAGTGAATTCACACCAGGGGGATTTATTCTGCTCCCCTTGTCTTTTCTGTGGTGCTGTCAGATGTGTTTGCTTCACCACAGATTCACAGGCATCTTGCAAGAGCCAAGTCCATATTTAGAATAAAATTTTACTGTTAGTAATAGAAATAAAATATATGTTAGCTGCACCCATTAATGGAGGATCAGTTAAATCCAAAGAAATATAACTACCCTCTTAAAAAAGTGAAACCTTTTGGCTTTATCCAAGTAGGTCTTCAGGCAAAGACACCTAAATACAAGCCTTGGAGCGCAGTGGTTATCCCAAGATTTTGTTATTGGATCAACACCAGAGCATGGAGTCCAAGGCTGGGAGCTCCTCACAGGAAGGAACTTGCAGCAGAGGCCTGGGTGAAGCAATCCCCAGATCCCTATCAGCCAGCCCTGCCAGGGCTGCAGCATCACCGTCCGTGAGGGGAGCCCGGTGTGTGACTTGGGCTGGACCTGGAGAACCTGCTCTGGCTGGCTGGGGAGGGAGGTTTGGCTCCAGCTATTAATATTTTTCTGGTTGACCTGAGATGGTTTGGACAAGGGAGTTTTGTTGCTCCAAGTCACTCCTGGGAGTTTGTATTTCTTTGGGAGCAGTTCCTAGTGAAGCCTAAATGTTCCCTGTCACCCAGGACTGCCAGCTGAGGCACTGAGGGCAGCACTGTGCCTCACTGAAAAGGGAGAATTATTTTGTGTGTCATTTATGAAAATTGTCTTTGTAGATAAAAGCAGTTGGCTCCACACTGGCTGGAGGTTACACTGAGCTCACTTGATTATCATCCTGAAGTCTCACAGGGCATTAAAACAGACTTTGGCAACCCTTGCTCAGATTTGAGCTCAGACCTGGGATTAGCTCTGCAGTCCTGCTGCTTTGCAAACATATTCTCTTTCAGTTGCAGTTAATATTGAGAGTCACCTCCTGCTTGGAGAAGTGCCTCCTGCTTGCTGTGAGGTAGCATGCCAAGATCCTGTCCCCAGTATCCTCTGAATCAATTAGGAAAAGTATAAAACAGGTCCCAGGACTTTATTTGTCATTTCAAGCCAGAATAGATCTCCCTTTATCTCTACCCCATTCTTCTCACTGGTGAGATAAACAATGTAAGTCTTGTCAATGGAGGGTGTATTAAGGCATGAGTTGAGTTTATTCTGCGTTCAGCCAATATGTGAGGATCCTCTGAGGGCTGGAGAAGGCAGCTTGCTGGCTCTTGGACTTGTTCTCCCACTTCATTGTGTTTCTGTGGGCAACTCCCTCGTGATAAATTAACTGTGTTATCTGAAGTGAAGAACTAATCTTGTGGTGGTATTGTTTCAAATGTCCAAGAATATGATTTCTGCTGCTTGATGTCTTGACTACATTGTGTTCTCAGAAGTGTTTTTGTTAGCATATACTAGTTTTGAAATAGGGAATGTTGAACACAGGATGGTGTGGGCTGGAAGGAACCTGAAAGATCATCTCATTTCAACCCCCCTGCCGCGTCAGGGACACCTTCCACTGTCCCAGGCTGCTCCAAGCCCCATCCAGCCTGGCCTTGGGCACTGCCAGGGATCCAGGGGCAGCCACAGCTGCTCGGGGTACCTTGTGCCAGGGCCTCATCACCTTCACAATATCCCTGGCTGGATTTAATACTTTCAAGGCTTTAGCCTTCTAAACCTCACCCCTGACTGCTCAGACAGTTTCTTTGTATTTCTCCCACCCTCTGCAGGGATCTTTTTGTGACTGAGTTTGTCCAGGAGCTCTTTGTTCATCCTTGCAAGCACCCTGAAACTTTTGCATGACTTTCTCTTTGTTGGGATGCATTGCTCCTGAGCTGTGAGGAGGAGGTATTATGATATTTTCTTAATTCAGCATATGCTAAGAGTTGATGCTGAAAGTTTTCCCTTGCAGAACATTTACTTAATGTAAATTTGCTGTCCTGCTTTGCTGAATATTCAGAACACAGCAGCATTGGAACAGCCTTCTCAGCAGGCAGCTCTAATTAGGCAGAAATTTCTTTTATGGTGTTTATTTCTCACCAAGCCATTGATTTTGATAGAAGATACTAATCTCACATAATTACTTAAAAAAAACACAGAGTTTTTATGAGGCTGCTCTGAAATTCAAATCTTTCCAGATGTGCAAAAAGTTGCTTGAACGTCACCTGCTGCAAAACACAAATGTTTTTTGGCAGTTTGATGTTGAGACATCTCTCAGTCTTATAATGCCAGTGCTAGTGAGGACCAGGAATAAAAGCATCATAAGGTATTAGAAAAATATATGATTGAAAAGGTTTTTAAAGGACTGGTTTAATATTTAAGGGATGAAGGATGCCTGCAGGTGAGCTCTGCCGAGTTACGCTGGCACAGGTGGGAGCTGTCTGTCTCCTTCCCTCAGAAGTTGCTGCAGGTGGGGCAGTTTGGCTCTGCTGCCATCTCCTCAGGTGCCTCCCTCCACGGGCAGGCACGGCAGCCGTGAAACACAGGATTCCAGCTGAAGGCAGGGTGCCAGACAGCTGAGTGCAGCGGAGGGGCTGAAACACAGCCTGCTCCCAGCACTGCTGCCAGGGTGGTAATTTCCCTCATGGGGTGGGGTGCATTCCTGTGGGCAGAAATCTTTTATGTTTCCTTGCTGTGAATTGCCAGATTTGTCTGCAGATTGCTGTTCCCAGCCAGTTCCTGAGGTGCTGGTTGCTGAGCCTCCTTGCAGGCACTGCACGTACCACGAGGTGCTTTGGAAGTGCTTCCCGAGGGAAAGGCTGCTGCAAACACTGTGGCATGGCTTGCACTTCCATGCTGACCTTACCCAAAGACCCTTTGGGTGGAAAGCCAGGGATTTGGGTAATTTAGCTCTTGGTCAGAATTTGTCACGAACTTTGGGAACATCCCAGGTGCATTTCTGGCCCTTGGGCTGGTGCAGCAGCATGTGGCCACACTGCCCCTGAGCTCAGCTGCTCTCCACATTCACATCTCATTCCAAAAAGAAATGTTGTAAAAAAATACTAAAGTATCATTTTTAAAGCAAAATCCATCAGGCTCACAGCAAAACTGACTCAGGAGCCTGAGCAGCTCTCCTGCAGGTCTCTTTGGGCAGGGTCTCTGCCAGGGTTGTTCTTCTGAGCCAGTTTGCTCCTGCTGTCAGGCTGGGACAAACTTGCATTTTATTCAAAACTGGATGCAAGATCAGCCAGGTGAAAAACCAGCTGCTGCTTTTCTATCTACACTTAGGCATGCCATGTCTCTTTGGGCAGCCTTAGACTATTACTGTTCTTTTTGTGCAGGAATGACAGCGATTCCTTTTTGTTCAGTGCTCCCTGGTATCTGGAATTGAATCACAGCAGAAACACAGGGAAGCCTAAACTCGTGGGCTGGAAAAGCAGCAGCTGGGTGGTAGGAGTCTGGCTGGTGCACAGAGGTACCTGGGTAATGAGATGTGATCAGAGGTGCACCTCCGCCTTCTACAAAAAAAAATAAATCAGAAAAACAACCCTGACCAGGCCAAGTTCTACTCAGAGTCAGACAGGCAGCCCCTGGGATGCTCAGTAGTTTTCAGGAGTATTTAAGGATCTGACAACCTACATGGATGGAAAGGCTATTAAGAAAACATTAATTAGCTCAGGTGGACTTAATCATCTGGTTAAAGGGAACATACATTGCAAAACTCCCACAAAAACATTTTAATTATTCCTAATTGTTCTTCCAGCCCTCAAAAACCAGTTCCAGATTTCCAGATTTTTTTTTTTTACCACTCTTTTGTCTTTAAATATGCATGTAGTTTAGGTAAGATTGAAATTAGGAATTATTTAGGAACATGTCTGTACAGGGTAGGGAGTATTTGAAGGGAGCAGGATATCTCTAGAGCAGTGACGGTTTCCTGAGTGTTGCCTTTTGACCATGAGTTGGAAAAATTTCAGTTGAAGAAAGTTATTACTTTATTGCTTTGTTCTTGTTTGTATTGAGTCCATTTTTTTCCCTCTTGTCTTCATGAATCCAAGTGTGTTAGGCAGGAAAGTGTAATACTTTCATTCAGGATTATTTTTATGTGCATCTGTATAAATATTACTGGCTCACAACTTACTCTGAAGCTCTTCATTTAATCACCAGCCTTTTTTTACAAGGACCTGAGTTATGAGGATTTGTCAGGTAAGGTGATAGCTAAGGAGCTTATATTGTTCTTAAGTGAGATAGTTTGAGGACAGGGCATTTTTAGTCCTCAAGAGCAAAGATGTGTCTTGGGTACAACACCAATTCCCATCTCTGCTGCTGTGGAGCAGCAGAGGGGGGAGCTGCAGCTATCCCAGACTTTGGGCAAGGAGGCAGAGATGTCTTGGTGCTGAATGTACCCAGCTGTGGGCTCCCGTCAGCTCCTTTTGGGCTGGGATGGATCTCACAGGGTGGGGAGGAAATGGAGCAAAGCTCTGCCCACATCCTGAGGCAGTTCCATGCAGGTTTTCTTAAAAATGCAAACGCCTTTTCAATTTTTTATTTTCTCGGCACTGGAAGTGATCCTGGTGTCGGATTTGCACAGACCCATGTGTCCCTCTGCCGGGGCAGGAGGCTGCTCCAGGTGCTGGGGCTGCTGCATGTTGTCCTCCTGCCAAACACGACCCTCCTCACCTTGGGCCAGATGCTCCGTTTCCCCGCAACCCTTAGGAACGCCGAGCGCATCCGGAGGGGAAAAACCCAAAGGAAGTGATAAAGGGGACGGGGAATCAAACCCCGCCACGATAAGAGGCGCAGCAAGGCAGTTCTTTCTCCAGAGGTCATGTTTGAAGCACGCCCATGGTTTTTACGAGCGTGGGAGCGGGCGGCCGGGATGATGCTTCTGGTTGAACCTGCTGCCTCTGGGTGTGAGTCAGGGCTGGCGGGGCCGGGACGCAGCACCGCGGGGACCCCGGGCAGCCCCCACGCCCCTGGCCCCCACAGGCACCCGGGGGGCTCCGAGGGGTGCAGCCCCCCGGTGGAATCCCCCTTGTTCCCTGCGCTGCCGGGGGGAGCAGGGGTTTATCTGGGGGGAGCAGGGAGCGGGAGGCGGAGCGGGCGGGCGGTGATGTCAGGCGTGTGTCAGCACTGGGAGGCGAGGCTGCCAAAGCAGAGCGGCACGACAGAGGGACGGCACGGCCGCCTGGGCTGTGCCTGCCCATGCCAGCCCTGACACTGCCCGGCGGGGCCGGGAAGCCGGGATCGGGATCGGGATCGGGATCGGGGGGTGAGTGCGGGGCGCGGGGAAGCAGCCGGGGCTGTGCCGGGATCCCGGCTGGGATCGCTGCCGGAGCACCCACGGGCGCCTGTTGCTCAATGTCCTGGCAGTCTGCTTGGGTTGTTTCCTTTCGCGTTTTTGTACATGTATTTATTTTCAAAATCAGTGCAGGGTTGTAAAGAGGCGTTTCTGACAGTGGTGTGGCTGGGCAGGAGGGCTGTGAGACAAATACAAACTTACTTAAGCAGCAGAGGGAAACTTCCACAATCGTCTAGAAAATAATTAATTCTAGTAAATTAATTGCATTTTCACTTGGCTTCTCTTTTTCTACGGCAGGTTCTAATAGTCAGTTGTACTTCTAGGAAAGTTTTAATTAAACAGAGGGAAAGGCTGCTGAAAGAGCCACTTTTCCCCTGAAACACAAATGTGCTGGGCTATGTTTCATTGTGTTACGAATGTTTCGGATGCATTACAGCCTCATGTGTCATTTTTTACAAAACCTGAAGTGCTTCTGTACTGGGAGGTAGCACGGCATGTCAGGATTTGGCAAAGGCCAGCAGGAATGTTGTGTGTCCCGGGGGTTTCTGGCGTGGTGGCTGCACCCTTGGAGGCTTTGGAAGAACTCCAGTGGGGCAAGGAGGGAGTTGCTGTGAGGCCCTGGGTGCCTCGGCTGGATCCCTGCTGTCCGGGGCTGATCTCTCACTGAACCCTGTCCCTGCCTGCCCAGCTGGGTGGAAGCAGCTCCGGTGCCTCTGTGTGGGCTGCAGCTCTGGCAAGCAGCTGATGTAAACTGCAGCCTGCTGCTGCACCTGTGCAGCATGGCCAGGGGGACACCCCTGGGGACACCATGTGGGTCCCCACGTACATCCTGGCACTGCTGGAGAAGGGGGCAGGAGGTGGTGCTGCCAAAACCTGCGAGGCTGGGCTGGGCAGAGGCAGCCCCCCATGGCTCATCCCCAGGGGATGGCTGATGCTGCTGCAAAAGGAGAGCAAATTCAGATGAAATTCTGATCCCACGGGTGCAGCTGCCAAGCCCCAAATGGCTTTGATCTCTTCTCCCAGCTGGCACTTTGCAGGAAATATGTGGGTTTCTAGCAGGAGGATGTGCTGGGGGTGGCTTCCTCCTGTAGCTGCTGTTGTTCTGTACATGCTGTACCTCTGCTCCAAAATGTCACGCTGGATGTCTCACACAGTGTCTTCACAAGAGAAAGGTCTTGGTTTTTCCAAGCTGCTGCCATTCCCTGGGGATGCTCTGACTCAGGGAAGTAGACCATAGTTGTCTATACAATTACTTTGTAAAGAGATTTTTGTGTTTAATCAGAGAGAAAATTACTTCAGCTGCCCTGCCAAGATCTCTGGGAACTTCTAGCAGTGAAATTAAATGTGCTATTGATGGAGGCAGATGTTGTCACTGGCAAAATCTTCAATTTGCAACACATTGTCTGTATGAGTGTGAAATTACTGAGGGGGCATCCTATACTTATGTGCTTCTTTTAATTGGTGTTATGAATGTAGTTATTGCTCAGTCCATGCCATAGCTGAGGATACCCAGGAATTGTAATTTGCTGAAACTTTATCACCTTGGGGTGAGAGGTCTGGTGATTTAGTGACCATGTTCTACTTCTGTCTCCCAATTCTCCTAGCTATTTCAATGGAAACAGCTGGAAAATCTCTATTTCCGTGAGAAGAAGTTTGCTGTGGAAGTGCATGATCCCCGCAGGTGAGGCTGGAGGAGGCAGCTCTGCCATTGGGGTTAATCTTTACCCACAGTGGGAACTCATCATCAGTGCTGGTGGATGGGGTGGGAGGTGCCTCAGAGCTAACCTGAGTTTATTCTGGGCTTTGGGTCTGATCCTGATCCAGTGTTTCGCACCCAGACTGGGGCTGTCACAGATGTGTCCTCTCAGATTCCCTGTGTGCCCCTTCAGGGAGTTCTTGGAGCAAGGGGAATTTGTCATGGCCAAGTCTGCAGCAGCACTGGGTGATGGGATGAAGGAAATCTTGAGTTTTTGCATCCCTAAAATAAAGGCTGAGCCTCACCTGGTTAAGAGAGAGGCATTGTGGACTTTAAACATCAAAGACCTGCCTTGAAACTGCATTTCTTTTCACCTCCTCAGAATTTCAGTGTCAAGAAGGACCTTTGGTCAGAGTGGGCTGGTGGTGCAGACCTGGTATGCAAACACTTCCCTGATCAAGTCCATCTGGGTGATGGCAATCAGTCAGCACCAGTTTTACTTGGACAGGAAGCAAAGCAAAGTAAGTTATGAGGCATTTTACTGCAAGCATGGGTTTCAACACCTTTCCTGTATATCCTTCAGCACGTGTTTTTCCACGGATGAACTGCTCTCCAGAGAAAAACTACAAATTGGTTTTGAGCAGTCTCTTAGTGGTGGTATTGGTATTTGATCCATTTTAGCCTGTCTGCAGTTAAGGCCTATGGAAGTGTAATCATGAAGAGGGAATTCCCATGCCTGGGTGTCTAATCTGCCTTTTCTTTTGTCTCCTTTCCTGTGTTTGTTTTGAAAGCTGTAGAGATTTGAGCTGGGAGATGATGGTTCAGGTTTTGGGGGAGAGGGGAAAGGAATGCCAAACAGCCCTTGTATACCACAAGCACCTGTGTGATGCTGTTGCTTTAGCCCTTAATTTTGTGGGAGATGATGTGTGAAATGTCATCTTCTGTGATGTGTTCTGAAGTTAATTAGAGGTAACTCAATGAGGCTGTTGGGTTTTTTTAACTCCTTCAGGCAAAAATTCCGTCAGCCAGAAGTTTGGATGATATCGCCATGGATCTGACAGAGATGGGAACTCCAAAAGTGTCAAAGCTGGTGACATTGGAGGCCAAGAACCAGCTTATTATGGCCAGCAATGGCAGTTTGATCTCATCAGGTAATACTGCATGTGAATGTGAAGTAGCCAAGTCTAAAGAGGCTTGTTTGTTAAAAGGCACATGAGACTACCAGACAATTAAAATGGCCTTTACCTGGAAATCCTCTGATACAGAGTGTGTTTTCCAGGCTCTCAGGATTCGGAGGTCAGTGAAGAACAAAAGAAGGAGAAAATTATGGAACTAAAGAAGAAAGAGAAACTCCTCCAGGAAAAACTGCTTCAGAAAGTTGAGGAGCTGAAGAAAATCTGCCTGCGAGAGGCGGTGAGAACTGCACCTCATACTGGGGTCAGGCAGGTGGGAGCCCTCTTCTCCCCCTGGGCCTTACCTGGAGCCCTCTCTGTTGTTCCCCAGGAGCTGACAGGCAAGATACCCAAGGAGTATCCCCTGGGTGCTGGAGAGGAGCCTCCCCAGGTGAGGAGGCGCGTTGGCACGGCGTTCAAGCTGGATGACAACCTGCTGCCCAGTGAGGAGGTGAGCGTGGCAGCTTGTCTGCACAGGGGGCTGGGGTGGCCAGACAGTGGCCAAAGACACTTGCAGATAATCCAGCTCTTCCCTGGGGGTTTTAAGAGTAGGCAGTTGCTTGTGTGGAGTGGGAAATTTTGGTGGGTTCTGTCCTTCTTTCAGCCACGCTTTGAACTGACCAGAAAAATTGGCTGTTTCTAAAGGCCTTAAGTTCACCCTACCTGAACCCCTGCATGAATTTTAATGAATATTTTGGTGCTAATTAGAGAAGATCAGATGCATAATGCCATTTGGCAGCCCATAGCTTTTCTGAAGCATTCACTTGTGTCATGTTGGGATGGTGTTTGAATGCAGAATGTGGCAGGGGTGTGCTCTGTCCCCCTTGCAAAATCATCTGTCTGTGAGCATAGTTTTGTGACAGGTGACAGGAGGAGGAGTTTTATCTGTGGCTTAATGAAGATTCCACCTGAGTAAAACCTCCCTGCATTGCTCAAGAGGCTAAAATGAACTTTGCTGGCAGGGACTGACTCGAGTGATAGGGTAATTCAGATGTTTGCAGTTTCTGGACACACTCCATTCCCCCTCATTCCTTGTGACATTTGTTAACAAGCTGTATCATCCAACTAAGTAGGTGTTGGGCACTTGGCACTGTCTTTTACCAGAAACTCACTGCTCTGCCTCACAGGGCTGGTGTGCTTCTTGTCTGCAGCAAAGTGATTTTGTGGACTGCTTAAATGCTATTAAACCAGAATCCTGCTGACCATATTTAATAATGTGTTGCTTAGCACTTCTGCATTCCCTTTCATGTGAGCCTCTCAAAGTAGTTTACAAACAATTAATTAAAGCCTGAAACTCCCTCTTACGTAGGTATGGTGATACCAATTTCCATTTTTATATTCTCTGAAGTAGGGAGAGATTTTGAACGATGTTTTCAGGGTTGGACTCATAGCAGGAGGTTTAGCAGCCTAAACCTGAATTTAAGAGCCTGTGTTATGTCACCTGGGCTTCAGAACTTTGGACCTTGCCCAAGAGGTCTCAAAATTGTTCCCTAGTCAGAAATAAGATCTAAGACTTCCATATGCTGGGATTGTCTTCTGTATAAACTTCGGTATTTCTGTATTTCGTGCTCAAGATTTCACTTCATCACCACAAAAATAGATCTTTTTATTAATGACTTTCATTGATAATTTCTCTCTGGAGTGCAAGCAAGTAACTTCTCTCATGAATTTGCAGGACCCTACTTTGCAGGACTTGGAGAGCAATTTTATCATACACCAAAAGCTGGTGGAAGCTGCAAAGAAACTTGCCAGCGAGCCAGACCTCTGCAAAAACGTGAAGAAGAAAAGAAAGCAAGAGTATGCTGATGCTGTAAAAAAGCTGCAGGAGATAGAAAACTCCATAAATGAATATAGAATCAAGTGTGGCAAAAAACCAACCCAGAAATCAACTCTGGCTCTACCAGGTGAGAGAATTCCCTGTGTTCTGATGCAAACAGGAGGGGAAAAAGAGCAATTTGGCTTACTTAGACACTTTGTGTACATCTTTTCTGTATGGTTTTTATCTTCTCCAAGGCAATTAAATAAGAAAAAGAAGATGAAACTGCTGCATCTGATACACTCAGTGCACTGGTGTAGGCTGGGGGCAGAGTAGGCCACAGTTTTAGGAGCAAGCACAAACATTTCCAGCACCTGGTAGGGCTGAAGGTGCTGTGCACAGAAAAGCTGGCAGCAACACCTTGGGTGAAGCTTTTCTGATGCCTGAATTCCTGGTGGGATGAGTGCAATTGTACATCTGAGCTGCCACATGCAGCATCTCTCCCCATCCCTCCCGTGGTGCTTCAGTTCTAGCAGAAATAGAGCAGGCAGGGTTTTCTGCAGGATGGAGGACATTGCTTCTTGATTCAAAATTCCTGATTTCCCAGAAGTCATAAGTGAAGTTCAGGAGTTTATGAATGCAATTAGTAGCCAACAGATTTTTGAGTAAATCCACTTGCCACTAATGAGCACAGTAAAAGCAGATACTCTTGACCCCTCCATTCTTAGTGTGTTTCTCCTAAGGGAAGTGAGATCCTTGCTGCATTGTAGGGATCAGTGTGAAAACCTGTTAGTCCCCAAGCCACTTGAAGGAGTTTTGGATCCTTACCCCTGACACACCACGGCATCACTGGGCTATCCATCATCACAGAGTGATTATTCTGAAAGGCTGATGATCGGCATTTAATGTGGCCCAGCTTGTTCCTGATTGACAGAGGGGAGGGAAACATCTGTCTTTCCAGTCTCTTGCTCACCAGTCTGGATACTGATTGTGGAAGGTCCTGTATTACCTGGAGCACCTGCTGTGTGGTAATGACCAGCAAGGCTGGTGAGCAGAGAGATCATCCATCCGTCCATGGGTGCTGTTGTTTGTTGCTGGCAGTTTCTTTGTCTGTTGTCCAAGCCAGCAATAAGCAGCTGCATTCCTTTCCATTGCCAGGCTCTCACCCTGCAGTGTGTATTTGTTTACCTGAAGCAGAGCTGTGCCTTGCTTCAGTAATTGATTTTATGTGTCACCAGCAGGGCTCTCGAGCTCCAGGTCTGGGTTTCAGAAGGCTGAGCAGTG